>NC_083349.1:95097185-95439268 GCF_030254825.1 Meriones unguiculatus | reverse complement strand
CAGAGCAGTTCTCAAGGTTCACAGTAAGCACTCTTAGGTTGGTGTGGGGCATGTCAGTGATGGGGGTGGAGATTCAAACCCCAGAACCAGGTCTTCCAGAAAATACGGGCACTTTACAGTGATCCTTTTCCACCACATCCTGATATATACTGCTGGGATCTGTCTGTGTCTCCCAGGAGAGGTCTCCTCCTCCTCTTCTTCCTTCTTCTCCTTAGTTTAATCTCCCAACAATCTCCTTCTCCTCCTTCTCTTCCTCTTCCTTTTCTTCCTCCTCTTTCTCCTCCTCCTCCTCCTTTTCTTCCTCCTCCTCTTCAAGAGAAATTCTCATTTTTGCATCCTAGGCTATCCTTGAACATTTGATCCTCTTTGCCTCCCCTTCTGAGTGCTTGGATTACAGGTGTGCACCATCACACTCAACTTGTGCTTTTCTATGTAGCTTTGGTAAGCAAGTGGAGAAGCACAGACTTCAGTCTCCAGACTCATAGGAGCCCTAGTAACTCAGGACTTGTCCCCTCTAGTAGTGAAAAGGACCCACCTGGTCCCAAATCCTTCAGCACCACCCATGCCCTTTCTCTCTTGTTTCCATCCTCCATTTCCCTTCCACCTTTTTGTGTCTTTGGGCAATTTGCTCCTTATATGAAGGAGAGGGAGAACCTGGCTTCTGGGATCACAGTAAAATAAAATCCCTCAGAGTTTGTGTCTCGTATGGGGGAGGGGCAGCAATCATATATATTCAGCTTGAAGGAGAGGGACCGTCAATATAGACCACCATGTGTCCATGAAAGTGGAGACCCCAAAGCCTCCCCAAAAGAGTTTAGTGGGCACAAGGCAGGCACCCCAGTTCTATGACAGCAATTTCCCTTCCTGTAAGTCATGTTTGCTTTTCTCTGGGCCACTCATTCTAGTCCTAGGAAGTGTCTGCCCCTCCGCCCCACACCCCCAGCAGCAGCAGGTGGCAAGGGCAAGCAGCCTCGACCTACCTCCTCACCCTCCTCAATGTGATAGTCCTTCCTGGTATTGGGGCCTCCGACGAACATGATTTTGAGCTGCTCCTGATGCCTGCAGTGGAAAGACAAGAACAGGATCTGCATCAGCTCCTGGGGACAAGGGGGAGTGGAAATCAGGGAGCTGAGGGGGTAGGAAGAGGTCTGTTACATGCATCTGGGAGAAGATCAGGCCTTCCTCATGCCCATGCTGCTCCTCATGCAATCACGTCTCCGTGTGTGATTGTGTGTCTGCATTCCTCATTCATTTACAAGTCTCTGTGTGTAATTGTCTGCGTGTCTTCAGACCAACAAAGAAGCAGCATGGTGGAGCATCACTGTCTATGGCCACAGGGCCATGCTTCAGATTTCACTGACAGCAGAACAAAGAGGAGCCCTCAACCGGTCTGCTTGTGAGATTCTCCAGCACTGTGGGCTATACTCAGGAAACTGACATCCAGCAGGGAAGGAGACCTGTGTCTGACAGGTTCAGAAACACAGGCAAGCCTCCTAAGAGCTACTCAGTTTTATGGCAATCTCGGGTGTGTTAGTTGACTTTCCTGGGGTTTACTCTCCTCATCTGGAGAGGCAGCTTTAATTCATTTCATAGGTGTTTTTTGTTTTTTTAATGTATTTATGTGCTAAGTAGTTGTATGTCATTTGAGAAAAGGAAAGCTCAATTGAGAAAATTGAGAAAAGCCAGATCGGCCTATGACTGATGATTTTCTTGATTGATATGGGATGGGTAGTGACATCCCTGGGCTGGTAGTCCCGGATCTATGAGAAAGCATGCTGAGCAAGCCATGGAGAGCAAGCCAACAAGCAGCACCTATCCATGGCTGGGCTGGTAGTCCCGGATCTATGAGAAAGCATGCTGAGCAAGCCATGGAGAACAAGCCAACAAGCAGCACCCTATCCATGGCTCCTGCCTCCAGGTTCCTGCCCTGGCTTCTCTCAGTGATGGTCTTATAGGCTGTAAGTGTGGACGTCAGAGGACAACTTTTGAATGTCAATTCAGGTCTTCAGGCTTTGATCAAGTGCCTTTCCCATGGACCCATTCCTTCAGCTATTATTTTCTTGCCTTTTATTAACAG
Source organism: Meriones unguiculatus (assembly GCF_030254825.1). NCBI lineage: Eukaryota > Metazoa > Chordata > Mammalia > Rodentia > Muridae > Meriones > Meriones unguiculatus. The sequence goes on along the minus strand of NC_083349.1, from coordinate 95,437,191 downwards.
ACTTAACTGAGACATAGAGCACATACAGAAAGTTCTCAAACAAGTCCACTTGTGAACTATATCTCGTCCCACCACAGTCTCCAGTCAGAATGCACAAGCCAGACCATTTTCCTGTGTTCAGAGTCCTTCGGCAGCTTCTCAACTCTCTGGGGATGCTACAGTCTGAATCCCTACACTGCTCCAAATTTCGATATTGGTGTCCTAACCCCAGGACCTCAGAAGGTGGACTGATTTGGAAACAGGGCTGTTGCCACCCTTCATCTTCATGTAGCGTGTGAGAGCAGGGTTCACACACAACCTCACTCAGAGCCTGCCTCTCTGACAGGGCCTAGTACCGTGGTGTTATAGTAGGGGGCAAGTGTGATGGGACACAGGAGAGAGAAACAGGAGTCCTGACCAGGAGGGAGGGACAGTTCCAGCTGCCTTCCGATTTTCTGAGTGCAATGTAGGTGAGGTTTTGTGAGGGGGGGTGGTTAGACATGGAGGCTCACAACAGGAGAGAGTCTGTGAAGATGAAAGTGAATACTGGGTTCATGCATTTGAAACTGAGGAACACCACAGATGCTAGCAAAGCACCAGAGAAGCTAGGACCATGCATGGCCCAGGCTCACCAAGAAAACTCGGACCTCCTGCTGATGGGGGGTCACCCCCACAGGTGTGTTCTTATTGACTGGCATCCCCTCTCAACACCATTTCAGTTCTACGGGGGAGGCATTTTGTCAGTCTGCCACATTCCCAATGTCCAGAGCACCGCGGGCGATACTCAGCAGATATCTTCTGACTGAATAAAGGGGGAGCCTGTGGTCGTGATGATTGACATCAGGATCCTAGAGGGATGGCTGGAGGTAGGTTGGTCACCACTGACCAGGCTGATGTGGATGGAAACAGAGAAGTGGCCGTGGGACTGAAAGGAGGAAGATTAGTGTGAATGAGAGACTACAGACAGGGATAAAGGAGGAGAAAGGGGCAAAAACGATAGATTTCCAAACTAGTGGAGACAGCAGTGGTAGAAGAAAGACAGCTCCAAGGGCCCGTGACGGTTAGCTATGGGGTTATTGTGCAGGAACCAAGCATGTGTGTGTGTGTGTGTGTGTGTGTGTGTGTGTGGACTTTGTAGTCAAACTGTTCCTGGGCTTGCATGTGGACTCTGCCCCTCACTAGCTCTGTGATTGGGAAGGTTACTTATTAAATCCTACCCCATGAGGGCTCCTACGAGAATTCAGTGAGATGATGTGAAGGTACTTGGTCTAATCTTCCTGTCAGGGGTAAGCCGCTGTGGCTGTCTGGGTGAAACACCACCCATTGGAAATGACTTTTAGACACACATATGTGGGGTGGTGGTACAAGAGGCTTAGCTGTGGAATCGAGGGAGGGGAGAGGGGTGATGGAGGGAAGTCTGAGATGGCATGGTGTGAACAGCTCAGTCCGTGCTGCAGATAGAGGAGGCCTGGTGTTTGTGGGTATGGCCTGGAGCCTTGAATTAAGAATCCTCGTGGCTAGGGATGCAGCTCAGTTTGGAAAAGAGGTTGCCCAGCATTCATGAAGCCCTGATTTCCACACCAGCACCTCAGAAACAGGGTGTGGTGGTACACATCTGTATTTCTTACACTTGGGAGATAGAAGCAAGAAGAAGACTGGAAGTTCAAGCCCACCCTTAGCTACACAGTGAGTTAAGGCCAGCCTGAGCTATGGAAACACACACACACCATCCAAAGAAGCTGATCCTCTGACGCCACGGCTTCAGGGTTTGCCAGGGTCGAGGTGTGTGGTTTGACTATCTCCAGGCCCTAAGTTCTAGCCGGGGGCGTTGAAAGTCATGCTTTTCCCAAGGTGTACTAGAGCGGCTTTGGGTTGGAACATTGCTTTCAGTCATGGACGGAGGGTCACACCCTGCCCCGCCTCATCTCTCACAGCCTTAGAGACACTCAGCCAGTGTCGGAAGTCAGGGCCACAATCTCCACTGTCCTCTCCAGAAAGAGGAACAGCCTGGCGTAGTGAAACCTGAAGCAGCCAGTCCTCACGCGCCTCCAGAGCACCGGAGAGGATAGCAGACCCTCTTCCGCACGCTTCTGGGTGTGGGGAACGCAGGGCTGGGGGAGGAGGGGACGGTTCAGGAAGAGGGGGAGGGGAAGAGAAATAAGCAAAGGGCTGGCTGGTAGTCACGGGTGCTGGGGACTCACATAAGCTTGTTGCAAACCGGGGGCTGGAAAGAGGCCCGATTCTCTTCTACCCAAGACTTGACTCTCACGCGGTGCTCCATGACCGGAAGGCAGGACTCTTCTGCCCACAACGTGTCGCCAACCAATCTGCCAGCTGGAGAGGTGCTGTTTGCTGAGCTTCCTGTGGGCCACCTCATTACTTAGCGTCCTGGAGGTCAAAGAACCGGGCAACTCCCCCGCCCCCAGCCGCCACCCTGCGGTGTGGCTCTTGTGTGGCCCGCCTGCCCTGCCTCCGTGCACCGAAGAGGCGGGCTCTCCCCATCAGGGATTAAAGCCTCAGAACAGACCCGCTTCGTGGGACAGTGAGCACACAGGAGCCTCCTCAGGAGCACTGACATCAAGCCTGTACTGTCCTGCCTGAGTAGCGGCCGCAGGTACAAGGCCCGGTCCAGCTGAGGCAGCCCCAACACCGAGCAGAAATGAGGTGCCCAGCACTGCTCTGAGTGAGCTCTTTGCCCCTCCACTGGGACTTGAACCAGGGCCAGAATTTCACCATACTTGCATGCCTTGTTTGGATTTTGTTATTTGGTTTTGGTTTTGGTTTTTGAAACAAGAAATCACTTTGTAATCCAGGATGTTGAGCAACATGCTTTGTAGCTCAGGTTAGCATCAAACTCTCCTCCCTCGGAGCTTGAATTCCACGATGGGCGCTGCCACAAACCCACAATCCCCACCCTTGCGTGTTTTAAGCCACACGTGTGAAGAATGTTCCAGGTGAAGATGGTCCAGGGGGTCCTAGCCTGCCAGACTAGAGGCTCCTCAGCGACGGTGTCCTGGGCAAGAAAACCTAGTATGAGAATGAGGAGGGAGGGGGTGGGATGGACAATTGACCACCTGCCCTCCGGGACTCAGAAGTCTTGGGAAAATTGAAAGGGGGTGAACTGTAGAAATGAGCGGTGAGGGAGAAGAAAGTGTCTCAGGCCTCTGACCCCAGGGTATAGACTACAGAATAGAAGGCTTTCTAGTGTCTCCCTCCGGGGCTCTCATGCCCCCCTGCCCTGGTCTGCAGCCTGGCACAGCAGCATCTCTACTTCTCAGACTTAAAAACTTCAGTGGGGTAAGCCAAAACTTTGACAGATACTGCACCCTCCTGACAGGGAGTCTCTTGTTGTCTCTCCACCACCCTTCGCCCCTTCTACGCCTTTATCCATCTGATCCTTCATTGAGCACATTTTAGCCAAACATTTATTGAAGCATTTCCTCCTAGAACATTGTTTGGTACCTAAATAACTCAAACTACCTTCAATATGTTTCCCATCTACAAGTAATCAGGGGGAGTGTAAACCAAGCCCCGGCCACACAGGGATCTATGATGTGTTAGGTCTGCTTTGGGTGCTGTTAAACAGGAGGAGGGGTGAAGTCACACCGGGGGTGGGGGGCAGCTACTTTCAAACCAGCAGATGTTCTGGTACATACTACAGAGGACAGAATGCTATTCACCCTGTATTTTAATGGATGAGATACAATGAGGTGAGGCTAGAAGTAGAACTTGGAGATACGAATGGGAAGCTAAGATGCCGTTGTCTCGTCACCGTCAGAGATGCCCTCTACTTTGGACTGTGTAGGCAAAACACCACTCTAGGGTACCAGGGGCAGGCCTCCTCTTTATCTGGACGGCTTCAGTGTCAAACCTCACCAGTTCCCCTCCCACCCATGTTTTCTGGCACTGATCAGTCCTTATTGATCGGGGCCTTCTGGACCCTGATCCTTGGTCTATTCTACTCTCTACATCTTACCTGTTTATACTTGCTGCTTTGCCTGTTGCTGGGACAGAAAGGATTTATTTTGGCTCCCGGTTTGAGGGAGGTCTGAAGGGAGACACTTCCCCTCGTGGTGGGGAAGTTGTGCTGTCAAGAGTGTGAGGAAGCCAGTTGCGTGGGATTAACAATCAGGAGGCCCAAGTGAGGCGGCGCTGGTGCTCGGCTCCTGTTCTCCTTTTACTCAGCCTGAAACCTCAGCTCACAGACTCCTGCCACCCACATGAGTGTGGGCCTTCCCAGCTCAATTAACTAGAGACTCCCTCACAGACATGCTGGAAGCTTGTTTCCATGGTGATTGTAAATCCCATCAAGCTAATAATCAAGATCAAACACCGGGCTGCCCCAGGTGCCACCTTTTCCCTCTGTCTGCAGGAGCTTATTTGTGCCACGGAATCAGAAGTAAATAGCATCTTCCCAGGACTCCTAGCCCATCAAGGTCTTCCTGCTTGCTGGGTGGGTCTTGCTCTACCCCCTGGATTGCGTGGCACACGCAGACCTCTAGATGCCTCCAGGGTTGGCTGAACATGTCTGTTGATAGATTGAGCTACTGTGTCAGCAGCTCAGACCCCGATGGTCTGCCTGTCTCCCTTTCTTTATGTATATCCCCTTTAATAGACTCAGCAAGTATTTAAGAATAAATAGCTTTCTGTGAATAAAAGGAATACCCCATGAACTGTGCTAGTGTGTGTGTGGGGAACACAAGCCAAACCCAGAGTCTGGGATTGTATTCTCACAGCACAGCTCAGTTCTGTAGTCTGAACTGTGCGGGTATTTCTCCCAAGTAGCACACACGCACTCAGACTACAACAATGCCTGCTGGACATCAGTGCTGATTCTATCTGCATGCAAAGAGCATCAACCCCACAGGAGCCGGACTCAGGACGCTCAGACCTGTCCAACTTCAGGACAGATGCAAAAAAGGTAACCAGGGTGTGGTGGCACATGCCTGTAATCCCAGCACTCCGGGAGGCAGAGGCAGGCGGATCTCTGTGAGTTCGAGGCCAGCCTGGTCTACAGAGTGAGTCCAGGACAGCCAAGGCTACACAGAGAAACCCTGTTTAACCGTCCCCACCACGAAAAAAATAAAAAAAAAAAGGTAACCAGTTATAAATTGCAATTCCTTTTTCTTTCTTTTTAGGTACATTGCTTTTTTTTTTTTTTTTTTTTTTTTTTTTTACTTTTTTCTTATTTATTCTTCTCTCCTACAATACATCCCAACTGCAGTTTCCCCTCCCTCCCCTGCTTGCAGCCCCCCCCCCCCCCAGCCACTGTTCCTCTGTTTCCCTTCAGAATGGAGCAGCCAGGGATATCAACCAGGCACAGCATAACAAGATGCCATAAGACTAGGCACAAACCCTTATATCAAAGCTGGACAAGGCAATCCAGTAGAAGGAAAAGTGTCCTAAGCACAGGCAAAACAGTCAGAGACACCTGCAACTTTCACTGTTAGGAGTCACACAAAAACCCCAAGCTAGGACATAAAATAAATAAATCTTAAAAAAAAACAAAAAACAAACAAACAAAAAAACCCAAGCTAACAACCATAATGTATATGCAGGGGATCTAGTGCAGACCCATGCAGGCTTGTGACTGCTGCTTCAGTCTCTGTGAGCCCCTATGGGCCCTGCTTAGTTGTTTCCTGGTGTCCTTGGTCCCTCTGGCTCCTACAATCAACACATTGGGTTTCCAAAGCTGGTTCCAGAGATTTGTAACTGCTGAGCCTATCATCTGGCACACTGCTGCCCCCCTGTGCAGAAATCTGGACTAGCATCCTTGAGGACTAGGGGATGAATGTGAGGAGGTAGCCTAATGCCAGCGGTATTAACTCTGCTGAGATGCCCCAGTGGAGATGGCTGACCCGCCTAGCAGAATGCAGCTCAAATCACTGACCCGATGCATCAGGAGCAACTGAAATGGCCACTACTGCAGGTCACTAAATTGAGGGTGGCTTGTTACACTTCAGTTAACGGAGACTACGGGTTTTCATAGCTATTCAAGTGTCGTTTTGTTTTAAATATACTGTAACAGGCCCAAGCCCTTAACACAACAGACGCCATGTGACAGGCACCATTCTGACCTTAGACCCAGCACGTAGGCCCCAGCAAACTGCCAAGACAGGAACAAAGAATTAATCCACCAAAGACCTACTCTGTAGTTCAAGGATTGGGGAAGTCCCTAAATGTACTAAGCTTGCCTTTTGGCTTCTGTATTGTCACTTTTTACTCACTGTTCTTGGTAACTGAAGTGTGCCCACCAGGATGTGGTGTTTGTGTATAAAAGGCGAAGAATGGAGGGGCTCGGGGCTGCATGATCTGGGCAAGTTCCCCACTCATCCACTGGCTGGCAGTACACCAGTGTTCGTGTGTGCTCTGGTAGAATTATCTAGCAACAATTCCTCTCATGAATGGCACGTGGCTGGAGTTTAAACAAATCTGGTCCAACAAGCCATACCTTTCATATTTAATTATTGATGTAATTGTGTTGAGGAAAGGAAGAATTTCTTAGGCCTATCATAGCAAATGGAGTTTATTTGAACAGGGAAAATAGAACAATACAGAAATGAAGCAGTTGCAAGAACAAAGCAGGTTCTGAGAAGGGCAACCAGCATTGAAATCTGAAGGTTTCTGCAGGGCAGGGAAACTTACACACAAAATTAATAGTTAGCTGCTCGGTCCATTTTAGGGCTTCGTGAAGCCAATGATCCCTAGATCCTGCCTGTATTGGCTTGGTGTATTGGGCCAAAGGTTGGGCTATACTCCAAATCAATGGCTTTCTGCAGATATCACTGGCAGTGCTTACGCTGACAACTTGTTTTGGGTTTTCCAATGACTATACCACAATGGTTTTCTATTAATGGGGTGACACAAAAGCAGTGGTTTAAAATAATGCTAGTAAGCCAGGCCTGGTGGCAATGGCCTATAGCAGGAGCTCCTGGAGGCCGAAGAAGGATAGAGAATTCAAAGCTGTTTGTGCTATAGAGGAAGTCCAAGGCTGGCCTGAACAACTCAGGGAAACTATGTCAAGAATAAAACAGTGTTAAGCAGAGGGTGTCTGAGTGAGGGTTCTCTAGAGTAGTGATAGAACTTACAGAACGAATCTCTCTACACACACACACACACACACACACACACACATACACACACACACACACACACAGGATTTATTGAAATGGCTTACAGGCTCTGTCCAGCTAATCCAATAATGCCTGGCTGTGAAAAAAAAGTCCAAGAATCCAGTAGTTGCTCATCCGTGAGGCTGGATGTCTTTTTTTTTTTAACGTAAATTAACCCATTTATTGCAGACTAGGCAAGTCTAAACAGCAGTGCATCTACTGGTCCTTCAGTTCCTCGAGTCTTCTGATGGCGGACTTCACTGTGACGACAGAAGTAGTGTTGTAGGTCCAAGCCCCACCTGCCACTGTTTTCATGCAGGATCCACAGTGCCAGATGCCAACGGCTCGTCTCTTCATCTTGGTCTTGCCACAGAAGAAGCAAGTGTACTTGGCGTGCTGGCTGATTTCAATCTTCTTCGCCATCTTCCGGAGGGAGGTGCCATAGCGGGTCCCGTATTTCCCTACGATCCCGACCTTCTTGGTGTGTTTAGCCATGTTACCGGAACCAAAGCGCAGCCCGAAGAAGAGGAGGCTGGATGTCTTAGCTGGTCTTCAGTATATTCTGGAATCCTGAAGAAGTAGGCTCTAGTGCCAGTGAAGAAATGGATGTGCTAGCAAGGGAAGGGCGAACAAACAAGGAGCAAAAGCTTTTCTTAACCTGTGGGTCTCAACCCCTTTGGGGGTCAAATTACCCTTTCACAGAGATAAAATATCAGATATCCCGAATATCAGATATTTACATTGCAATTCATAGCAGAAGCAAAATTAGTTATGAAGTAACAATGATTTTATGGTTGAGGATCAACACAACATAAGGACCTGTATTAAAGAATCAGCAGCATTAGGAAGGTTGAGAACCACTCTTCTACATCCTTATATGAACTCCCAGCAGAAAGGATGGCCCAGATTAAAGGTGTGTCTTCCCACCTCAAGAGCTGGATTGAAGGCGTTCGTCTTCCTGCCTGAAGAGCCAATTAAAGGTGTATGTCTTCCTACCTCAAAGGTCCAGACTAGAAGTGAATTCACCCACTTCAAATCAAGCAAAAACTCTCTCACAGGTGTGCCCTCCATTTCTGGATTGTAGTTCATTCCAGATGTAGTCAAATTGACAGCCAAGAGTAGCCACCACAGTGGGCAGTGTGGCTCAGTAGGTAAAGGTAGGTACCTGTCACTGAGCCTGGCAACCTGAGTTCAAGCCCTGGGATCCACATTGATGGAGGGAGAGAACTGATTCCTGAAAATTGTCTTCTAACCTCCAAACACACTCTGTGGAACACAAATAAATAGAAAAAAATTAGATAAATATAATTAATTTTTTTATTTAGAAGGGTAAAAGGTGTAGCTCAATGATAGAACACCCACCTATTATTCACAATGCATTAGATTCAGTCCCTAGCCCTGAAACCAAACCAAACCAAACAACAACAAAACCCCAGTGCCCTACCACATACACCAATCTATGATCTTTAGTTCTGGAAGTCAGAATGGGGCCCGCAGGTGAAAATCCAGATGTTGTCAGAGCTGCATTGATTCTGAAGAGACTCCAGGAAAGATTCTGTTTTGTGTCCTTTCCACATTCTGGAAGCCACTTGAATTCTTTGCCTTGGACAATCCTGCTGTTATATGGGTGCAGGGTCATGGTTCTGGTCTTCCTAAAGAAAAGAATTCAGGCAAGAGACATCGTTTAAGCAAATTTTTATTAAGTTTTGTATGAATGTTTATGAGGTGGGTGGCATGGTCCTGGGATAAGACGACCCCTTTCCTTCTCAAACCATAGGGGAAAGGATCTCCCTTTCAGAGTATTTTCCTACTGTTCTTCTAGAAAAACCCAGAAAGAGAGAGGCGCAAAGGCCACAGTGCAAATGAGGTTATAATGAAGTCAGGGTCTTTGTTAGATGCAGATCCTTGTGGGGGAAAGTAAAAGACCTTTATTTCAGTCCCTTGAATGAAAGCCTGAGAGCCTGGAAACACCAGATCCAGGCAGCACCTACAGTTACTACTGTTTTATCCCAGTACTGGCTTCAAGTAAGAGCATATGTGCCTCTCATGGCGAGCACACACACCTGGTTCTCACTTGGTGACAATTTGATCTCCCAAAAACATGGAGAGAGCTACCTCAGGCCAGCAGGAAGAATGGAAGGATGCTCCCAAGATGATATAGCCCATTCTGCAGGCCCCAACAAGTGCCTGAACTGCTGAGGACAGGGCGGGGTCCAAAGGAAACACTGTGTAGTCAGCTCTTCACAGCCCCATGAATGGGAGGTGTGTTAGTCACTTTTCTCATTGATGTCACAAAATACTTGACATGAGCAACTTCCAGAATGGGTCTCTATCTTAGTCAGGGTTTCATTGCTGGGAAGAGACATCATGACCAGGGCAACTTTTATGAAGGAACACATTTAATTGGGGTTAGCTTACATGATTCCACATGACTCAGATGAACGTGGGTGTGTGTGGAGGTTTGGGAGTCCACGGCACTGTGAGCAGTGCCAACGCTGGCATTTCTTTGTAGCCTAGCTGTCATGGATGAATTTATATTTGTTGTCTACAGTGAAGAAAACTGAGAATATCTGTGAGTTGCCCAAAATCATTCAGTTTCACACACACATGCACACACACACACACACACAAACACACACACACACCTGACAACCTGAGTTTAATTCCCAGGATCCACAGTGCAAGGAGAGCATGGACTTTTGCAAGCTGTCTTCTGACCTCTGCATGTGTGTCATGGCATGTATATGCTTGCATATAGACTACACATACCTATGCACACGCACCACATATATATTAATAAGTAATAATAAAAGAATTTCTCATAATCTAATGAAAAGAATCAACAAAACAAAGGATCTAAATGAACAGAAGAAACTTAAACACAACATCTGAACAATCGTTTGCTATGAAGCATGAGTAGGGGCTGGAGTACAGCTCAGAGGCAGGGCAGCTTCCGAGCATGTACAAGGCTCTGAGTTCTATCCTCATTACCAGCACTGAAAAAAAAATGCAAATGGACAGCAAGGACATCCAACAAAACCTGCTTGGCATCTTTAAGTTTACAACAAGAAGCCATCACACAGCGGAGAAGCAGCTGATATGAAGGTCTAACACCCCAGGTTTTGGTGAGGATGCAGAGCAACTGAAGTCCAGTTTTCCTGGTAGCAGCGGACACTCCTCAGCACCCTCTGGGCTCCAGAGCTCACAGGTAAAGGTATGGAGGTGGCCCACTCATGAAAGTCGGCTAAGGGCTGCAGGCTAACGCTGCCGGCACACGGGCAAATGTGTTGTCCAGTCCCAAGTGGGAAGCCACCCACTGACAGCTGAGCTGAAGGAGCCAGGAGAAAAGTGCCAGTGGGGGAGAAAAGACCCCACAGTGGCCTCTAGCACCTTTACTGACAGGGCCGGACAGTGGCACGGATGATGGAGGATCAATGTCATCTGGGTTCAGTTCCAGGATTGCACAGCAGAGGAGGCCCAAAGGAGTGCTCGTTTGCTGTGCCCACAACTCAAAACACTGAAGAGTTTTCCTGAATCATGCATCTAGGAAATATATCATATGCAAAAAAAAAAAAAAAAAAAAAAAAAGCTGATGCATCAGTTTCTATCCACACCCTCCACCCACATAGGAGCCAGGAAGTTTGTAACTATCAAGAAAAAAAAAAAAAAAAAAAAAAGGAAATCTTTGTGAGGTAAGAATGAGCTGCCAAGTGTACCCAGAAGTATGCTGTGCTCACAGCACCCTGACCTCTTTTTCTCCTTGTAGCTTCTGTTGGTTCGTATGTAGAACCAAACCAAACCGAAAAACAAAACAAAACAAAACAAAAACCCAAAGCAGTGCACATCAAAAGACGCATTATTGAAAACTGTAGGTCTGCCTAAAAGAACTACTTTAATATGTAAAGATAAAAACTCTAAGCGGCATGGCGGTGCGCTGTCGTGGTGCCATGTTAAAAGGTGGTGTTTACTGCTGTAAGACAGTGCTGCATTTTACAGCACGGCATAGCTTAGGTTGAACAGTTCTGTTTGTTCACAAGTATGGGTGTATCTACTGGACAGCACCAGGTCTGAATCTTTTGGGTCGATGACTATGTGTATATGAAACTTGGGCAGAGGAGCTGAAGAGATGGCTCAGTGGTGAAGAGCACTGGGTGTTCTTCCAGAAGACCTGGGTTTGATTCCCATCACCCACATGTGGCTCACAACCATCTGTCACTCCAGCTCCAGAGACTCTGATGCCTTCTCTGGCCTCTGCAGGCTAACACACACGTTTTACACACACATACATGCAGTCAAAATACCCACACTTATGAAATAAGATCCTTTAATAATTAAAAAAATCTAGAAGTGTCTGTTTTCCCACAGTCCCCTCAACAGTGAATGTTACTGTTAAATTTTTATTTAACAGCCTCTTAAATTTTTTATCATCTGACTAGCTTTCACCAATTCTTTATTTTGGGTTCAATACTGAGAGAAGGGCCCTATGCTCCCTCAGTTTACATCTGCTCCACTCTGGAATCTGCTCACACCTATGAGAAACTTCCCTGAACTTGGGCCTCAGACTCTCCATTGGCTTCCTCTAAAGAAGATAAAGGGTCATTTGCTCATGTGGCGCTGTGGGCAGGAGAGCACGTTGGACGAGAATTCCAGGTGGTTTGCTTGTTGATGGTGGCTATGGTAGTTTTCCATTTTCTTTTAAGAAAAGTAGTATTCGTTCATTTTAGGTGTTTCATTCTTTTTTAAATTTTATTTTTTTAATGTGGTCATGTGTGTCTCTGTGTGTACATGCCACACGTGTGTGAGTGTATATGGATGTCAGAAAAGGGCACCTGCTCCGCTGCAGCTGGGGTTACAGGGATTACTAGGAACTGAACTTGGGTCCTCTGGAGGAGAGTAAATGCTCTTAACCTCTGAGTTCCACAGAGGAGTAATATTTAAAGAATGCTTAAAGGCCAGGTGCTGTGGTGCACGCCTGTAATCTCAGCACTTGGGAGGCAGAGGCAGGAGGATCAGAAGTTCAAGACTGGCCTCTGCTACATAGTGACTTTAAGAACAGCCTGGGCAACATGAGATCTTGTCTCAAGAAAGCAACTACCTAACCAACAAAAACAAAACCCCTAAAATAATTTTTGAAGGCCTTCCAAATAAGACAGAATCATTTTGGAAGCTCTTGGGTGTGTGTGTCCAGTACCCAAGGCAGCCCGACACCAGCTGTCTGACCATGACGGCTGCTCTGGGGCTGCTCATGCAGGATTTGGCTTCTCTAAAGCAGCATTTATGCTTAACACATCACCATAATACAACGCTGGCTAAAAATAAGAAATATAAAAACTCTGATGAAATAAAGCAAATGAGGACCATAAAGCGGTAATTCTATAAATTTGATTCAAGATGATCTTCATTCACCAGACGCAAGCTGCACCCAGCTAATCAAAACGTTTGTGTGGCTCATCACAATGCCTCTTGTACAGCAGAAACCAAAGCTACGAGGAGAGAATACAGCGGCCATTACGCGCAGTTTGGCCCTTCATTGTCAGGGCTAAAGACAGTCATAGCCTCTCTTGTAATTTTCAGGACGGCACAGTGCACAGCAATTGGAACCCTTCTATTTCATCTCATCATTTAAATACAAAAACGTGGAAGTAAAAATAAATAAATAAATAAAATAAAGCAACATTTTTTTTGTAAGTGCAGAAGGCATAAATTCTAAGCACTCATTTAGGAAACAGTTTTTCTCTATTTCTGATGCCACAAGGAGTCATTACATTTCACACATTTTAATACACAGTGCATTCATCCCTTTGCCAAGATGACATGTTATTTTAAAACTTATCTGTTAACACAGCATGCTTTCCCTTTGCCTTACATAAGTAAACATTTTCCTACTTGGTGTACAGGATAGATTGAGACTCTTTTTACATTATAGGCCTTACAGGTTTTAACTACTTATGCACCTAGAGAAAGTTTTATTTTGTTTTTTTAAAATCACTGTTTTACTACAGAACTTATATAATAATTCAAGTGAATTCATGGAAGTGGGGTTGGGGGCATGGGCCTGTGAAGGCAGAGGCAGGAGGATCCCGAGTTTATGGCCAGTCTGCATTTATTACATGGTGAGACCATGTCTTAGAAAGCTAACTTCAGTGTGTTGGGAAGAGTTATGTGGGGAAAATACTCTCCAGTCAAGATTCCTGGATTTAGAGACAAGGAAACTGGTGCCAGAGACTTGAGCCCTTATGACGTATACAGACAGGTGAGACCTATGGGCGTGACTCCTAGTTGCCTGCCCTCTGGAGGCTGTCTGAAGGGCTCAAGGAGTTTTCTCCTGTGGCCCTGGCACCCTCTCTCCCACTCCCATCTCAAATCACCCCCTCTAGTTTTCTCCGAGAGCCTTAGTTTCTTTGGGACCGAAGCTATTTGTGTTCCCTTTATGAGGTACCAGCTTTCCCCGGAGGCAGTGAGGGTTCCTGCTGTCTGTATGCATGCATACACAGTGGCTGATCCCCACTATCTGCTGAGCTAAATGAAACAGCAGGTACACAGGGGGTACTGGGGGAAGAAAAGGAAGCTGGGCTCTGAGCAGCGACTCTGCTGCTCACACAGGGGTCACCAGGGACCTCTGCCTGAGACTCAGGGTGTCTCAGTCACTTTTCTGTCGCCATGAAGCATTTAATCGGGGGCTGGCTAACAGTTTCCGAGACTTAGTCCATTGTCATCATGGCGGGAGACATGGTGCTGGAGCAGTGGCTGAGAGTCACATCGTGATCCATAGGCAGAGAAGGAGACTCTGGGTTTGACATGAACCTCTAAACCCTCCAAGCCTACTCCCAGTGACACTTCCTCCAACAAGGCCACCCGTCCTAACCCTGAGGTGCTGAAGGACTGAGCATTCAAATACATAAGCCTATGGGGGTCATTTTTATTCAAACCACCACACAGGGCAGATTGCCCAAATGTTAGTCAATTTGAGAAGACACTGTAAGCGGCTTCGCCACTTCCTTATTTACCAGGAAATGTGCCCCTTCCAACGTCGAGAAGAAAATATTCCCTACCTTTCATGCATTTACTTTCCCGCCCATTTCCAACTATAGAGGGGAATTGTTTCCAAAGGACCCGTTGATGCCACCATTTCCCCTGGCCCTCCCCACTCATACTCCCTCCGGATGCGGGCATGCTGCACGCCACTCCGAATTTCACAGTGACCTGCTTGAGGCCTGGTGGATCAGTAGGGTGCTGGCCATCCCTTCCGGGTGTTTGTCTCCTAAGTTTACGAAACCATCTGGAGACTCCTTTGGCTCTTTTACAGTCACATAACATTCCAACATTCCTGTTTTTTTTTTTTTTTTTTTTTTTTTTTTTTTCTTGAGACAAGGTTTCTCTGTGTAGCCCTGACTGTCCTGGAATTCTCTCTGTAGATCAGGTAAGCCTCTCCCTCAGAGACCCACAGGCCTCTGCCTCGGAAGAGCCCAGCTCACTTTGTTCGGGTTTTGAAACATGGTCTCATACTGCATGTAGCTCAGGCTGGCATGGAACAGTGGTGCCTCTGGCCTTGAATTCACATCAGTCCTTCAGTCTTGCCTGTATTACAGGTAGGAAAGCAGCGCGTAGGGCTGGCCTTTCAGCTCTCTGAAAACACCTTCACCATCCCTGTCATGTGAGAATCTGGTATGTCCACACTGCCAATCTGACCGTCAACACCTCTTCTGCTTAAATGTCAGGGCTTTCCGGGGCTGCTCCACCATGCTACTGTTGACCATTTGTCATCATCCACCCTTGGCTGGCTGAGGCTACTGCACCCCACCCCGCCCGACCCCGTGCATCTAGTGTCCTGGCAAATCAATCAATCAATCAATCAATCAATCAATCTCAATTTTTTTTTGAAACAAGAAAAAAATCAATTCATAGTAATACAAAGGATGTAACAAAAAGCACAGCATGGATTCTATTTACCCCACTTCAGTAAAGGATTTTACACTTTATTAGCATTTACTCATTGTATAAAGTGACGGGTTTCGCGTTGTTAATTAAAGAATATCAGGTACTTTGACCTTATTCCCCTCTAACCACCCTCTCCCATTTGTCTCCTTCTTCTCAAGCAGCCTTCTTCTTTTTTTTTTTTTTCCTTTTTAAAGATGTTTATTTTTAAAATTATGTGTATATGTGTGTCTGTGCTTGCGGCAGACCCCCTGGAACTGGAGTTAAGGAGGATTGTGAGCCAAAGCCAGCCCGCGTTCTGGGCTAGGGCAGTACTCTAACCTCGGAGCCACCTCGCCAGTCCCTCCCGCTGGATTTTCCTAACGCACAGCGTTAAGTTCCCTAACGAGGAAAGGGGACTCACAAAGGGCGCGTGGCCCACAGGTCCCAATTTGGGCCTGGTCCAGTGTTCCGATTTTCTTGTATGAAGAAACAAATATTCCGCGTTTTCTAGCTCCTCTGGTTTTAAACGTTCCAAACTTCCAAGCTGGAAGGAAAGGAAAAACCTGCGGCTTGCTCCGGGCGCCATCGGAAGGGCGGGTCGGGGATCAGGGTTCGCTTCCCGGAGGGGACGGCAGCCGCGGGGTCGCTCGGCCCGCCCCTGCCAGGCCGGTCTGCGCATGCGGGAGCTGGGCGTCCGCCGCGAAGCCCCGCCGAGGAAGCCGCTTAGCACGCAGGCTCAGCCGAGCGAGCCGGTCCCCGAAGAGTTCCTCCCGGTTCCCAGACGCCGACTCGTAGCCCGGAGTCCGGTCCGAGGCCGAGGGAGGCCGGGCTCCCAGCGAGGCCCGCGGGCGGCTGTTGCGCATGCTCCACCGGCGCCTTCCAAGGCCTGATAGAGCCTTCGCGAGGACGCCACAACGGAGCTCCAGTGGCGCAATCGGTTAGCGCGCGGTACTTATACAGCAGTACATGCAGAGCGATGCCGAGGTTGTGAGTTCGAGCCTCACCTGGAGCACGAGCCTTTTGGAGCTAAGGTTTACCGTTCTTTTATATTTGTACAGGAGGGAATTAGGTTCCCTGTAGCCTCCCCGCTTCCCGTCTCCCGGCGAGCGGAAACCAGTTGGTTGTGAAGCTTTAGCACTTGTTTTCCCGAGCTGCTTTGTAGCCACTGCGCAGTACCCAGCAGTGGAACCCAGACGACCGCCTGCTGCCCTTCCTGGTCCGTACGCGGCTGTTTAAACGGCGTCCGGGACCGAGGATGCAGACCGAGGTTCTTGGGCCTCTGATGCTGGGCTGCTACCTGCGGGCGCGGAGGAGGCCGCGGGTCCCCGCCGCTTCCCGGGCCGGAGCCCGGATCCAACGCACTGCTTCCGGGTGGCCCTCAGGACCAGGCGGACCGTCAGTGTGGGAGCCTGGGTGAGGGGCCTTCTCCACTCCCCCCAGTCTGCAGCGCCCCCGCCCGCGCCCGGCCGTTGGGGGTCAAGTCTCTGGGAAATCTCCATTCTCCCTTCCTAAGGCCCTGCTGTATGGAATGGTGGCCACCAAAGGAGGCCTCTTCCTTCTCAGCCGCCCTAGCCCGGGATCCAGCACACAGGGCATGGCAGGGAGGCCCTTCACCTCACCTGATCCTCGTGCTCAGCCACACCGGCTCACTGACTCAGGCTCATCTTAGTTCCTCATAGGAAGGCCATCCCAAGCCTGGAAACAAACGTGAGCTCTGTGAAAGATAAAATAAAAAGTTCGCTTATTTAAACGAGCAGACGAACGGGCTGAAGAAATGACTCGGTGTTTCAAAGTGGGCGCTGCTCTTGCCAGAGAACCGTGAATTCCGTTCTCAGCAGCCACCTGTGGCAGCTCGCAACCCCCTGTAACTCAGCTCCCGGAGGACCTGCTGCTACCTGACCTTCTTAGATACCAGCGCTCACACATGCACACAACTAGAAATAAATCCCTAAGTGAAAAAAATAGATAATAGAGATGCAAGCCACCCAACGCGCCTGGAGCCTAGGTGACAGCTGAGGACAGTCAGCTTCTCTTTCCTACTCATGTGGGTTCCGAGGATGGAATTCAGGTCCTCCTGAATTCAGGTGTGCACAGAAATGCTTTTACTAGCTAGGTAAGCCCTCTCACGGGCCACAAAACCCTCACTATGTTTCTTTAGTGAGTAAACAATATTCCAACATACAGATTGCCTTCATTGCTGAAAAAGAGGTTAAAGAAACAAACAAACAAACAGCATTTCCAAAACAAAATTTGCTGAAAAATCTCTTTTCAAAAGAGAATTGATTAAAATGTACAGGACATTAAAAGTGATCAGATTTGCCCAGTGTTGGCCAAGTTTCTGACCCTCAGCCATTACTCAGTTAACAGGCATTACTTATGGCTTGGGTTTGAATATCTCCCCAAAGCCATGAGGTTTGGAGAGAAGTGATTGCCTGAGGGGGTCTCGGATATCTTAGTTGAACTGCTGGAGAGAAGGGGAGGTGTGAGACCCAGCTGAGGAGGGGGGGTCACTGGTGGTGCGTCCTTCTGCACTTCTTAGTTGAACTGCTGGAGAGAAGGGGAGGTGTGAGACCCAGCTGAGGAGGGGGGTCACCGGTGGTGCGTCCTTCTACACTTCCGCTTGTCCCCCAACTTTCCCCTCTCTCTGATTCCCAGCCACCGCGAGCTGCAGCCACCGCGAGCTGAGCACCCTTCTCTACCATAGGCTGCTGCCTTAAGATATTTAGACTTGCCATCTCCTGAGAGTAAAAAGCAGTGCAAGCCAGCCATGGGCAGAAACCTTTGAAACTGTGAGCCAAAATAGGCATTTTGTCCCGTGGGCTGATTTTTTTTCTGGTATTTGTCACACTGTCAGAAGATGACATTGAGCAAACACAGGCCACTAAAAGATTCCTTTGTCCAGCGGCACAGAAGGACTCCTGTATAAAGCCTCATCTGATTTTCAAGCTTTGCTTTGTAGAACTTTCTTTACTTACATCTTGACGTCCCATTTTTCTAACAACTCCTAGGACCAGAACATTGTGTGACTTTCCCTGGGGAGATAAGAACCAACTGCTTCCCCCCCCCCGCCCGCATCAACATCCAACTGGGCAAGCCAGTGGGTGTATTGGGGCTGCTCACAGGAGTGTAGGCGAGGGCTGTGGACGGCTCACAGGCAGCTGGAAAAGCTCACTTCAGCCTTTAGAGTCTGCCCTGGGGCTCTGTAAGACCTGCAGCTCTGCCTGCTCCAGTCACCTTGGAGAGGACATTGGGAGCTTCCTGAGACTTCACAGTTTAGTTCCCATCCCGCATCTTACAGCCCTCTGGGAAAGGTATTTCAATTCTGAGTATTTGTTCCACAACAAATGTTCCTTTTAAATATGCTTCTGCTCCTCCTGCTTACAGTTGACTTGGCCAATGGCTTTGCAAACTATTTTCTGGTCAGATAGGAAATAAAACTAGTGTAATTTAGAAATTCAAACTAAGAAATTATTAGTGGGCAAACAAAACAAAGAGGAGGAGGAAGAGGCAGAGGAGGAGGGGGAGGAGGAAGATTATACTTATAAAAAATACTTAGTACAACTAATTTTACAGTGGTGATAATAGGGGTTTTTAGGTATGTGAACAATGAGATCAGCAAGATAAACAAAACAAAAAACAAACAAAGGAAACAAACGAAAAAGAAATGCTTGACACTTGAATCTGATAACCTGAGTTTGATTCCTGTATCCAAGGCAGAAGGAGAAAACCAACTCCCAAAAGTCATCTTCTGACCTCCTGTGAACACTGTGGCACAGTGCATACATGGCATGTGAGCTATGCACACACACACCTAGCCATACATTTTAATTAAGCAAAAATATCTATGAAATGATGCTAAATAAACCACAAAATACCATGGCACAGTTATTGCCAGCCCTGTGCACAGTGAACGGTGGCTTTAAGGAGGAAGGTGGCTGACTCTGAGGTATACAAACTGTAAAGGAAGGGTGACACGGCAGCTGAACAGCTCCCAGCAGGACAGACTCCTGGTGTACCCCAGGCTGACATCAGCTCTGTGGATGGCTTGGATGAAGACGGGCTCATCAGTGCTGTGAGGGGTAGATTTGGTAGAATCTGAAGGCAGGACACAGTCAATTCAGGGACAAATGTTCCTGACACATGACAAGATTGTCGTATGACTGCATCCAGTTTGGAGGCCAGTGTGTGTGGTCGCCTGGCTTGGCAGCTGGTGGCATGTAAATATGAGATTTCAGCTGTATGTGACCTCAGCCATGGCAGCAACTGCTGAGAATGTGTTGCCATGGTGTAATGTCGGGGCCCACAGGACAACCTGTTGAACAAATCTAGCCTGGAGTCAGGCTTCTTTCGGCTTGCTAGAACCAGCTTACAGAATATTTACATTTTAAAAGACAATTTACCTTCCTGCTGGGCAACGTTCACAGCAATGGATGAACTTTCTGAAAGACCCTGCCTTCTAACTCCTAGTGAAAAATTGGAAAGCAGCCCACCTGCACCCTTATTTCCTTCATGGCTGCACCGACTGTCCCTCTTAGGGTGTCTCTGTAGTCTTTGGATCCCACCATGCTCGCTGCTATGCTTAGTCTCCGTGCAGAGCTGGAGGCTGGCCGCTGGATTCACACCGACTCAGTTCACTCCCCCTAGCCACTGAGCAAGTGGCCTGTGCGTGCTAGGACAGGGTACTGCTATTGAACTTCTCAGCAGATCAAACCACAACTGGAGGGCTGTGATCTGTATGGACAAGCCCGCTTAAAAGCAACAACATGCAACCAAAGCCCCGTTCTCTGCTATGGGAAGATTTAACCATGTCTAAGGTCATGTGTGCTTGGCTGTTTGCAGCATTGTTTCACCTCTCTTTCCCATCAATGGAGCAGGTCCAGGGAAACCCAAACTATGCAGTAAACAACAGCTCCCCACTCTCTGTTTTTAATTTTATTTATTAGTAAACTTTTTGAATATTTACTTACTTTATTTTCTGTATATATTTTGCCTGCATGCATGTATGTGTACCAAATGTGTGCTTGGTGCCCAAGGAGGTCAGATCCGCTGGAAATGGAGTTACAGAAGGTCATAAGCTGTTATTCGGGTGTTGGGAACTGAACTGGGTGCCTCTGCAAGAGCAGCAAGTGCTTAGGCCACTCAGCCATCTCTTTAGTTCTGTTTGTTCAGTTTTGAGACAGGGTCTCAGGTAGCCCAGACTAGCTTCAAACTTCCTGTGTAGCTAAGGCTTGCCTTGAATTTTTCATCATAATGCCTTCATCTGCCAAGGGCTGGGACTGCAGGCATGTCCACCATACCTGGCTCCCCTCTTTACTTTTCATTTCCCTTTCTTTCCTTCCTCTCTTCTTTTCTCCCTCCCTCCTTCTGTCCCTCCCTCTTTCCCTTCCTTTCTTTTGGACAAGGTCTTGGTGTATAACTTAGCCCAGCTGCCCACTTTAAGTCTTCCTTCCTCTTTCTCCCCTGTTTTCTCTAGTTCTAAAACACAAAACAACACCTTTACTGCGGTGGCCGACCATGTCTGTGATAGGATCTGCCTTTGAGCTGGAAGGTTGGACACATTCTTGTCTGCCAGATCTGGATGTTTGGGTACATGGCCACCCTTCTCGGCTACTGTTCTAAAGAATGATCTACAAGAGCAGTACTTGGGTTTTGAATGAGTGAGTTTATTAATCATATAGCAAGCAAAAGGAAAATATTAAATAGGAAGTAGTAAATAAAGAGAAACAGTAGCTAGATAACACAATATTATCAAATTAGGTGCTCAGAATTTCCGGCAGAGGGGCTGGAGAGCTGGATCTTGTGGTTACGCTTGCTGCTTTCCCCAGAGGACCAGTTCAGTTCCCGGCATCCACACTGTATAGCTCTCACCACCTCCTGTAACGTCAGCTCCATAATCCTCTTCTGGCCTCCTGGGGTACCTGAACTCACACACATTGCCAGCACCCCCAGCACATAATTTAAAATAAAAATGTACCTTAAAAAAATCCAGCAGAGACAACTGCTGTTGCCCAGTTGAGAGTACGAACACAAGGTAACACCATCAAATCGGCAGTAACTGACTGAGGAAGCCGCATAGAGGGGCCCAGGTGGAACTATAAGTAGAGAGAGTCCCAGACAGAGAAGAATTGTCCTCTTGAGTGAGGCTTACAAGGGAAAAAAAAAATCAACCAAACAAATAGCATCAGATAGAAACAGTATCATCACATGGGGTGCTTACAATCATCCGGGGGAAACTGAGGCAGCCAGTTGGTATTCTTAACTGAAAGGGTCCTCTGCGTCCTCTCCATGGCTGAGCTGGCCATGCCTGAACTTCCGGCTCCCTGTTCCCACTACAGGCACTTTGTTATCACAGGATAAAATAGTCACTTCTGTTGCAAGTGACTTACCCTTTAGCTGTTCTCAAGGACAGCGCCAATTGGAGACTTTTTAACAATTTTGAGTTTGTTTTGCTGTTCTCCCCTCTCTGACACAGATGCATGGAGTGGAGCTCATCTCCAAACAAGGGGTCTGAAAGGACAGTTTGAGACAAACATGTTTACACTGAAATGGGAAAGCCCACCCTGCTTCCAGAGGCAGCCTCTCCGTGAACTCAAACAGCAGAAAGCAGTTTACCGACATAATGTACACCATTGCTCCCATCACTCTCTCCCTAAGGAGGAGTTCATAAATGGCCACCCAGTTCTGCCTAGCCATCAACATTATGGCTGCAGGGACTGAGGCTGAGGCTGGAAAGGAAAGTGAGTTTAAGTCTCCTTTAACATATACTAATTCTCTTTAGTCTTACTGTCAGGGTCCGTGAATCACTGAAGAAAGACCCCAGACTCAGATGGTATGCAAAAGCAAAGAGCATTTATTCTGCAGAGAATTCCAGCATGCTGGGGTCATCACCTTTACAAAATGGCGGCAACCGAGAGGGGAGCTCGCAGGATCCTTTTAAAGCCAGAAAGGGGAATTTCTACCGTGGCTAAGTGACTTTGGTTGGGACTGACTGATGCTCATGAAAGCTATGTGACTCCTATTGGGACTGGATGGTGCCTGTGGAATTAAGTCCTCTCACTTGACGATTCACTAGGACTAGGTTGACCTGAACCCAAGGGTGATATCCTCCTGTCCCTGCCTCATGAGTGCTGGATCCTGTCTTGTACTGCCATGCTTGGCTGGCTGTTTTTTTAAATTTTAAAATGTGTCAACAGATTCTTCTAACCCAAGTACAACTGTATTGGTTCCTTGAATTCCAGCCACAGTGGGTTCTTTCTTCACTGCTTACCGGACATAGTTCACTTGGGAGTTGTGCCTGTGGCAGGGGCGGCCTGGAGATGTGGCTCAGTTGCTACTGCATTTGCCGAGTGTGCACAGAGTCTTTGGTTTGACCCCACAGCGGCACAGAACACAGTAGTGGCAGGACATGACTGTGATCATAGCACCTGGGAGGTAGGAAGAAGAGGATCAGACGTTCAAGGCCCCAGGCTGCCTGAGACTCAGTCTCAAAACAAAAACAAATGGGGAGAGGTAGAAGGGGATTGCCCTGTTGTACCACGAGTCACCGCAAGGATTCCCACCAAGGCTCTCCAGAGCTGAGCCTGACAGGGAACTGCTGTACACCAGGGAGATCCAGGGAAGAGCTGCTGGGAGAATGAAAGCAGCAATTGAGAGCAGCAGGCAGACAGGACTGAAGTTGTCCGAATCTGACTTTCCTTGTCTTTTAAGTGTGACGGCTCAAACCCAGGGCCTTATTCAGACAAGGCCTCCGGCCCCTGCCTCCCTGAGTGCTGGGATTAAAGTGTGTGCCACCACCACCTGCCACAACCATTTTCTGAGATAGGGTCTTACTCTGTAGACCAGGCTGGCCTCAAACTCAGAGCTCCACCTGACTGCTGGGATTAAGGGCTTGTGCTACCTACCATACCTGGTACTATATATATTTTTTTCCTTTCAGATTTCTAACTGCAAATTTCTTTCTGGCTAAACTGAAAACTGCCACAGTCTTTGATCTGTTAAACTGACCTGGCATACACCTATGCCTTTGTCTGTAGCAAGAGCTCTCTGGGATGGCATACGTGCTGTCCCCACTGAGGAGATGGCACTCAGAGGCAGCTTCCTCAGACCAGAGAAGACAGCAGACAAGGTCCTTCACCCATGTGGCTGGGCTGTAGCTGAAAAGTTTAGAAGGTGGCCATATTTGTATCCACTGTTTCACATCAGTTTTCAAAAACTGTGTCTCCCCAAGAGCAATGTCACTCCTCCATAGCAGTTTTTGTCATACTTGGATTTCTTGGACGACTGCTGTGGACTCTTTATTTGTTTGCTTTGTTTATTTGTTTGCTTCGAGGCAAGGTCTCACTTTGTAGCTCTGGCTGTCCTGGAACTCACCATGGGAATTATGTTAGTCTCGAACTTAGAGAGATTCATCTTCTGAGTGCTGGGATTAAAGATGTGTGCCTCCATGCCTGGCTAGACTATTTTTAAATAATGTTTTGTTTGTTTGTTTGTGTATGTGTGTGTGTGTGCTATGGCACACATATAGAAGGCAGAACAACTTTTGGGAGGAGGTTTCCTCCTTCTGCAGTGCGAGTCCCAAGGACTGAACTCAAGTTGTCCTTCTTGGTGGTAAAGAGCTTTTAGCCACTGAGGCATCTTGACAGCCCTGAAGAAGACTCTTAAGTATCACTCTATTCCACTTCTTACCCCTCTCCAGTCTCTCCTCCATACAGAAACTCAATGACACAATCAGATCCTGTTGCTTCATGGCTATCACGTGAATACAGACTAAAGCACCAAGGCCTGCTGTGGCTCTGCAGCCCGTGTGTGTCTTAACTGGCCTCTGCCCTCCCCCCCCCCAATTATTCTGACCTGGCTCCCCATGCTCTGTCCACTGTGGCTTTCTGTTCCTTGTTTCTGCCTTGGGGCCGTTACAAAGGCCAGTCCTTATCTTTGATCACCCATCTGGGGTTAGTCACCGTCCTTTGTCAGAGAGAAGGTCGAATGAAGTTGCCCCCACTGCTGTCTATAGCGCTTGCTTATTATACTTGCGATTATCTGAAACTACCATGTTTCCTCGGCATGTGGCACACACCTATAGACATAGCACTGGAAAGGCTGAAGCAGGAGAACTGCCACAAGTTACAGCTGAGCTGCATAGACCATCCAAGGCTACCTCACAAAGCCCAGTCTCAGGTAATGGAGGCAGGGGAGGGGGATGGACCACGTTTATCCAAGTGTTAATGGTTCATCTTCCACCCTTCAGATATCAGGGCCCATGGTGCCAATCAGTTAGTACACCGCACACGAGGAATAATGAACGGCAGGGTAATAGAGAAACAACACGTGGGCACAAACGTCAAAGCTAAGTGAAGAACTGTTGCCCAGTTGTCAGGCACTTGAGAGTGCTGCATGGCCCCGAACCATGGGGCTTACTGTCTGAAGAGGATGGCTTCCTCTGGGCTCTGGAGATCACCGCTGAGGAGCATTGCGTGTGGTTCACAACTCAGGGACACAGGAGACCTGCCCGGGAGTGTGTAGCCATGCAGATCCCCAGCTCCAGAGATTGTTACCTACCCTCAGAGAGCTGGACGTGGAGGAGAGGTAAGGAGTGGGTGGCCTCAAGCCCTGTCAATCGGGTTGGCCTGTCACCCTAAACTGAAGGGGTTCCCAGGGGAAATAGAATTTTTTTTTTCCTGTGGGAGCTGAGATAGGAGAGTATCTCATCCTAGGCTTTGGATTTTGGTTTCTCTCAGCTCTGCCTTTGCACACTGCTGTGTTTCCTGGACACTCAGTCCAGAAGGAAGGAGAGAGAAAAAAAACATAGTAAAAAAAAAAAAGATTTTATTTTTGTGTGTGTGTGTCTGCATTTGTGTACTCGTGTGTGAAGTTCCCATTCCTGTGAGTGTGTGGAGACCCGCAGAAGGCATTAGATCCCTTTTGTGTTGGGTTAGAGATTTGTGCGGGATGTGAGCTTGTTATGTGGGTGCTGGGAGCCAAACTCCATCTGTCATGCTGGCGAAACAGGTGACATCTCTGAGCCATCTCTCCGTGAGCAAACTCACAGAGCCGACCACTGCTACCTTTTTCTGAGTTCTTTTGCTATTCCCGTTCTAGAGAAAGCTACCAAGAACCCAAGAGGTTATACAGCTGCTCAAGCTCAGGCATTTGCTAAAAGGGGAGCTGGGGGTGACAGTCTGCCTGACCCAGAACAGTAGGTTTTAGTTGGATAGGTGTTCCTCATCTGGTCATGATGATGGGGCTTTTCTGGGATCTAGAGAGCACCCCAGTAAGTCCACAGTGAACTGGTAAGCTTCTCTGGGCGTTTGGAAAAGCTATGCCTGGCCTGACAGTCTTCCACCACACGGTGGCGCTGTGTCCCTGCCCAGCCTTCCCTTACCGTGGAGCTTGGGCCGAGAGGCACGCAGGCCCAGCCAGTGACTGGGATTTCTTCCTCAGCCTGTAGGGCCTCCTGGGAACTCTAGCTTTAACGCGGACTCAGACCGTCTCTCCCAGGATTCCCAAAAACAACACCAGAAAAAGCCCAGAGTTGCTCCCACGGACTAGCTAAGCGAAGGCCTGAAGCTAGAAGAACCAGGTTTGAACAGGAGAGTCACAAGTCCTGTGGACCCAATTAGAAGAGGACCCGATTGGATTTTCTTCCTGTGTCTTCACCTGATGACCACAGGATATCTTCGTGGGCCACTGAAATGTTCCCCATGTGTGTTTTCGCTGTACCTACCTTTTGGGAAAATAGCCATTTGTTTTCTTCACCAGATATGAATGTCCATGGGCCCCGACTGGGACCCAGGCCTTCTAGACTTTCATCGAAACCGACTTTACATCAGCAAACCTTTAAGCCGTTCTCACGGCCCAGGCCAGATCTTCCCGTGAGCATTAGCTGTTTAGTGGTGGCCTGTGACCTGCAGTTGAGAGAAAGCTGGGTGTGCATCTTAGTGGGGTTGCACTGAGTGTTGTATGCAAGGCCCTAGGTTTGATCCCCGGCAGTGGAGGATGGGCGTGTATGTGTGTATGTATATGTGTATACATATATGTATACATGTGAGTGCAAATGCCACAGCTTTGTTCTCCAGAGCTTCCCCAGGTCATCCTCAGCCCCTTAGCACAGAAGAGGCTATCAGAGCTTCCTGGAGAGCAGGTGGTGAAGGAAAAGAGGGGTGAGGAAGCATACAGGGGGCTTTGGAAAGGGCTGCAGAGGACAGGGCCTGCTGAGGACACTTTATTTTATAGTTCTGCCTTTCTCTAGTCTCTGGACTGAGGGCGAAGGCAGAAATTCCCCTTTGGATGCTTTGCTCCCCCCCCCCCCCCCCGCATTGAATTTTTATTCTGTAGCTGGACCTGGTGGCTCATGCCTATAATCTCAGTACTTGAAACGCTGAAGGCAGGAAGATTGCTGTGATGCAAATTTAAAACTATTCTGGTCTACATAGTGAGTGTCAGGTAAGCCTAGGTTAGAGGGTGACACCCTGTTGCAATAAATAACTGAGTAAGTAAATAAAAATATTATACTATAAATAATATTATATATTTATAATATTACAGTATAAATTAACATAATATAAATAATATAAATGAATAAATAAATAAATGAAAGAAATATTCCTCAGCTGGTCACTTAAAATCAAATATTTTGATATATGCCATTTTCAAAAGATCCAGTTATTTTTCTTTTTGTGTGAGTGTTTTGCTTGCACGTATGTATGTGTACCATGTGTGCCTACAGAAGTCAGAAAAGAGTGACGGGTCCCCTGGAACCGGGTTACAGATGGTTATAAGCTACCGTGTGGGTGTTGGAAACTGAACCTGGGCCTTCTGCAAGAACAGCAAGTGTCCTTAACTACTTTAAAATCTCCTCAGCCCTCTAAAATGTCATTTTTTTTTCACTCGATACACAATGCAATTATGGGTTCAAAATTTCATGTTTAAAATGAGTATCTTTGGTGTGTTTTGCTCTTGTTCTTGCATTTAATACATGAACACACAGGGCTGGGGATGTGGTTTAGTTGGTGGATGCCTTGATGCACCGCATCAAGGAATCCTTTTATGCACCGCATAAAACTGGGCATGGTGGTATACACTTGCAATCTCAGTCCTTAGATGGAATACTCAGATGGAGGCAGGAAGGTCAGAAGTTCAAGGTCTGGGGACTGCACAAAGTCTAGACACGTATGTGGATGAAAACTTAACATTGATGGTCAAATAGAGCTCCAGGTCTTTGGTGAAAGGGATGGTGGTTCTTCAGCCTGCACTCCAAGTCAAGACAGGCTCACTCAAGGTGTCATACCAAGGAAATGGAAGGAACCTGGTTGCCCCTACGGGCTGTTTCTCATCCTCAAGCCAGCAGGGGGCAGCATTGCCCTTCTCATAAGACACGGTGTATCGGCGCTAGAGGGATGCTAAGTGTCCTGGAGGAAAAGGGCTTGGAAAGAGAATGAAAACCCTGTTCTGCTTCTCACAAACTAAGCAACAAAATACACACAGATGAGCTTAGGAGGATGGGCAGTGGTATGTGAGCCCATGAGGACTAATGCGTGAGGACTCAGGCTGAAGAGTGACTGTGACCTTTTCTGCCACCGCCATGTCTCATACCTCTGGGAAGAGGTAGTTTGGGGTCCAGAAGGCCAGAACTTATCCTCTGTTGGGGGTTATTGTCTTCAGTTGGACAGACCAGTGTTTCTGTGTATGCAACAGGGCTGGGAATTTAATTCGCACTTCAGTTCATCCGTGCAAAGAAAAAAGGAATTTCCTTATTTATTAGTTTTTAACCAAACTGCCCTTTCTCTCAACTCCTACATAGTGATTAGTGAGAAGAGCAATTAAGTGTTCAATGTGATTTAAACGTCATGGGCCCTGACAGCTTAGCCTGTCCCATGAAGCCATTGTAACTCTCTTATACAATAATGTTTAGCTGTGCAGTTACTTTCCAGGGCTTTTCTCCCTGAGACGGTGTTAGGATGTGTGAACAGGCAGTGACAGCTGAGTGACAGCTGGTAAGAAGAAGGAGTTGGGATTTGGGGGTGTGGGGGCTGCTGATTTCCCAGCCAGAACTGCTGTCACCCCTGACCATTGATGTACTGCAACTGAGTTTACATAACCCACGGTCCAGTCCCTCTGGGGCTGGTTGGAACCCCGCTGAAGCCCAGCCCCTTATAGTCTGTGGAGTTCCCTTGCTGGACTGTCGTGTCCTTCACAGTTAGGTCCCGTGGGAGTCGAAGCTGGCTTTGTTTCTGAGGCTCCACTGCCCTGCTCTGGAGTCCTGTGGTCCCAGGCAGAGGCCAGGGTGGTTTGGAGCAGCTGGGAAGCTGCTGCTTTCTTTCCAGAGTTCCAAGGGAGGTCAGGGACATGGACCTTCTCCAGGGAGGGTCCATCAGGCCAGATGTGATTGTCTGGTTCCCCTCCCTCCTAGTTCCCTTCCCACCATCCTCTATCCCCATGGATAGGAGGGAACCAAATGCTTCCTTTTCTGGCCTGGGTATCTATTACATAAAACCTCTTGGTCACACCCAGGGAGACAGATGCAGGAATCCAGAAAACACGCTCTCAAGAGAACAGGCTATTGTAACAGACTGTTTTTAACTCGGTGCCAAACATTGCAGCATTTCTCTTTCCTGTTAACAAATTCCAGTCCTAGGCAGGGATGGGTGTCTCAGGACAGTGAAGATGAGGGTCCTGGGGTCCTCATCAAGACACAAGATAGAGGTGAGAGGCGCACTCACTGAAACCCGTCTTTGTTATGCATGAAGTGTTACCGCTCTGGATAACAGAACCCACAGAGACAATAGGAGCACTGTAGGCTCCCTCCATGAGAGAACCTTGCTGATTTAGGATCTGTCCTTCCCAGGGAGGATGCAGTCCGTGTGAGTCAGAGGCCACTCAGATGAAGAGGGAGCTATGGAAACATGCACTGTGAAAAGATGGCGTAGCCTGTCAGGAATCCTCCCTGGCAGAAGCAGGTCCTGTGGTCGTGAGATGAAAGGATGTCATTGGTGGACACCGGTCCAGGCTCCTTCTGTCGGTGTGCTTTTCTACTGGATGAGAGGTGATACTGGCAGTTCAGCCAACTGACATCTGGAACGGGCTGGATGACAGGGGACAGCCCACAACTTCCCTTCAGTGCTGAGGGAGAGGTAACTCATAACTGTGAGGCTTTGCCTCCCACAGCCCACTGGAAGGGGGTCACTCTGGGTACGGCTGAAGCGATGGCTGTCATAGACAAACGTGTGTGCATGTGTGTCTATGTCCGTGTAAATACCCATAGAATTCTTCTTGTCTGGTCCAATAGGCACACAATAAGTGTCAGTACATTTTATTGTCACATACAGACACAGAAACACAGATACCCAGATGCATACACCCTCATAATCAAAGACTACTAGACACCACATACCTTTACACCAAGGTACAGGCATATGTCAACTTGACATATGCTAGAGTCATGAGAGAGGAGGAAGTCTCAACTGAAAGAATGTTCCCATAAGACTGGGCTATGGGCAAGCCTGCAGAGCATTTTCTTATTTAGTGATTGAGGGGGAGGGCCCAGACATTGTGGGTGGGGCCATCCCTGGGCTGGTGGTCCTGGGTTCTATAAGAAAGCAGGCTGAGCAAGCCATGATAGACAAGCCAGTAAGCAGCTCCTCTCCACGGCCTCTGCCTCAGCTGCTGCCTCCAGATCCCTGCCCTGCTTGAGTTCCTGTTCGGACTTCCTTTAATGATGGACAGTGGTGTGGAAGCATGAGCCAATAAATCCTTTCCTCCCTCAAGTTTCTTTGGTCATGATATTTCATCACAGAGATAGTGACCCCAACTAAGACAATCAATATGCGTACCTAGTTCTATACTCGAGGATGTGGTGATAAACAGGTCTGTGTAATAGTTACTCCTAATATCTACTGGGGAATTTACTACCCTGTAGCTATTAGAGAACACTATAAAAAGAGTAAGTGCTTTAATCCTGACAGCAATGCCGTGAGTTAATTATTTACCACACTTAACAGATGGGTGAATGGACTCACTTAGCTGTCAATTCCAAGTCACAAAGTTGGTAATTGGTGGACTTGTGATTCGAGTCCAGGCTGTCCGGCTTCAGCGCCAGCAGGTGTAGCCAGCGCTTCTGCTCTCTGCTCATGGACACATGCTGTCTTGCAATAGTCAGGCACAGAGTTGTACATAGCTGTCTGTTCTTTCGTGGGGCTTAGTGAGGAGGCAGGTCTCTGACTTTGGGTAGTTATTTCATGCTTTGGCCTTGCTGGAGGACCTCCAAGCCACTGGTCTCTTTCTTATCCTGTCCTCTGAGTGCCAGAGAGGTAGAAAGCGATTGTCTTCATTTTCTCATGCGATCCTCACTCTAGCTCTTCTTTCGGACCTTCATATCAGGGCTGACTATTCCCTGGCTGGAGGCTTTCAAGTGGGCCAAGATTGAAGTCTCTTGGGATTCCAGAGGGTTGGAAGAGAGGTCTGTCCACAGGGAGAGCCAGGAGGACCAGCCAGCCTGGCAGTTGTGGGGTTACTTTGAAGTCTCACCATGGCCCCTGGCTGAGTTGTCATGGACTTGAGAAGGGATGAGGGAATGGACCCTCACTAGAGGAAGGCTCCAGGGCCCAGTGCAAACTGGGGAGCTCCACATAGCCAAGGCCAGTAAGTACTGGCTCTGCTGAGCATGGCGTCAGAGTGGAGTCCCTGTGGGAAGTGACACACACAAATCACCTTAAAGTCTCCCGTCTCGTGGTTTAAAACTGAGCTCGGGTTCAGTGTGTCAGAGAGCAAGGCCCCATGATAGGGAGGCTGGAGGTGTCCTGAACACACATATTGTGGGTATTAAGGGTCTTCTCATGTGTCCTAGGCTGCTTTCCAGTGTGTAGCTGGCCCACCTCAGCCTCCCGAGGCTGAGTGCAGCCTTGTACAATAGGCATAGACCGGAGACTTTTGGGTAACATGACTGTGGCTTGATGGGACACAGGAAGCACTTCTGGACTGGAACCCCAAAACCCCATGGGCTGCGGGTCACTGAGAGTCCTCCCACCTCTGCCTTGCACAGCACCCCTGCTCTGAAAGCTCTCTCCTCACGGTGGTTGAGAAGGCACTGACTTCCATTTCCTTTCTCTCCCCTCCTTCTTTTCCTTTCTCCCTCTTCACTCTCCCCACTTCCTCCTTATTTTAGCCAGTAGGAACCTGAGGTACAAATGGATTAAAGGCTTAGCCTGAAGCCTCATGGTAGGTGGGGGAAGAGAACAAGCTCACTCTTTGCTGCTAGCCTTGTCCCTTGTCACGAGGCTTAGGCTTCCTCACTGCCCCAGCTGCTTACCAGGAAGCCATCTACTGTGCCCTCACTTGCCGGAAGGAAGCACCTGGCTTGGGGTACAGATCTGTGTAGCCCTGCGGGTCTGAGATACATGTCTGACCTCGGACACACCTTGGCTTTTCTGGCCTAAAAAGTGGCTGTTGCCGCCATCTCTTCAACTTAGCTTCCCTGCCTCCTTGTCACCAACGGAGGTACGAGTCCTTCCCACTTCAGTTCTGCCAAGAGACATCTAGAGTTTCTCAGAACGAGTCTTAGAGGATGTGAGGGTCAGTGAACACACCTCAGACTATACAAGCCAATGCTGCAGGAAGCAGACTCATCCTGACTGGGCTTGCCCGTGTGGGGCTCCTAAGCCTGTAATGGGCCTTGGCTCCAGCCTGGGGCCTCCAGAAGACCTGATGTCCTCTGGTGCAAATCAGGCTTTGTGGTGCTCTTGTGTGCTTCGCCACGGCCCTCACCATGGTCCAGGCCATCCAGACTTGGCCGGTGGGTAGCAGCTGCCTGAGAAGGCAGACAGGTGGGCGGCTCAACACATCCCTTCAACAAGGCTCCTCCCTGCGCTCCTCTGCTCACCCCAGTGTCCCCGCTGGTCTCAGCGAGTGCTCTGCTTCCCTACTGTCTTGTCAAGGACCTTTGGACACTTATGTCATCAGTTTAAGGGAGATGCGGTCCTATGTCTCCACCCTTAAACGCTATAAATCAGGTTAACAGATGAATACCGTTTAAGATGACGTGAGCCAGGCAGGGTGGCTCACGTTTATAAATTAGCACTCAGGAGGCTGAGAATGGAGAGTCTCAGAGAGTTTAAGGACAATGTAGGCTGTACAGTGATATCCTGTCTCAAAAGAAAAAGAGAAAAGAAAAGAAAGCTCAGGGAGATAGACACACTTGTCACACAGGCCTGGCAATTTAAGTCCCATCCCAAGAATCCATAGTGTGAGGTCAGAGATGACTCTGGAAAATTGTCCTCTGAATGCCATGTGTACACCATGGCATATGTGCTCCCAAATAATAATTCATAAATTAAAAATGAAAAAGAAGCCACATGTGTGGGCGGCACACCCTTAATCCCACCTCTCAGGAGGCAGAGGCAGGCAGAGCTCTGTGAGTTCAAGGCCAGCCTGATCTACATAGTGAGTTCCAGTCTAGCCAGGGCTATATAAAACATGGTGAGACCATGTTTTAAAATAAATAAAGACAAAAAAATATAAATTTTAAAAATGTGATAAAAGCTATTAAGAAGAGATGTAGTTAAAATGAAATACATAATTGAAAATACATATAAAGTGATTAGTTTTAGATGATGAATTAAAGTATGTAAGACATAGAAGATGGTTGGGTTTTATTGCTAAGAATATAAGGACTCTGATTATGGGCGGTGATAGTTGGACAAGTAATAAAATACATATAATTTACAAATTAACACATAATTCTTTCCTAACTCTCATTTTCTTTGGTCTTATTAAAATTGATAATCATGCTTTTGTAGGTGAGAGCTCATCGTTTGCACTGTAGCAATAGGAATGAGCTAAAGAACTGAAAATCAGATAACACTATATCTGAGGCTGTAGTACTGCATAGCAAACTGCCCCCAAATTTACCAGCTTAAAACAACCTCCGTGCAGTGAGGGGGGAGGGGCAGACAAAATGAAGGACATAAGAAGATGCCTTAAAGGAGCCTATAACTCTGCATGCTAATTTTAAAAATAAGGGACTGGAGAGATGGTTCAGTGATTAAGAGCATCCTTATGAGACTGGAGTTGACACCAACATCAGGCAGCTCTCAGGCCCTTAGAACTCCAGTTCCAGGGAATCTGACGCCCTCTTCTGGCCTCCTTGGGCACCCACACCACATAATGCACCCAACCACATAATGACATACATACACACATACATATTATTTTTTTAAAACATCTTTAAAAAGTAAAGACATAACAAAGACAAACAAAAAACTTGGAATTCAAAATCAAACCAAAACAGCTTTATTATCTATCATTTTATTATGTCTTGAGAGATAATAAAATAATAGTATCTTTATTATCTCTTGGGGACGCTGGTAGCCTTGTGTGCAGTGGTGGTTAGGGGTGGATGTCTGGGATCATCAGGAGGCTGACTGGGTAGCACTGACCCTTCCCCTCTCCCCATGATGTCCGTGGACCTTTCTGGCCTCTCCAGTGGGGCAGCTGGAATTCTTGCAAGGTGCTCGACTCCCAGAAGTGAGTGTTAAGGAAAGGGGAAGGAGGTGCTGGCAGTGTTCTGAAGGAACGCTTCCAAACTTAGGCAACTACTTCCACCACATTCCATTTGTTAGCATGAGTCATAGGCCAGCCCAGACCAACTCACTGGGGAAGAGGCACACGGGACTGAAACAGCAGAATGCTGTCTGGGGCATTCTTGGGAAGGCTGGTGCCACCAGGATAGAAGCGGTCAATCGCGAGGGAGGACAGCAACCTGAGGGCTTTGCTTTGGGGCCCTCAGAAGGCAGGAGCTGAGGAACAAGTGAGGAGAAGATGTTTGGAGTTCTGGGACACAGGGAGGAAACCTTCGGAGCAAAGGATGCCTGAGATCATCACTGGCAGCACTGAGGCCATCGCCAGCCCTGACATGGCAGAGGGAGAGAGCACCCTGTCAAAAGCAATTTCCAGGCCACGCATTGAAAGCACCCTGGAGCTTCTCCTAGCCGACTTTGGGAGGAAGAAAATATGGCAGTGAACTAAAGAAGGCGCTGTTCTGCTTTGGAGCAGAACTTAGGAAATCTAAGGAGGCTAGCCCCACTGTTCCAGATGAAGGCTCGCAGCGGAAGAACAGGCTTCATGGCAAAGGCACAAGGCAATGTGCTGCCAGTAAACTGTGGGCTGAGGTGAAGAGGAAGCCAAGGGTGTGGCTGTAAATCCTTTAGTAATGCTTCAGTAACACTCAAGGGCAGGTCTTGCAGGCCTTGTGGGTAGTAGCAAGGCTTCTGAAGGCCTTGCAGATACATCTCAAATCCTCTACTGGACAGCAGGGCTTCTAGGACTTCAACGGGCTCCTTACTGGTACTTAAAGTGAAGATAAGCCTTAAAGTAAATAAATGGTTGTGGCTTTTGTGTAATGGAGGAAGTTAGAACGTGATATATAAAAACCTACAGGAGCTGAGGAGTCAGCTTAAACACCTCAAGGCTTCATGTCTCCAATCCAGGGGATCTTGTGCCCTCTTCTGGCCTCCATGGGTACTGCACTCATGTGCAAATGCCCCTACAAACGTGCAGATAATTAAAAATTGAGGGAGACAAAACAAACAAAAACCCCACAAGTTTTAAAAGTTCAACTGAAAGATGTATAGTTCAGATAAAGAGGTCTTTTCAATGAGGAAGAAAGCTGTTGAGACAAGGCAGGGTTTAGCTGCAACTACTGGTTATTTCTTATGAAAGGAAGGACCATTGTCCTAGTTTTCTGTCTGTTGCTGTGATAGAGACCACAGCTCAAAGCAACTCAGAGAAGAAAGGGTTTATTTGGCATAGACATCCTGAGTATAGTCCATCACTGAGGAAAACCAAGACAGGAACTCAAACAGAGCAGGAACCTAAAGATAAGCAGTAAGTGAAGTAGGGACTAGGAAGATCACTTGTCCCCATGGCTTGCTCAGTCCGTTTTCTTATACACCCAGGACCACCTGCCCATGGGTAGCACTGTGCACAGTAGGCTAGGCCTTTCCATGTCAATCATTAGTCAAGAAAGTGGGCCAGACTGATGGAGGCAATTCCTCTACTAAATTCTGTCTTCCTGTGTCACGATTGTTAGCAAAAATCGAACCAGCGCCATACATAAGAGTTTGGAGCCAGGAGAAAACTCCTGGAAGAGGACATAGGCCTAGTGAAGGAGTTGGTGGCATTTGTGTGGCTCGGCTGTCGGCTTACTCTTTAGAAGTTCCTCCCACTTTTAGAAGATGAACATCTGCTGCTGTGCCATTGTGCCTGCTTCACTGCTGTGTGTTCAGTGTAAGAAAACAACTTGTCTCTCAGCTCACAAATCTTAGGGTCAAGAAGAAGCATACCTAAAGGGTCACATGTGAACCCAAACTCCACTCAGCAACTTAACTCTTAGTTTTGGAACCGGAGTCTGAGGGTATTTAATGTCTGAGGCCTTGGGGGTCTTGGTGGGTAGGTGTATTTGCACATTGGAGGAAAGTGATTCTTTAGGACCAAACCATGAGTAATTGGTCTCCAAAGACAGGCCAGCCCTCCATACCTTTCATGAATGACATTTCTTGCTACTCAGCCTCTGTTTGATCCATCCCTTTAAATCTGGGTTGTTCCTGTCACTTATTTTGGACCCGTAGAACCAGTGACCATCATGCTACATGACCTTTGAGGATAGGTCATAAAAGCCTTTGGTTTTCATCTGTTGTCTTAGGATGCTCACTGTGAGCTGGATGATGGTGGCACAGGCCTGATCCCAGCACTCAGGAGGCAGAGACGGGGATCTCTGTGATTTCGAGGCCAGCCTGGTCTACAGAGTGAGTTCCAGGACAGCAAGGGTTACACAGAAAAACCCTGTCTCAAAACACCAACCCTCCCCCCAACCCCCACACACACTGTGGGATAGGCCAGTCATCATATTAGGAGTTTGATTCCTTTTAAAAGAGTGGCTCTCAACCTTCCTAATGCTGTGGCCTTTTAATAGAGCTCCTCATGTTGTGGTGACCCCCAACTATAAAATTATTTTTTGTTCCTTCATAACTGTATTTTGCAACTGTTATGAATCATAATGTAAATATCTGTGTTTTCTTTTTGTTGATGTTGCTTTTTTGCTTTTGTTTGTTTGTTTGTTTTGTTTTTGAGACAGAGTGTCTCTGTGGAGCCTTGGCTGTCCTGGACTCACTCTGTAGACCAGGCTGGCCTCGAACTCACAGAGATCCGCCTCTCTGAGTGCTGGGATTACAGGCGTGCACCACTGCACATGGCTAATATTTGTGTTTTCTGTTGCCCTTAGGCAACCCCTATGAAAGAGTCATCTGCTTCTCAAAGGGGCTATAGCCCACAGGTTGAAAACTACCATCCTAAACTATATTTGGTAAGTGAGCCAAGACAGTCATAAGAAAGGTTGCCTGGCAAAGCCAGGTACGCTTAAGCACATCCTGCTTGCTCCATCCATCCCACCTGAGGCAGGAGAGAGAGGATGAAGGTGCAACCATACCATCAAGGTTGCACTGGGTTTAAGGCCCTGCTGCCATCTGATTACATGGGAAAGTCCACCTCACCAAGCAACCTTCTCTCATAGCCAACTGGCAGAACTGTGAGAGAGCAAAAGCAATCATTGTAAGCCACTAAGGTTTGGGGCTTATTGCACAGAAACAGAGAATCCGCACAAAAACATCACCTATTTTAATTTTAAAATGGTAAAAATTTAAAACTGTAAAAGATCTAAATTTAAGATTGCTTTTCATGTGAAAAGTTTTGTACGTGTGTACTTGTGTGGGTGAGCGCATGAATATATGCAGGTGTCTTTCTCAGGCAGTCTCACGCCATTTTTTGAGATATTCTCTCAGTGAACCTGGAGCTTACTGGTTTGGTTAGACTGGCTGATCAGTCTTCCTACCCAGTGCCGGGATTATAGCGCCCACAGCCGTGCTGCGTCTGGCTTTTACATGGACCCTGGGGATGGGAGTCGGGACTGCATGCTCACGCAGGAAGCCTGGTGAGCCATCCACCCTGCCCTTCTCATGCAAAATTTAAAACTAGTGTCTTTAGAGCCACTGAGACCGCAGCGTAAGTAAAGAGCTTTGTCGCCTAGCTTGAGGACCTGCGTTTGATTCCCAGAACCCACAAGGTGGAAGGGGAGAACTGACTCTTGCAGGTTATCCTCTGACCTATAAGAGTGCTGTGGTGTACTTGTGAACACGCATGCTCAAATAAATAGATAAATAGATAAATAGATAAGTAAATAGATAAGTAGATAACCGCAATAAAAATGTTGTCTTTAAAGATACCTTCGAAATTATTGTGTTAGTTCTTTTCCTTGCTTCTGTGACAAAATGCCTGGCAACAGTGATGCGAGGAGTGAAGGGTTTATTTGGGCTCATGGTTTCGGGTGGATTATAATCCATCATGGCTGGGAGGCACACGTCAGGCATGTGAGGCAGCTGGTCACTTGGCATGAGCCGTCAGGAGGCAAAGAACAGACAGGGGATGGGCTACAGAACCTCAGTACATACCCACGTGGCCCATTTCATCTAGGATCCACCTCCCGAAGCTTCCACAGCCCTCCAAGACAGCACCATTAGCTGGGGACCAAGTGTTCAGACATGGGAACCTATAGAGGGCGTCCTACATTCAAACCACGACACTTAGCTATCAAAATTTAAAACTGCGAAGTTGCATCGAACACACATAAAGTTTAATAAAATATTTAAGTGAGGCTAACTCTGGGCCTGAGTTTTGAAATTTTGGTGATATTTTAGTAGACATTTTTATAATAATGAATCATTCGCCGTTGTGGCGTTGCTCCGTGTCTGGTTAGCTGCCAACGTAAAGAGTCAGTCTCACGCCTCATGCATTTGCATCCTGAGATGCATATGTGCAAATGTAGGTGAATCATAAATTATGTATCTTGGAAAATGTTCCACACCTGTGATTTGCAAATGTAGCAAGCCCTGTGCTGGTCTGCCCGTGCCTACAGAACACAAGATGTGCCTGTCACTGTCAGGGAATATTGCCATTGCACTCTTGCCACTTATGAGAAAGGACTTGACTGATAAAGCCATCTGGTTTTGTTTTTCTCTCCTACCCCCTTCCGCCATTTAGTCTCTCCTACCATTTCTAACGTGGGAGTCAGCTTAATTCAAGGTTTGCATAACATGCAGGCTCAAGTCTCCTATTGACTCGGGACTTAAAAGTGTCAGTCACGAGAGTGGATGCTTGGAGCCGAGACCATGTGTGCTGATGTTAAGTGTTGGATTCCAAGGCAGACCAGCATCTGTGTGCTCTTTGTATTGTGTGTGTGCACATGCGTGTGTGTGCGCGCGTGTGTGCGCCTGTGTGTGAAATGTGGGCCCTCTCAACCATAGGGAGCAGCACAGAGCTCCCTTTGCCTGCTGTTGCCAGCTTTCCCGTCCACGCCTCTTTGCTTCTTTTCTGGAGGCCTACGAGCCTCTGCCCCTGGGGAAACTATTCTTATTCTGATTTAGTTCTTTGGCTTAAACTTGCAGGCCTGGGCATCCTTTCGACATTGCAACACAACACTGCCTTCAAAATTCACACTTGAGAACCACACAATTGAGTTACAAAAGAAAAAGCTCCAAGTATCGCATGATGTTTTACGTAAGGCCGTGATTTTGTGTTGGGCCACATTCATAGCTGTCCTGCAGCACACGTGGCCTGTGTGCTGTGGGTTGGCATGTCTAGGAGAAGCATATTTCACTTATTACCTGTGTGTACTAACTGGGATTTTTAAGGTACGAGTGAGCAAAGACCAGTTCCAAAGGGCTTGAGTTACAGGGGTGTGTATTGATTCTCAGGATTGGGAAGTCCAAGGGCAGAGAGCTGGGGCTCAAACTGGGCTTCAAGAGTATTTGTTGAGAAGGCCTGTGGTTGACAGGTAACCTCACCAGTCCTGAGTGTATGTGTGTGCAGTGGGGTGGGATGCATTTCCTCCAAAGAAGGCGATTGGGCAACAGCAATCTTCTATGTCTTGTAAGAACCGTGTCCGAGCTGTAGCTCCTGGCTCCCTGGGCTACACTTTCAAGTAGGTCAAGGTCAAGTAGTGGGCACTGTCTTTCTGAAGCAGATCCCTCACCCACACATGTTTCAGAGTTTCTGATCCCTCATGGCACCCTCCATGCTGGTGTGGCTTCACCTCAGTACAGCAGGCACAAAGGACTGTCATACCAAGTCTAAGAGGGTAGAAGGCTTTCTCAGCCCAGATTTCTACCTCTGGTTTGTGAAACCCTCAAAGATCCCCAAAGGATGGCTCTTAAGAATTTTACCACTGTGACTATGCAATATAGAAATGTCTACAGTAAAAACCGAAGAAACTGTTCTGCCAAGCCACTGGCAGCCATTCTCCCACAGAGCTCTTCTGAGAGGCCCTCCAGAATGGCCTCTCAGCCTCTCCTGGGTATGTCCCTCCACATAGCACCTCTCCACATGGGCAGAGTCTCCTCAGAAGTGGGCTTCCTCTCTGGGTTTCCTCTCCCTCTGTTCAGTGTCCACTGACCCCCAAAGCTGAGTAGAGGGCCTATTCTTCCCTCTGATTTCCCATGAGCCCAAGTCCCTAGTGTTTCCTGATACACACTCCCAAAGCTTCATAAAGGCTGATGAAAACTCTCCCTAGGGAGGGGAGGAAGGGTTGCTAAGGCATGTCTACAAGTTGCTTGCCCAGGCTGTTAGGCCTGCTGCTTGCCAGCACTGAGGCTGGCCTCAGCCTGCGCTCATGGAGTTTGTGGATGTGTGGGCCACACCTTGGGCCAAGACACTCCTACTGGGTTGGGCCATCTCCTATGGGGTCTACCTCCTAGCTCTGGCCTGAGCAATGCTCTTTTTACCTTCCTAAATCCCTCCCTTCATTTACTTCTTTTCCTTCAAATATTGTCTATGCTACAGCATCAAGAGACAGTACCCGAGGCTATGCCCTTTGGAACCTAGTACACTGAAGACTCAACGGAGAGCAGACCCAGGCAGAACCAGGAACATATTTCGTAGGCAGCTCTGTCTTTTTCTTCTTCTTGCCCATTATGTTCTTTACATCCTTCCCTGGGAACATCCAGAGGGCCTGGCCATGAGGAAGAAGAGATGAGTATAGAATTGTTAAATCAAAATCTACTCCCATAAGAAAAGCACCACGTAGATCCTGTACATCTTGTATATCCAGGACTGTACTAGGATCCAAAGGGCATGGCTGAAAAGAAGGAAGGAGGGGAGCACACAGTATTGTCTCTGTGACTATGGTGTATGAATTGCCTTGCCCTTTAGGAGGAGGTCAGGATCTAGTGTCACCTGAGGTATTCTCCCTTCATGCTGTAGCACAGGGAGTTTCCTCTCAATGGACATCTTTAAAATCATGGTTTGAGGAGCTGTGGAGACAGCTCAGTTGGTAAAGGACATGCCTTGTAAGCTCAAGGACTGACCCACCTAAGGTCATGCTCATATGTGTTTACTCACTCACAGGCACAGAGCAGTAGGGTGGGCCCGCCATAATCCATCTCTTATTACAAAGTCAGAATCTTTTCCATCTGTGTTTAAGCTGTGCCTATGAAATAATGTCTATAAAAATAAGATTGGAAGTGAAAATATTGAGTGCAGCAAATTATGGCTGCACTATGTTCTCCCCTGAGGGCTGTCTTGGCCAAAGAACCTTTCACAACCTCTTCTAAGACTGTGCTTTCTATCTTCCCATAAAGCACTCCGTTTGTTCACAGAAAGAAAGAGCCTAGATGGCGAAGCCTTTCTCAATAGAGCCGTGGTGCTTGGCTGTTGGTACCTGCCTGGCATCTTAAATTTTCTTCCAAAGAAGAGTTATTCAGCTACAAAATGAAAGCCCAAAGGAGGTTGGTTGCCTAGGGGAAAGTTATGGGCCAGTTTCCATCAAGGGTACCATCTCCCTCCCCACCACTCCATCACCTCCTCTCAGCATGTCAGAGCTTTGACTCCAGACTGTATCACCATCTCCCTTCACTGATTCAGCCTAAGTACCATTTCCTAGGTACTGGATGAGTGTTTTGGAGGAAGGGGTACCTGGAAGACAGATGTATCCTATCTGAGGGGGATATAAGGGAGTACTCTCTCTTTCCACACCAACAGCCCAGGGCAAGAAGGAAAGTTAACAGACACTCAAGCATTTTCCCAGGGAGGGGGAGAGAGAGAGGCTCTAGGAGAAGGTAGTTTCCAAGGCGTCTGGATAGATGGGTTGGATGTAAGTCTGCAGAAGGTCTTCTCAAAAGGGAAAGTCTAAAATTGGGATGCAGATGGGGATTTACTTCAGATTGGCTGGACCACTGAGTTGCGTGGCAGGCAGAAAGGGAAGCCATACTGAAGGAAGAATGGGATTAGATGAAGGAGCCTGCTGGGCAAAAGAGGAAGGTACTCAGTCTAAGTCGTTTGGTCTTTCGTGTGGCAGAAAGTATTTGTTGTGAAATATCTTAAGGCCCATGGGAGTTCTCTTTTGTCTTTATGGTCCTTTTCCTAAATGAATCCCAAGTATGGTGCAGGGGGCAGAAGATCCCAATTTCTTTTTTCTTTTTTTTTTTCCTCTTTCGCAGCTTGAAAAACTTGACAAAAAGGTCTGTGTGCTAGCCGCCTGCATGGAATCTCCTCTTTCATACTTTGTCCATTTGGGAGGGAGATGGGGTCAAACGAAGGCCACAATTCAATGGCAAGACTTCTTTCACCTCAGTGCAAATAAGGGCATCAGGGCCTTCCCAAAGGGCATTTGCCTGGGAGAGTGAGGGGACCAGGGTTGACACAGAAAGGAAAGCAGTGGGAACGGACTAGCTGCTCAGGTCCACACTGCCTACCTTGCCCTTCCTCG
This sequence comes from Meriones unguiculatus, assembly GCF_030254825.1. Lineage (NCBI taxonomy): Eukaryota > Metazoa > Chordata > Mammalia > Rodentia > Muridae > Meriones > Meriones unguiculatus. Next base: position 95,395,383 of record NC_083349.1, on the reverse strand, counting down.
TGGCCTTGAGCAGATCTGGTCTGAAGTGTTAGTCTCAGAGAAAAGAAAGGAGGTTCAGGGCCAACACAAGGTCTTTCTTAAGAGCCACTGGGAGGTGGCCCAGGAGCCCCGTGGCTTGGGGTGGAATGAGGCTGGTTGCCACCCTTTGTAGGCTTCGTCCTTGGTGCTGAGGGGCATACTGGCTTCATCCCACTTTCCCAGAGATTCTGATGGGAACCACTGGGGTTGTATTGAGAAGGATTTCCAAGCTCTTTTCAACCCCTTCACTTGGCTTTATTCAGCAGGCCAGCCCCCGTGCAACAGCGTATCCTATTCTCTCCTTTCTGGGCTAGCTAATGCGAGTCCTCCGTGGAGAGAGGAAAATGGATCACTTGTTCCACTGGGGCTGGGCATTGACCCTCTTTCTCTGGCAGACACTTAGGATTTAGAATTTGGATCTTTCCCTCTACCCCACAGCGCACAGGGTGCAGGTCCAAGAAGTAAGGAACTATGGGAGAAAGGGGGCTTGTGACCCTTTGCCACCTCTAGCCTCGTCGTTATTCTCTGAGGACGGGCAGAAAGGACTCGTCCAAGCCCTGCTGGCAGCCAGGCCCCGTTTGTGGTAGGTGGTGTTTATGTGAACGCACAAATGTTTATGTGAGATTGCCAACTGGTTATTTATGAGTCTCTCAGCCTTTCCCCAATAAAAGCTGTTCCCTCAATGTTCTGACAGGCCCTGCATCTGTAACTAATGTGTCACTCGCTCGGCTAATGCAGTTCACTTGTGTTTATTTTTGCACAAAAGCAATTTATCCAGTGGCTCTGGAAAAAAAAAAAAAAAGGCCCTGTCAGGAACCTTTTTGGGAGCCGAGTGTTTTTCCTCAAAAGAAGACCCAAATGGCTCAAAGTGCAGGACAGGCTGTTGGGGTGTGTGCCCGGGCGCCCAGAATGTGAGAGAGCAAACTAGGGTGGGCAGTGGGTCTGAGGAGGGCTTGGCCCTCACTGTTTTCTCTGGCTGCGAGGGTGTGTGTCTGTTTGCAGCTCCATGTGGGACTGTGCAGGCCTGTGTCTGCCTTTCAACAGAAAAGTTCTGCTCAGAATGTTGGGTGCTTTTTAAAACGGTGTGGGAGTGGGGCGCTAGCTCTAAGTTTGCTAGCCCTCTGGTCACCATAAATCAAAGTTGGGAAAGTAGGTTGTTGGCAGTTAAAAGGCCTGGAGGAGGTAGCTTAAGGGAGGGTGAGGAGGGTGAGAGCAAGGGTTAAAAGGGAGGATGCTTGGCTTTAGGGCAAAAAGAGCATTAGCCCCGGTCGGTCCACAGGCATGACTATAAAAATTTGAAGGCAGACAGACTACCCAGGCTTTCTGCACCGGCTAATCTGACAGTTTCCACTGCTTTCTTTTGTTGCTGGCAGCCCACCTCTTGTAGGGAAAGGGTGCTTTGTGGGCTCGTCAGCTGGGTGGGTGGGGGCAGCCGGGAGAAGACATCTCCAGCTACAGAACCAGATTTTAGGGGAAAGGAAAGAAGCTGCTGAGTGTCTGAGTTAGCCAGATACAAAGAGGAGCCCCATGTTGGTCTGGACAAGAGCCTGGGGGCTCCATGGTCTTTATCCCCATTTCACCAACTGTCGCTCTAACACAAGCCAGTCAGTGAACCAGACTGGGCTAGACAGGAGAGGCAGTGGCTCCGTGTGGAGCTCTCCCACTGCTGGGGAAGACCCCAGACACTTGGGGCCACTGTGCTCAGAGGCTGACCCCATGGTAGATCCTTGTCATTTCAAAATGGCCCAGCTGGAGGAGCAGTGGTAGATCAGGGCAGCGACGTAAAAGCACGAGGAAGCTAGGTACTCATTTCCTGAGACAAGATAGCTCTCATTATTCGTTCTCACACCAAATCATGACTGTTGTGGCCCAATGGGCAGGAAAACAGCTTGAACGCTCTTCATCTTGGGTTTTTCTCCAAAGAGATTTTGTTCAAGGCATTATGGCGGACAAATGTTAACTCAGCAGACACTTGTGTGGACACACAGAAGTAGATGCAGGACTCTAAGCTCTTCTGTTTTGAGGTGTTGGGGGCCTGGTACTCTCCCTCTTTCCGTGGACAGGGACAGGGGGAGCTCTGAGTCTGGGATAGAGGAAGAAAGGCTGAAGGTCAACCTTGTGCTGTATAAATCAGCCCACTTGGGAATGAATAAAAAATGTTGACCCTTCATATTGTGCCTCAAACTGCAGCCCATGGCCCAAGGTTCATCTCTGACCTCCCTTCCTCGTCCTACCCGGGACTGCTCGCTCACCGTCTGGCTGAGAGCCTCTCCTCACATTCTGCACAGCTGTAAGTGTGTGTCTCCCCCAGAGCTTGCCTTCCTCACTGCCACCCTCACCCCCTCTCCCCCACTCCAGTGCTGACGCCTGGGGAGAGCAGAAGTTACAGACCACAGAAGCCACACTCTCTACGGGCAAAATCATTCTCAGACCCTACGAGGAGAATTCACAAATTCCAAAGCCCCCGGGGGCCTGGAAAGTAGCGTGTTGAAAGCAGAGACAGGGCAGATGGTAGGAGATAAAGGGCCCTCAGTTGGTTGGCATGTTGGGGGTGGGGGAGGGGAGTGACCATGGGCTGTGGTGGGGACTGAGGCTTCTTCCACGGAGGGTGAGGGAGCAGGAAGCCATTCTTCTCTTTTCAAATCTGGATTTTTATGTGACCTCTCCTCGTGTTACATGTTGGCAACAGGATTCATGTCAAACATGCTGCAGGCCAAACAAAACAGTCTCAGACTGGTCGGGGCTGGGCTATCGCTGCGCTATTGTGAAACGGGGCAGAGCCGTCATCTGAGCTGTGCGCTGGGCTGTGCGCTCGGCTGTGCGCTCAGGCCCGCACTCACTCAACCATTCTTGGGTGGGAGCTTTGACAGTGAGCACCTTGTGCTGAGAGCTGAAAGCGGCCATTTCCTAAGAGCCAGTCGCTACCTAACCTGCTCTTCTGTCTGGACAGAGGGACACTGGACCCTGTTATTTCCCTTAGCAGGTTCTATGGAGTTCCGTCTAGGCCTGGCCTCTGGGGATCCTGGGGCCAAAGGACAGACAGAAGGCAGCTCAGTCAGGCAGCCTTGCCTCATATTGATGTTCGGAGCAGCAGGTTCTCAACCTGTCTAACGCTGAGACCCGTTAATAGAGTTTCTCATGTTGTGGTGACCCACGCCATAAAGTTATTTCGTTGCTGTTTCATAACTGTAATGTTGCTGTGAATTGTAACGTGGTGAATCATAATGTCAATATCTGAAATGCAGCCCCCGATGGGATTGCAGCCCATAGGTTGAGAACCGCTGGTTGGTAGTGAAGTAACGGTGGAGTATGAGGAGAAGGTATGTCAAGGTCAGAGTGTGCAGCAGAGGGGACCTCTCACGTCTCTGGGGTGGGCTGTCCTGGAAGTCACTGCCTTCTAAGAGATGATTCTCAGTTTTGCAGATTTCACCTCTTCCTGCTCCTTGTTGGGAAGGAGGGAAGTGAATATTTTGGCTTGAGATTTGGTCCTCTGAGTGTGATCTCCAGGCATGGCTTCCCGGTAGAGAGGGACACAGCCCCCCGAGGCCTGCCTTTGCCACCAGCAGGTATTCCGAGGCTGAGACTGGCTCTCCAAGGGCAGCCTGGCAGTGGCTACGCTCAGGAGGGACATTCAACTTGGTCCCAGGTCCTCATAGTTTCTGGAATCATCCTGGCTCTCTGCAGCTAATTAACATGACCTTAAGAAGTGACGTCATCCCCATGTTTTGTTCCCCTTGTGTGTAGATGGCTCTGACTAGATGATCTTTGGCCTGCACCCAGTCTCCAAGTTCTCTGCTGATGACTCTAGCCTTCAGCCACTCTAGCTCCATAATTCAATCTGATGTGTTTTTCTGAGTAAGACTTAACATTGTTGGCCCATCACTGAATCCCTGGTGTCTTTCAAGGCATATAGTACACCAGAGGATGTTGGATGAATAAACAAGATGCAATTCTAGCTTCTAGAAGCTAGCCACGCATGCAGATAAAGACTAGATAAACCAGGTGCTGAAGGGCAAGACTCAGCTCTGTCAAACCAGGTTGCTAATTCTGCTGCCAGGCAGGAGATCAGCGGGATCCAGGGCCAGGCTCAATTCCTAAAGGAACTGAGGAAGAAGCAGGGGGTGGTCACATTCTGGGCCATTTGAGGTAACTAGGGTGCACAGCCACAACTGTGGTGCAGGCCTGCCCGCTAGGCCAATGCAGCCATGTCGGGACATGGTTTTCCTGGAGCCGTGTGCAGGTCAGGTGCTAGGGCTTGTGGGGGTTGAGCAATCTGGGAGAACAGGGCTATGAGGTGACTGCAGAGCTCTGAGGCCTTGGGCAGGAGCTCAAGTCTGTTTACTCTCTAGCTTTGAGCACAGGGAAGGCCTCCTGCCGTCACAATATATGGGAGTCCACGCCGAGGCTCCTAGATCCATAACTCCCCCGATTCCTTGGTGCAATGGGAATAAGGTGAAGCTCTGAGCTTGGCTCTCTCTATGGTCTTGCTCCCAGTGTCACTGAGCCACCTGGGATGCTGCTTGGTAGCTTTGGATCTGGGGATATAAGATGTGAAACTGCAAAAATAATCTTCCTCCTCTTCTTCCTCCTTCTCTCCCCTTCCTTCTCATTCTTCTTTAGAGCATGGTCTTGCTATGTAGTCCGGGTTGGCCTTGAACCTGCAGCAAGCCTTCTGCCGGAATCACAGGCACATGCTGCCATGCCCATCTCTGAGGCTGTAAACTTTGCTTCATCTTTTTACCTTCAGGTCTCTTTCTAATAATGCTGTTTTTATACAATGCAGACAAAAACAAGGACAAATATAAAAATAAGAACAACGAAATAGCACACTTACAAACACGGGCGCTCACACACACACACACACACACACACACACACGAACACACAAATATAAAGTGACATGATGGACATCTATGGAGCCATGAACTGGTTTCAGAGATAGAATTAGCAACGCAGCCAGAGCCCCTGAGCGCAGCTCTCACCACACTCGCCTTCTGCCACCCCTACCTGCCAATGTAACCACTCGCTCACATTCAAGGTTTTTCCACTGTCTTTGATTTCTTTATTCTTTTCTAGAACTACATGCGATTTTGGCTGTTGTTATTCTGAGGAAGGTGGCTTGTAGCTCAGGCTGGCCTCAGATTTGTTATATAGCTGAGGCTGGCCTTAAACTCCTGCTTCTCCTCCCTTCACCCTCAAAGGGCTGGGCTTTACAGGTATATGCAACTGGTTTACATGATAGGAAAAAATTTGTTAGAATATATTAGTTATACCTAATAATGGGTCCCATTACGACATTTTCACACACATATATAATGTGTTTTGATCCTATTCACACCTCCCCCGTCACCCTCTCTCGTCCCCCTCCTCATGTGTAAGTTTTGAAAAGGCACATACAGGCTTGTTTCACACACTTCAAAATCTCACATAAATTGTGACACTGTGGTGTACGCTCTGCAACTAGCTGTTTCTCTGCACATGTGGGTGAGATGCATGCCTGTTGACATGTGTAACTCTGGCTCATTTATTTTCAGTGCCGCTGAGGATCTGACTGTATGAAGATGTCATTTTTCCAGCAAGCTCTAGCAGCCCCCGAGGGGCTGGGGATGGGGATGGGATGGCCTACCGGAGCGGTTCTGATCACTGGGCGTGTCCCTCCCTGTGGGGATGCTCCCACCTTCATCTCCCCACCCCTGTAGGATGGCAGGGCTGGGCTGGTTCCCTCTTTGCCTAGCTGAACCATTGCTTCACTGAGCAGGAATTCAAGTGAATTTTAGGCAACCCTTGTGTTTCCCATAAATCAGTGTCGAAAGTGAAATTCTAGCACGAGGGGCTACAATTGCAACCAGCTGACTGCGGCAGGACAGGCTAATTTGAGCCTGCCCCGAGTGGATGTGGGTTCCTGACAAGCAGGCTTTGCCAAGCCCTTTCTAGCACAAGGAGAGATGCTGGGCTCGGTGCCAGCTCATGAGCCGGCCCAGGCTTAAGGGGCCCACCTCCTTTCTGTGCTGACCCTTCCTGCCACGTGCTGCAAGGTGGCCTTTGAACTAGGAGCAGGCCGTGCTGAGGGATGTACTCAGCCCCAGTACTCAGAGCTCAGGGTGCTGCATGGTGGCTTTCCAGGGCTGGTCATTCCTGCCTTTGTATCACTAGTGCCACCAGCGCAGTGCCTTGGACTGTAGAAAAGCATTTTCTCACAAGGCTGGAAGCTGGATGTTCACGGTCGAGCTGTCGGGTCGGGCTCCTCTAGCCTCCCTCCTTAGCTTGCCATCTCGTCACACGGTAGCCCCCTCCACACCGAGCCCCTGGCCTCTCTGTGTGCTCCAGTCTTCTCTCCTTATAAGGACACCAGTCACACTGGGCTAGGGCCCACCCTAGCAATCCCATCTTAATGTGCCTCCTCCGTGGTCATGGTTCCAAATATGGTTGTATTTGTAGGTGCTAGGGGCTAGGGCCCTAACTGCAGGAGGGGATCCAGTCCAGCCCACAACAGGGGTTACGATGTTCATATGCAGGGTGGCCATGGAATTACACAACTGTGTCACAGCTAAGAGGTATCATTTACATCATGGCACTTAGTGTGTATGTAGATACGTGTGTGTGCGTGCGTGCGTGCTTGCGTGCGTGTGTGTGTGTGTGTGTGTGTGTGTGCGCACGTGCGCGTGCGCTTGTGCATATGAAGGCCAGAGGTCAATATTGGGTGACTTTCTCAATCAGTTCTTACCTCATTTTTTGAAACAAGGTCTCTTAGCAAGCCCAGAGCAGCCCAACTGAACTGAACCCCAATTTGACTGAACTGGCTGACCAGCAAACCCCAGGGGTGCCCCTGCCTTTGCTGGGAGCCCCCAAGGTTACCCATGTACTGATTTGAATCCTCATGTTTGCGCAGCAAGTTTTATTGACTGCGCCCTCTCCAAGCCTTCCCATTGTGGACGCTTTTATCCCTTGAAATCTTTATGCTTTCGTAATTTCCTCAGACCCAACAGTGGACAATTTGAGTGTTTCTTGCGGCCGATTTCCTGCGGATGGGAGTAAAACACCCTGCTGGTGTGCCCTGCTCCTCTCTGGTAAAGGCAGTAAAGCGCTTTGAAGGAGAATGTTGGCGTCAGCACCATGCTTTTGGGTCCTGGGAGGCTTACATGACTGTCCAGGGCTCTGACTGGCTCGGCGTCAACCATGTGCCTGCTGTTAGTCACAGGGATTGAATCTAAGCAGGGTCACATGCTCATCTTAGTTTCACGGACCAAGTTTGATGGAAAGGGTTATGTGACTCCAGTAGAGATATAGGCTGGATACGAAACAATGGCTTTGTGATCCTTGTCACGAGCACATTCTTTCAGCGGCTGTTATGCTGTTATTCGTTTCTATGTACACATGTTCTTACACATCTGTGTGGGAACAACTTTGTACATTTACACGAATGTCTTATATGTGCACAGTTGCATATGTGTTTCTGTGTGCTTGTGTCTTTTGTACTCATCTGTGTGTAATTGTGGTAGATATATGACAGGAGGGACGTGAAGCAGGAGGTGGCAGAGGACAGAGGCTCTGGCCTTGACCCAGGCCAAATGACCACAGATGTGACCTTTCACCCTTCCCCGTGGCTACTGAGGTCACTGCCCTGGAGACCGAAGAACTTTCTTTTGGAACCATGTGGGCTAACAGCCCGGGGAAGCAGAAAAGCTGCTCCAAAGGCAAACCGGATGATCTTCATCCTGGGAGCCTGGAGCCAGCGGGACCTTGTTTAATTCCGCAGGAATGTGTGTGGTTCCCACCCAGCTGAGCAGGCCCCAGCCTGACTTAGAGGCCTTAGAGCCACCCAGCCAGAGGCTGATGCCTTCAACAGGGGACTAGGGTCACACCCTTCTGGAGAGAAACAGTGCTTCGACCCCTGAGGCTGCAGTGGGCTAAGTGGGTGACAGTGCCTGTGCCAGGGTGCCCAGCCCTGCGCTTCGTGAAGCAAGTAGCAGAGGAGAGATGGATGGCCTGGCCCAAACCTCACCTCTGAGGTTAGCTGGGGCTCTCTCAGGTGAGAGGCAATTCTCTAGTAGGAAAAGATGTGGGCATGGGTCGCTGGGCCTGTAAGGGCGACTCACTCAGCGAAGCATAGGAAAAGGAGGCAGTACCTTGCTGTGGCCATCAGAGAAGGCTCCTTGGAGGAGCCTTGGTGGGTTTATTTGGGCACTGGGGGGAGGGAAGGGCTGGGGGGGGGTGACAGGGCATAGAGGTTGTCTCAGTAGCTCCCTACTGCCTAAGAATGAACTCTGGCCAACATTCCTAACTCCTTCTGAGGACTGGAGGTGACTCTCTTGGCTCTTCTTCGTCTTGTCCTTCCCCCCAGACCCTGGCCCGGCCAATGTGCACATGTATTCTATCTAGACTCTGCTTTTTCTCCCACTGCGCACATTTGGCAAAGCCTTTCTGTATGTCCCTTTACAACCTGTCTGTTGAGTGGATAAGTGTAAATGTGGTCACAGCTCAGGCTCCCAGGACAAACAGAATTTCTGATTATCAATATAACCCACTGAGACCTACCAGAGACCCGAATCAAGCGCGGTCTGCCTGCCTGGGTCTCTTTAGCAGATGGCTATTGGCTATCTCTCCCCGGTCCCTGCCACACATATGCATACACACAGAGTGTGTCACCATCAGAACTGGAGCCATGGCTGCATTTTGTCCTGCCTCAGGTGCTGCTGGCATTCACAGGCTGTGCCACAGCCTCTCCTAGCCATTCTAAGTTCATTGCTTCTGGTGGTATGAGGAAAGACAGGAAGAACTTTGGAGATGACAGTGGCCTGGAAATACCCTCAGAGGCATCCAGGGCAAGGAGTTGGAGAGTTGTTTGTCTCTTCCAGTCCAAATAAGCAGCCCCAGGTTTCCTTCCTGGCTTCACTCTAGGCAAAAGTGAACCTCCCTAGTGGAGATAGGGTCCTGACAAGATCCCTAGGAGCTGAGCAAGTGGGATCCCAGAGTTAAAATATATTTAAGGCAGGATCTCCTGCACTCAGGAGTCCTAGCCAGTTACATGGGCCAGAGTCCTCTGGGGTAATGGCCTGTTTGGTCTCCAAGGGCTCAGGGACCAGGTGTCCTTCCTTGAAACATCCTGTTTGCCGGAGGTGGCGCTGGTATCTGACATGACCCTGGGTGAGTAGACAGGCTGACCTGCCTGAACAAGTCTGAATGCTGCAAGGAGGAAACAAAATCCACAAAGGCCCAGTCAGCTCCTCGGTCCTCATCCTCGCTGGCCCCTCACTCAGTCAGCTGTTGCTGTTGCCCCCCCCCCCCCGACACACACACACAATGCATGTTTGCCTCTGCCTCTTGGACCAGGTCCTGTGGAGGCTGTGACGCCTGACTGAACTAGTCACACAGCCAACCTTCTTCTGAGTCCTGGCGACTTCAGGGCTGTGTCCTGCGGCTGCGGAGGATCCTGAGCTCCTCGCATCACAGTGTCATTGTACAGAAGGACAGGCACAGACTCGCTGGACGCAGGGCTCGGAGCCACATAATCCTGCATTCGCTGAGTCCTGCCGAGAAAGGCCTTCCCGGTTACACATCGGTTCATTCTGGCAACCACATTAAGCCATACTCCATTGTGCCTAAGGCACAGGAGAAATCAGTCACTGGGGTTTCGACATCTCATTCATCTCGGATATTTGGAGTTAATTTGGAGTTTTAAAAACATTGCTTCAAATATTTGCATTGACAATTGAGGTTTGGGGCATTCCATTAAGTTTTGCTCTTGGCACAAGGACGTTACTGGAGACCCTTAGCCTAGGTCAGAGTCCATGACAGAGGCAAAGGGCACACAGAGAAAAGAGTTCTTGGGCCCTGGTGTACCCACAAACAGATGTGTAGGAATGGAAGTAGACAGGACTTTCCCAAGAGGGGCTCAAAGAGTTGTGTGTGTGTGTGTTTATGCATGTTCTTATGTGTGATTATAAATGTGTATGTAGGGGCAAAGAGGGAAAAAAGACTTCCAAGGTTCCATTACTGGACCAGTGGAGCAGCTCCTGGTGTGGGTTGAATACATTTGAGTCTTTAAACACGGAAAGGGAGTCAGGGACCAGAACAGAGCGGAGGGAAGGAAAGTTCCCAAAGGAAAGTGAGAAAACTTAGTTTCCATAGGGAGGGTCTGAGAGAAGGGTTGGGAAAATAGAAAGCTCCAGCCCACCGTCAACAATGTCCACACAGCACGCTGCATGCACAAGCTGCTGCCCAGCTTGTTCAGGTGTGGTTGGTCACTAGAGTAACCACAGGATGTAAGTTTAGATGTACGCTGCTCCATGTTTGTGTGTGTGTGTGTGTATGTGTGTGTGTGTGTGTGTGTGTGTAGCTGAGACAGGGTCTCCTGAAGCCCAGGCTAACCTTGAAATGTTATGTAGTCAAGAATGACCTTGAAATCCTGATCCTCCTGCTTCTACCTCCTAATGTTGGGATAACAGATCTGTTCTAGCACGCCTGGCTCATTAGGTATTCCTCCTTTCCATGGCTGAGGACTTGATCCCAGGGACATCCCATAGAGACCAGGCCTCCTGAGCATCCTGCTGAGCTGTCTGTTCATTCACTCACCCCAGGATCAGAACCTGCAGCCTAGAGTGCCGAGCCCTTCAGAAGCGAGCTCACTGCTTCTGTATGGTGGGCACCATGTCTGGACCCTGCCTGCCTGGAGTCCTGTTGGCGAGCTGGCTCTGAGGTTTACCGGGCTCCCCAGGGGCCATGGCTGCGTGGGGTTGTGGGTAGGCGGTGGAGGCAGTGAACAGATTTCAACGGCGTGCCTCCTGGAAACCACATCAAATGGTGCAGCTAGGAATTAATAAATAAATTTGGGAGACAAGTCAATTACCCTCCCCCTGTGCCCCCGTCCCCAGGGGCAAACAGTGGCATGTGGTTCCCAGCCTCAGCACGCCTTCCCCAGGGCAGGACAAGCACTGCAGCTGGCTTCTGTCAGATTAGCTGGGCAAGATGTGACAGGCTTCTGTCCTCTGGGGAAATCACTCCTTTCCTGGGAGGTGGTAAGGACATTCCCAGGTTGCTCTGTTCCTGCCCTTTCTCTGCACCCCTCCCAGGCTTACCATTTTATCATTGAAAAAAATCAGACAAACTTCTTGTTGCTTTTGAAAACACTTATTCATTCAGCAAATGCTGGTCAAAGCCTGCTAGCTACGCGGTAGAGGTTTTGCCCTGTTGTGGAGTTTCAGAGACATAGCTCTGCTTGGGATGAGTTTACAGTTGTGTGTGTGTGTAGGGAATGTGTGTCAGGCAACGTGTCTGCACATAGCACATTTTTGGGGGGCTTAGAAAAAAGGGGTACATTAAAGACTCCCCAGAGAGCCTCCTGAGAAGGTGATGCCTGGACAAGCTGTTACTTTGGAAGGGTGGGGAGTGCCGTTTCACAGATTAACCAGGCAGTTTGCAAAGTTGCAGAGGCAGAGAAATGAGGTGACGTGGGAAGGCTGTGAAGGGACTCAGCTGGCTGGATCCAGATGAGAAGGGGACAGAGGTTGGCTGGGGTAACAGGGAAGGGGAGCAACAGGTACCCTGGTTTCAGGGTTTCATCAGAGAGGGAGAGACAGACAGACAGACAGACAGAGACAGAGAGACAGAGAGATTTTTAGCTTTGTGTGTACTGTACAGGGTTAGCTGTGTTCCTACATAAAACAACTCCATGGAGGCCACAAGACTCAGAAAAGAGCAGCCTTCTCTCTGCTCAGCATTAGGGAGAATGAGACCTCCAGCATTTGCTGGCCCTGAATTTTCTCAGCCTGTGTTATTTAGACAAGTTCGTTAGACTGATGATTCAATGATTGATTGAAGATCCCCCTTAAATGTGGGCGTTTGTCCTGTGAGTATCTGTCATGGAGACGCAGGTTCCATAGGGCTCAGCAATGTGCATTTTTAACAAGCTTCCTTGCACCCACCGTGGTCAGAGAGCAGAGAGCACTTTTTGAAAAGCCACGTTCCCAGAAGCTGATCATGTTCTCTTGGGGAACTAGCTTGTGACTGAGATAGCCACCAGATGGCAGTACTGCTCTGCGATGCTCTGTGATACACATTGGTTTTTCTTTTTCTAACTGGGGGTGGCGGTGGTAGTTGGCCCAGAGACAGTTCTGGGTTTGTTGTTTTGCAAGAATGTATAGAAATGAAGCTGGGTTGGTGATGAAGGCTCAGCAATTTGGGTTGTGTGTGTGTGTGCGTGCGTGCGTGTTTGTGTGTGTGTGTGTGTGTGTGTGTGTGTGTGTGTGTGTGCTTGGGTTACACAGTGAGTTCAAGACCAGTCTGGGGAACTCAAGTTATTAACAAAGTGGTCTAGGAAGTGTAGTTTAGTGGCATCTCACTTCCTTAGCAGCTACAAAGTCTTAGGGTTCAATTACCAGTACAAAAAGATAATTAAAATAATTAAATTTTAAATTAATAAAATTAGTAAAATAAGTTAGTCATCAAATCTTAAATTTCAAAGTTCAAGTTTAAATTTCATTTTCACCCAGCAGAGCTGACCTTTCACCACTGCGCTCACTCATCATGCTTGCCTGAAGTATGGGCAGTTCTAGTCGAGCTGTACCAAAGGGTCAGTGAACACACGGCCTTGGTTATTATTGGCGTTACTATTTGCAGCCTCCCAGCTTTTGCTGTGTTGCCTCACTTTCCCGCTCATCCCTGAGTGAATGAGGTGGGGTGGGAGTTCTCTCTGGGGTCTTAGAGCACAGAGAGGCTACATTGGCAGACTCTCGGTAGGAGCAGGAAGCTGCTCAGTAAAGGCCACCTCAGCTTTCAAACACAGCTCCCGGTTTGCACTTGATTGACACAGTGGTCTTGATAGCCTGGTCTAAACTGAGAACTGGAGAGAGTGCAGAAGCGGAGAACCGGCCATTAAATGGCTGTCTGAGTTAGTGACTCCTAGCGCCAGCTCCAGGGAGTCCTGTTCCATGATGGTACTCTCCCTGTCTGCTGGACTTTCCATCTCAAGCCCTTTTCTGTCTTTACCTCCATTTGGGCGGGTGGGGGCTTGTTTTGCTCTCTGGAAAAAATCAGAGTGTATAAGATCTGTGGTTTCTTTCTTATTCCCAACCAGTGATTTCGGCCAATTCTAAGCGACCATTGTTGGCACAGGGAGAATGGACTCTCAACTGTACACTGCCTTCTCTGCTCCTTCCCCTCCCTCTTCTCTCTTCTCCTCCCTTTCTCTCCTCTCTCTTTCTGTTTTCTTTCTTTCTTTTCTAATTTCCAAGTAGGTCTTATGTGTAGCTCAGGCTTGCTTGCCTCAAACTCAGGATTCCCCAATTTTAGCCTCCTAAATTCTGGGATTACTGGAGAGTATACCACACCTGGCCTTTAAAGAGAGAGGAAAATAAGACAAAAACAGTATCAAATCTCTATTATTATTGTTCATCACCTCTTCGTGTAGAAATTATAGCTTGAGTTAGATTTTTTAAATTGTTTGAATTGATTTCATCAGCTTATTTTTCTTTTTAAGTGTGACTTATAGAAAATTTTGAATTATAGGGCATCTTGCATTCTATTCTGATAGTTCACACTGTGTTGGGAATTCATTAAAAAAATCATGTTTTAACTCAGAATGAAATGAATAAAGGGCCAGAGTTTGATGGTCAATGATATATTTGAAATAAAACAAAACAAAAACCTTTCATTTAAGTTCAAGTTCAAATTCTCATCATATGTCTTTGGGCAGCCATATGCATTCCCTGAGCCTCTTCTCGTCATGTGTAAAATAGGGCAATGACAGCAGGTTATTTACAGGTCATGTGAGCTAACGCGTACGTATGAGGCGCTCCTCTGAACTCTGACACATCACACAGTGATGGACAGCTGTCATGGCTATTGACAACAACCAGAATAGGCCAAGTAATGGCAACTCATTCACATTCCCTCTGTGTAAAAGTTCCTGGCTTTGGCACTCAGGAGTTTATGCATAGGCAAGATTCTGAGTAATTGCATATGCTTATAGAATGTAAAGTGACAATATAGGGCTAAAACAGTGATTTGGCTGGGAGTTGTGCCCATGCCTTCAGTCCCAGCACTTGGAAGGCAGAGGCAGGTTGATCTCTGTCAGTTCAAGGTCAGCCTAGTCTGCATAGAGAATCGTAGGTCAGCCAATTGAGGTAATGAAACCCTGTCTCAAAACCAAACAATAGTTGATTCAAGGGCTGGGAATGTAGCTCACCTGGGAGAGTGCTTGCCTAGCATGATGGAAGCCCTGAGTTCAATCCCCAGTACTCCATAAAACTGGGTGTGTTGATGCATATCTGTAATCCCAGCACCCAGGAGGTATTGAACAGAGGGTCAGAAATTCAGGGACTACACAGAGATTTCAAGGCCAGCCTGTAGCCTTGGCTGTCCTGGACTTGATATTTTTAGACCAAGCTGCCCTCAAACTCACAGAGATCAGCCTACCTCTACCTCCCTGAGTGCTGGGATTACAGGCATGTACCACTGTGCCCAGATGAGAACCTGTCTAGAATAGGGCCAGTGAAATAGCTCAGACCGCAAACATACTTTCTGAGAAAACCCTCAGGACCTAACTTTAATCCTCTGACATCTGCATGTTCACTATGCTTCCCTAATACTAATAATAAGTAAAATGTTAACATCCCCACACACAAAAATTACTCAAAGAACTACAGTGTTTCACTGGTAAATTCGTTCCAAAGTCTATGCAGTTACAAGAGTTACTGCATGTTCTTCTTGGTGATCTGTGTCAGAACTGGATGGCTAGGGGTAGAGGAAGAGGGAAAACCAAACCAAGTGTTGTTTCTGTTTGCAAAGGATCTGTGTTCTGAGTGGGGACAAGACAGACACAAGGATGGAAGGCTGTGAAAGCCATCTATCCAAGGTCCTCCGTGAGAGCCTGGGACTGCAGAGCTGTGCCCCACCAGCTCTCCACACTCCTCTTGCTTGCTGGATGGAAAGTTGGCAATTGTCTAGCTTAAGTACTTTATTTTAAGAGGGCGTGGTTGTCGGTGATGCTCTGGCTGGAGCCCTCACCCCACCTCATGTCTCTTCCACTGGTGCATGTGTGTGTGTGTGGGGGGGGGTGAATTGGAAAATCTATTTAGTTTGAAGTGAGTGCCTTCTTCTTCTTCTTCTTCTTCTTCTTCTTCTTCTTCTTCTTCTTCTTCTTCTTCTTCTTCTTCTTCTTCTCTTCTTCCTCCTTTCTCCCTTTCCTTCTCCCCCATCCCTTGCCCTTTCAATCTCTCTTTCTGAAAGGGTCTCACTCTGTAGCCCATGCTGGCCTAGAACTTGCATATTTCCTGCCTCAGCCTTTCAAGCAGTAGAATCACAAACATGGACTACCATCCCTGGCTTTGAACTGATTTCTTTAGAAAATTATTTTTCACTAAAAATTTTACAAGTTAAAAGCTTGTGAATAAAAACACAGAGAATTTATCATTGTAATCATTTGAATGTTTTTTTTTTTTTAATATCACAGTTTCATCATGCTTTCTTGTAGCTGAGAGGATGAGTCTTCATGCTTCCTGCCAACAGAAGGACAGGGAAGGCAGTGACTTGGGCTACAAGCTGATGCTTACAACTCACTGTGAGATAAAGGTGTGGAAATCCACACCTTTTCCCTTTTGGACAGATAAATGGGGGAAGCTCTGAAGGTGAGATAGCAGAGTTTACCATGCCCCAGGTAGGGTGGACTCAGACAATGGCAAAGATGATAGAGATGCCTTCCAAGACCAGGGCTGCAGGGAAGTCTAGCTTGAGAGGAGGTGGTTTCTTTTCTCTAGGCCCAGACCCTGGTAGGAGGAAAGGCACAGGTTTGGCTGGGGGCAATTGCTTTATATCTCATGGGAGTTGGGAGACGGAATTCCCCTCAAGGTCATCCCTGCACACACCTGTGGGACCCCGTCATAATGAAGGTGTGGTCTCTGTTGGGGAAGACAGAGGGGACACCTGAATTTGGCTTCCTCCAGCCCCCTTAGCTGTCTTCAGGAGTGAGTGGCATGTACACCATTCATGTGAGTGAGGGGAAGAGTTCCAAAATACTCCACGGTTTAACCAGGAAAGTGAACAGTTGCAATGGAAGAGGAGAGAGAGCCTGACTGCTGAGCAGCTAAGGCAGAGTTTATGTACTGGGCATCTGATTCCCAGAAGGGACCATGGGGGAAGTGAGGCCTCCACACAGGAAACAGAAGCAGAGCAGGAATTTCAGATCTTGGGCTCTAAGCAAGTGGATGAGAACTAGCTCAGAGACTGGAGGGACTAGAGGAACCGGACAGAGCATCAGTCAGCATGTGCTAGGTATGACTGCAGTAACAAATGTGCCTGAGTCTTAAATATAGTATTTTATTTCTCACTCGTGATACACATTGACTCACCCTCAAACTCCTAGCCCTATCTTCAGTCTGGGAGTCAAGCTGAAGGCCATCCCAGGGTGGAGATCAGAACAGTATTGGTTCTTTCTACATGTGCGTGTGTTCTAACGTAACATTGGCCGAGGCCAGTCACACAGTACTGTGCCAATTGGGTGGGGAAGAGGAGTGCCTCCTTCAGGAGTCACCCCAAGTCCCCAGGGCTTGAAATAGGGACGGATAACAGTGGGTGGCAGTGGGTGGAGTAGCTATAAGCACAGTGGCTTATATACAATGGTGATGCCTCTCTCCAGGCCTCTCTTTTGACCTTGAGAAAGAGGGATGAGGATTCACTTAGAAGCCATGGCTGAGAGAGCCTGGATGAGACCCCTGTGGGCTGACTGGCTGGAGAGTTGGTCCTGGCCTAGACCAGGCAGTAAATGAGAAGCAGCTGTGCTAACTGTCACCATGGAGAGGCCTGGGAGACTCTGCGGCTCCCTGCCATGACCAGAAGTTGCAGGACCAAGAGCTGAGGGGCTGCCTGCCATTTCCTTGACCAGCTTCCTGTGCTGTGGGAGGAAGGAGCTTTATCTACAAAATCAAGCTGTTCTTCACCTCACAGCTATTTTCAAAGGACTTGACTGTATTGCAAAGTCATTATCTATTATTTATCCATGTACCTAATTATCTTTCTATGTATGTATGCATCTACTTATCTACCTATTTATCGTTTGAGCTAGAACCACAGTATGCAGCCTTGACTGGGATTTACCATTTAGGCCAGGCTGGTCTTGAACTCATGATGATCTTTCTGCCTCTTAAGCCAAAGCCTTTTTATATAAGACAACTTACTCAATCCCTCCCAGAACTGATAGAGATAGGAAGCAAGGATTGATTCATCACTACCAAATTAAGAGGCTCATCGAGAGCAAAGGATCTGTCTGAGTCCACACAACCAGCCATTGGCAGAGACTGGCAGGGAATGGGTTGGCTAGGTTTTGACTACAGATACAGCCCAGCACAGAGGTGATGGAAGGGCGAAGTCCAGAAGCATGCAAGTGATGGGTAGGGCTGGAGATCTGGAACCAGAAGGAGAGTTTAGGGGCCTCTCCTTATCATTCTCTTATAAGTTAACCAACACTACTGGGTCTTGGTTTTGCCTTTATAAAGTTGGCTGAAAGTTGAGGTCCACACAGATTTTATGCAGTAAGATTCTAACTGCTAATGGGATGCTACTAGAAGGTGATTAGGTTATGAGGTTGGAGCCCTCACAAATAGCTCCCATTCCCTTGTAAAATGACACAAGAGTGTCCACCATATAAGCACACAACAGGAAGTAAATAACATGCAACCCGGAAGAGGTCCCTCACTAGAGCCCTGTCATGCATCTAATCTCAGACTTCTGGCTCTCAGCTGTGAAAATAAATGTTGGCTAAGGCTTCTAGACATGTATGAAAAATTGAAAACTCCAAAAAATGTTCATTTTTATTATTTTAAGTGGTGTGTGTGTGTGTGTGTGTGTGTGTGTGTGTGTGTATGTGGTGCAGTGTGGTTGCATGTGTGTGCAGGTGCTGGAGGAGGATCCAGAAGATCAAATCCCCCTGAAGTTTGAGGCAGGTCATAACCGCCTGAGAGAGATGCTAGGAACTGTATCAGGCCCTCTGGAAGAACCGCAAGTGCTCTTAACCACTGAACCATCTCTCTAGGCCCTAGACTTCACTACTATTATGTGAGTTTGTATGTGTGTCCATGTGCAGCTGTGCATATGTGCTACTGGGTACTTGTGGGGGTCAAAGGACAACTTCGTGGAGTTGGGTTCTGTCCTTTTGCCTTTATATAAGTTCCAGGATTCAAACTTAAATTATCTGTTAGGCTTTCATGGCAAGTGCTTTTACAAGATGGGCCGCCATCTCACCAGTCCAGGTGTGATTTTTTTTCTTTTTTAATTTTGTTTGTTACAGCAACCAAAACTAACAGGGCTATCAATGACTATAACAAATAAAATAATGTCACTGAACAACTGTTACAGTCTGCAAAAAGCAGCCCACCAGCTTGTCAGCTTCATTCCAGGAAGTAGGGGTCTGGCTCTTCAAATCGTGTACTCCCTGGAGGCAGGAGGGGAGGTGTGACCACTTTAGAAATAGCCTGCGGTTTGCTCTTCCCTGTTTCCCCTGGGATCAAGGCTGAGCATTCTTTCGCAGAAACAAACAAGAAAGTCGAAGCAATTTCATAAGATCCAGAAGCCTGATTCTGCTTCTCCTCTGCCTCCCTCCTGGGTGGATGGGATGTGGCTAAGGACTGGTTCAGTTGGAGCTTTTGGGGATCAACGACTTGCAAGGGTGATGAGGGGAGAAGCTTGGATGTTGTGCATTGCTTGTTGCACTGGATGCAAAGAGCATGGCTATGGCTGGTTGTCCTGAGGTGTGGGACCCTGATTTTCCCTGAGAAGAGGACAGAGAGAAGTCCAGCTACACCGTGGTCTGAGAGCACCAAGGGCTTTCCCTGCACAAACCCAGAGAAAGGCATCCTATTCTTCATGGAGATACTTATCCATGCCATTTGCAAAGCAGAGTTCAGAATCCTATATCTTTTCTCTAACGATAAGCAGATGAGTTATCCAGGTGTGTTTATCTTTGTCTAGAAATATGGAGAGATCAACTTGGGAGGGGAAACAACTCAAGGTATATTTGGCTTGTGACACAGCCATACTGCTCCAGATAGGCACAGGCCTGGTTCTACCCCAGCCATCGTGGTGGTAACTGTGAGCCTGGGGTCTTTACTTGAGATAGGTCCTCAGCCATGTTTGGGTGGAGGGGGTGGGGGAGTGTGGAGGTGTCTTTATATTTAGAACTCAGTAATATCAGCAAAAGGGATTTGTCGAGTAGGTTGTAACCTACACTACAAGTCTGCAGACAGGCACAACTGACATATCCACACACAGCATGAAATAGGTGCCTGGGGTTCATTTCCGTCTGTCTGGGGAAAATTCCCATCCGTGTTCCAGCTCATCCTCCCAGCCTTGTCTAAGTGATGCTTATTCTTCTGACCTTCCTCTTATTCTAAACCCTCCAAGCCCGGCATGGTCCTCCACCAGCAACACCCTTTCTTCCTAGGGCTCTCGGCCCAGGAAGTTTCAGGTTCTCTGTTGGCAGCCTTCCAAGGTTCGACTTTAAATACAGAGTTGGGCAGGCATCTCTTCGCAACAATAGCTTCTTGCTGAACTGCATGCAGGCTTGTCTGGAGAAAAATACAGTGGGTGGGGCTCCCAACCAGGATCCGTTCTACTAGCCAAGCCTGCTGCACCCACAGCTTTCCTTCTGCGGCCACTGACATAGGGGCAGTTAGATCGGCAGCCTCAGGTTCTGATAAGAGAGGCGTGACTTCCCAGATGACTATGCCGTCAACGTCTTCCTCTTCGTACACATGTGTATATGTGTGCACATGAGTGTGGTGTTACATGTGCAGGTCAGAGGTCAGCATATGGTGTCTTCCTCAAATAGTTCCCCACTTTATTTTTTAATAGTATTGTTTATTGTTTGACAATTTCATACATACATACAATGTAGCTTGATCAGACCACCTCCAAGTCTCTCTTCCCACAGCTCAAAATCCACAGCACAAGCCATTCTGCCTTCATCCACTCTCACTGAGTTGAGTTTTTTTTTAGACAGTCTCTCACTGAGCTTGGGATTCAGTCTTCGGTCAGACTGGCTGGCCTGGCCTATCTCCACCTCCTTGGAGGTTGGCTTACAAGTGTGTGCTGCTGAGTCTGGCTTTTTCATGGCAGCTGGGGATTAAACTCAGGTCCTCATGCTTATGTGGGAAGTGCTTTACTGATTGAGCCATATTCCCTGTTTTTACATAAAGAAAAAAAATCTGTGTTTTGCAGCAATTACCATGAGGTTCACTGACTATGGTGTTGCAGGATTGAAGTGGGAGGCTACAAATTTGTCTCTTAGCCTGTGTAAAGGGCAGGTAGGAAGACACCAGGAAGGCTGACCATAGCTCAAGGGTGTCTTATTTGGGAATACGGACATATGTTTGGCTGGGCAAATATATCAACTTATTGTTGAGGGGAGGATCCTGCTGAGACAGAAGCTGAGGTTTATCTTATTTGGTTAATTTGATAAGTGTGTATTGTGTTCTTGCTACATGACAGAAACTGGTCTATGAGCCATCGGCACAGCAATAAACGCTGTAGACAAAGGTTACTGTTCTCGCGGTGCTGATCTTGTGACTCCACTCATCCTGGCTAGGTTGCAGCATGACACCGACTCTGACTGTGTCTGTTGGAACATGGCATGTGTCAGGTACTCTCATATACCGTTGGCCATGAGTCACAAGGTAGCTCTTCATGTTCCTGGATGCAAACAGCTCAGGTAGGATTCCCTCCACTCCCTTCTCTCTGTCTTTCTCTACTTTAGCCTAGGGCTAAGATCCTGTGGTTTAGTGATCAGACTCAACATCCTCCTTGGGAAAAATTTCAGGTTCTTGTGGCTGTGCTGGGTACCAGGTATATAGTGTCCCCTCCAGGGCCCCCTCTGGACACCATGAAGAAGAGACTTTGGTCTGGCCTCAGGTCACAGAAGCATGCTGCCTCCTTCCTCCCATAGTTCTTCTTATCCCTTGTGGAGAGATTGAGTACATGCTGAAATCCTAGAGGCCAGAAGAAAGATGCAACAGATCACCGATTCTCCAGCAAGACAGCAGAACTCAGAGGATGTTAGAATGAAGCCCCAGAGCTGGAGAGAGACCTCCAGCTATGACTGTGTGGAAGCAAAGAAAGAAAATGAACTCAGCTGTGGTCTTGAAGAGGCAGGCAGGAAGAGTAATAGAAAAGGTAGCAGTGAGGTGGGCATGGGGCCAACTCCTACAATGCAAGAATTTGGGATGGCAAGATGAGAGGATTTTAAGTTCCAGGCTAGCTAGGCAAGTTAGCAAGATACTAGCTTTAAAAAAAAAATTTAAAGGGGTGGATGCATACATATGTATGCATGTGATAAAAATTAATGGAAAAGAGGCCGTGAATTTGAAAGAAAGAGAGAATGGGAGGGTTTAGAAGGTGGAAAGAGAAGGGAGAAAAGATGTGATTATAATATCCAAACAAAGAACACAAATGAAAAAAAAAAAGATGGCTGTAGCTCAGAGGTGTTACCTACCATGTGTGAGGCACTGGATTTAATGCCCAGCACCATGAATACACACACATGTACACACACTCACTAAATAAAGGAGTAAGTAAATAAATGAAAGAATGAAAATAAAAAGGAGAGATAATTATTAGTTCAAAGAACCTGACTACATATTTACAATTAAAAAATGTTTCCTTGTAAGGTCTGAAACACTTGGATATTTGATGTATCTGAAATGCAGGGCCTGTGTTGACAGATGACATCAAACAGGGTTAAGACAGTCCTTACATCCTCCAGGAATGGCAGGAGCACTGCATCCGGAACACAGCCTTCGCTGTGACAAAATACCTGACAAAAGCCATTAAAAGGAGGACGGGTTTTGGTCTGCAGTTCAAGGAGACACTCCACTGTGGCGGGGAAGGCGGAGGGGCTCAGGCCGAGGCAGTGGGCCGTACTGCCCCCTGAATACTAACACTTAGCTTCCTCCTCCTTTTTCCTCCCCCCTTTTATTCAGTCTGGAACCCCATGGAACAGCACTGCCGACATTCAACGTGGCTTTTCCACTCTCAGCCGAACTCCTCCAGACACACTGTCACACAGGGGTCCCACTAAGAGACCCTGTTTCAAAAGCAGGTCCTGAGGAAACAGGCAGGAGGAGGTTAACCTCTGACTTCTAAACCCTCGCTTGCTCGCTGGCTTGCCCAGCCACACCCACACACCCTGCAAACCCTAGAGAGAACAGCCAAGGCAAAGGAAACTGGAAATAGCAAGTTAAGACAACTTTTTTTTTTTTTTTTTTTTTTCAGAAAGTTTACTCTCAAGGGAAATAAGCAGGGAGTGGCCGAGTGCGCTTTCTTGCTGGGATTTTTTTTTTTCTAGGATGGGAGGTTTTGGAATTCATCTGTGAGCTAGTGATGATGGTTCAACCAAAGAGAGGAGAACTAAGGTAGGCAGAAAAGGCAAGAATTACCGAGAGGTGGTGCTTCTGAGAGGTGAAGGAACAGGCAGCAATGGTGTTTCCGTGGATTTCATCCGAGGAAACGCCTGCCCCATTCAGTAGGCCTTTGGTAAATCTAGGGGTGGCCCACCAACAGCAGCTCGTTCCCTCTCCCTGTCCAGCTTTGTGGGCTGTGGCTCTGAAGCCACTGAGACACCTCTCTAGGACCTACGACTCTCCCTTTGAGCAGAGAGAAGGGATCCCAGCCTCAGGAAGGGCTGGAAGCCAGCTTTTAAAAACACATTCTTTGGTAGGTTAAAAATATGTGTGCTTTTTTTTTTAAGTGTAAAGACTTAACCTCTGGTAGGAAATGGTTGTGGTATTTTTCTTTAAATGAAAAGAGACCATTGTGATCTGAACTTTGGAAAATAGACAACATCCTGATGCTGTTCTCCAGGACTTGGGTTTCTGGAGTTACTGGCATGGCAACCTCGACAAACCCAGCCCCTCCCCTCCAGGAATCCTGGGCGGGATGGGCTCATTGTTGCCTCTATCCCTGACTGCATGCACAGTGTGTGGGGCCCAGCGCAAACTGAAAACTTAAAGCCCATGGTTCAAAACTGAAGAATTTCAGGGTGGCAGTTCAAAGCTTTAAAAGTTAGGTGGCCCGCTGAACGAAGGAGCCCATGTGTCTGCTCAAGTCTCTGTCGATGATGGCTAGCCTCCCGTGAGCCATTCTCAGCCGGCTGGCTAAGTTTAAGTTTTGGGGGTGCCTCTCCTATGTGTAGCCTCAGAGCCCAGATGACACAGAGCAGGACTCAAGGCGTCTACCGTCACTGGTGTCCACATACCACAGCTGGCAACAATTTCCTGGCCTGGCTCTTTGCTCTATTTCCCACCTCCCCCTCACATTTCCTAGACTGTGCTCCTTGGACGGGAAAACTTTCTGGTTTCATCTGGGCTTGCCTGTAACCTGAGGGTCTGGGGAACGCGGTGCAGCTGTGAGGAATGCCGGGCCGCTTGGCACGCTTAGCTGTTTACAGACCTCCTCCTCACAGGGCCTACTGTAAATAGAAAAGTACAAACACATGCTGGCTTTGCAGCAGACTAAAACTGTCTGCCGCTTTCCCCGGATCTTAACACATGGCAGTTCGCGTTTATGTAGCATGGCTTTCCTGGCCTGCTACTTCAGACCTGCATCCTGCTTTCTGCAAAGCAAGGCCTGACCATTTTGGGCTTTCCAGAATGCCGTCGGGAGACGCCACGCTGAGACTTCTAGAACATATTCTCGGGGTCAGCCTGCCCTTGCCTGCCCAGACCCGGGGTGTGCTGTGCAGTACAGTGGTAACAAGCCACTTGTGATGTGCTGGTTTGACTGAGCTGTGTTATTCACGTAAAACACACATTGAACGGCGGAGGCTTAGTGCAACAACAAAAGAGGCAGATATTCCTTCTTTCTTTCCTTCCTTCTTTCTCCTCCTCCTCCTCCTCCTTCTTAAAGACAAGCTTTCTCTGTGTAGCTCTGGTTGTCCTGGAACTCACACTCCATAGACTGGGCTGGCCTCAAACTCACAGAGATCCACCTGCCTCTGCCTCTGCCTTCCAAGTGTTAGATGGGTTAATTTATCATCTTTCTTTCTTTCTTTCTTTCTTTCTTTCTTTCTTTCTTTCTTTCTTTCTTTCTTTCTTTCTTTCTTCATGTTTCTTTTTCCATCTTAAATGAAGTTACTAGATAATTTATCATTATATATATGTGTATATGTACAGATGTATCTTATCTTTGTGGCTTATATCTTGATGCTATTGGATAGCATTACAAATCTCTCCTTGAGCTTCCCTTGCCAGGCCTATGTAAGACACAGACATATGTGTAAGTACACAAATACACACACCATACACGCTCCTGAGAACCCTGAACCAGGACAGTGAGACATGTGAGTCTTCCCAGGTCTTCAGGAAGCCTCCTTAGAATCTAGCAGATCCCCCTCACACTAGGGGGCTTCATTTGCCACTAGAAATCAATCTGCCGCATTTGTTTTACTGAACACATTTACTAAACATCCATGGTTTCTAGGCAATGGGATGTAGTGATGTCAGAGCACAGGCTTCACGCTTGGATTCTAGACCTGGTCCTAGAATGTGTTCCTGAGGAGGTGGCATACTTTATCCATGCCTGGATCTTCTTATCTGTAAAACGGGAGCAGAACACCCACGCTCAGAGGTAGGTTGGTAGTCCAGTGTCTGTACCACAAGCTTGCTCCTTGTCTTACGGCAAAGCACAGACAGCCCATACCATGGGGGCGTTGCATCATTCTAAGCCTGCTCTATAGAGGAGGCCTCATCTAGTCTTTGGACTGTCACAGAGCTCAGTGGCCTCTGAGAAAGGAAAGGGTAGAACCCAGAAAAGGAAGAAGAGGGATTGGGGTCCTAGGGAGTCCCAAAGCAGAGGGGAGAGGCCCTAGGATAATCCTGCCAACAGCTGGAATCTAGACAACTTTCAGCCAGGAGCCAGTGAGACAGGTCAGGATGTCCAGGCTGGGTGGGGGCTGGGATTAGGATGGGAACAGGAAGATGGGTACGGCAAGGACAGATGCACTCAGCATTCAGGCTTAGAGCTTCCCCCTTCTGGGGTCCATCTTAACACACGATCAGGCAGTGTCCTGTCCAAAGTTACTCTCTGTTGGGTAAAACAGTAGTTTTCAGACTGTGCCTTGGCCCAAACATCTCCATTTGGAAGCAGCTTCTGACTCCACTTTGAGGGTGGAGGGTGGTCTCCACACCTTGGTAGACACATGGACAGCACCATCTGTTGGACAACAACCATCTGATGAAGAGAGATAAACGACTTAATCTTGGGTGCCCCCCTATAATAAATTGAGACTGCAAGAACAAATGGCATATTAAAATCATGTCAAGAAAAACCGGATGAGAAAAGGCGCGACTCCCTTAAAACACCCCTCAAAGAGGAGGACATTAGCAATAGCAATGGCCCCATCAGCTTGTCATCTGGTCACCCTGTTCATGCAGAGGGTGTGTCAAGGGACCAAAAGACAGAAGTCCAACCTGTCCCAGGGGCTTCAGCTTGGCTTGGTTCCCACTCTTGGTGCAGCCCACTGCCTGTCTGTCCATCTGGGCCTCTGTGTGTCCATATATCCAGACCAGGCACTTCCCTTTGCTCCTGTAGCCTCCGCAGTCCTGTGTTGCCTCTGCAGTTGGACTCCTTTTTCTGGAACTCTGCTCAAACCTGTGGCATGTCAGCAGCAGGGCTCCAGGTCCCGGCAGAGGTCCCACCTTGCTTCACTGTCTTGGTCCCGTGCCTCTCTGGTCTCTTTTGAAATCTCTTGAATTCTTGTATGTGTGTGTGTTAGTGTGCATGTGTGTCTGTGTGCACACCTGTGACCCTGTGTGTGTGCCTGCGTGTTATAAGAGCTGAGAGTTAACATTAGCATTTAAGATTGTAGTGAAAAGAACTGCTGTTTGCCTTGGCCAGCGCTATCAAGGAAAGTAAGACTACTTGGTAAAATTCTGCCAGTGAAACAGCCATACCTTGTGGATTTCTTGTTATTCAACAAATTCTGACATTGCAAAAGGGCACAAACACATCCGTCTATGTTTCTGACATAGCACACTTATGGCAACAGGGCTGAGAGAAAAAAAACCTAGCTATAGTCCAAACCCTATGTTAGAGGAGGGCTGGAAGGCACTAGAAGCATTGGGCCAGTTTTTCTTCGCAGTCCTGCCCCTGTAAAGGAATTGCCTTATGGTAACATTTGCTGATAAAACAAACAGATCCTCAAATTTCCCTGGCTGAATGCCGCAGAGGCTAATTCTCACAGAACTGTCCAATGTGGGTGCTCCTGGCTGGTAGGAGCCATCCATGTGGTGACCTGGGGCCCAGACTCTCTCTGAGGGCCTGCTCTCCTGATGGCCTCTAAGCCCTCTGTATCCAACGTGCAGACAGGAGAAGGAGATGGGGATGCAAGCTCATCTCACCTCCTTGGCCTGATGTTCCCACCTAACACTTATCATGTTGCCTCGGTCAGGACGAGGCTCAGAGTTCCATCCTCACGCTTTCAGCAGCCCCATTCTGTACAGAGAGAGCTGAGCCCAGAGCCTGGCCTGCTTCCTCCTCAGGAGGCTTTGCTTGTCTTCAAGGAAGGGTTTCTCTGTCCTGGACTTGCTTTGTAGTCCAGCATAGTCTTGAACTCATAGAGATCCACAGCTTCCCTTGCCCTAGCATTAAAGGTGTGCACCACCACCATTCTTAGCTCTTCTTTAAGCTGTTTAGTAATTATTGGTCTCAGGCTCAACCCCTGCAGTGACACAGAGGAAAAACCATGGACGCTCCTGAGGGAAAACGGATGGCACAGGTGGACACTCAACGAGCCGGTATACACACCATACTCCCCAAACCTCAGGCATCCTGAGTGATTCCCAAGTCGCTCTCTTCTAAGAGGCCCTAGAATCTACCTAGGCACCTGCCCCGAGAGATGGAGCACAGGGAGGACAAACCAGACTTGTGACTGGGGCGGTGGAGCTGTGGGCAGCTGAAGGCAGGATGAGCAAAGGCTCAGAGACACCTCAGAGCACCACTTCAGGCCGCTGTCCCCTGGGTTGGCTTCTTGTGCCAAGTAACTACAAGTCCAAAGTCCCCATCAGTTAGGACTGGATCAAAGGAAGAGGTGTGGGTGGGGTCCAGGCATATCTCGACCTGCCCTCTCCCAGGTCCTGTACCTCCAGCCGGGGCTTCTTGCACACCTGTTGACAAGAGGAAGGATTTGAAGAATAGCCAGGCCGCCGGACCTCAAGTGCTCATGAGCTTGTGACAAGATGACCAGACACCTGATGAGGAGAGTGTGAGGCCTCTGACAGAGGAGAAGCATGAATGCCAGAGGGACTTCCTGGGTGAGTCACTCCTCTCGGACAATCAGAGGAGGCTCCCTGGGACTTAGAACTTGCAGGAGGGGGTGGGGAAGACTCTTTGGCATCCCTGCTCGTTTCTTCATGTTGCAAAGCCAGCGAGGCAGGCAAAGCAGAGAAAGCTGCAGTCCACTCCAGTTTTCAGGGAGAGGAAACACAGTCCCAGAGAGGCAGAGCTTCTTGCTCAAGGTTACACAGGAATTGGTAAGAACACCAATACCCTGCCTACAGTGTTTGTGTTTCTGTTTAAGTCCGACAAAGGTATCTCTTCCTCAAGGGTGGTCAGGGCAGGCCCCCCGGTAGGGTGAGAAGCCCCTGTGTAGGGTACAGACTCTCCCTGGAGGGCGTCTTGAGTTTGGGTGCTCAGCCTCCCTGTAAGAACATGTGTTTCCTGTTTTCTTCTCCCTCTGGCTCAGGACAGAATAGGGTTTTCCTGAGCGGAAGAGCTGTGAAGCCCTGGTATGGTCCAGTCAGCTCTGGCTGGTCTGGGACTCACAGCTCTGGAAGCTGAGCCCCATTCCCTCCCAGCCAGAGACGCTCAGGCCATTATCCTTCCTGACTTGACTCTCCTTAGCCCAGATCTCGAACCCAGGTCCTGACTCCTAGCTGATATTTTTTGCGCATTAGTCAAGGTCCTGGAATTGGAGCTGCCCTGAGATAGAGACCCTAAGGCTGAGGGAGGGGCAGGTTTGTGCTTCTCAGGGGCTCAGAGAGGCAGAACAAGACCTTCGCCAGCCTGAGACTCAGGGCTGGGGACTTCACACCTCCCCCACGTTCCTCCCACTGTTCTCATTCATCCTGGGTGCGGGCTGCCATCAGACAGCACCAGTTTCCTAGACAGCACCCTGCGGAGTGGGCAAGGTCTGGATTCAGGCCATCACAGCTATAAATACAGAGTTCCTGGATGCTAACTGGACATCTTTTTCTCCTGTCTGGTTCATGGTTGTTTGTTTCTGAGAATACATCACAGTCAGTTCAGGGAGATACCACTGAGCTTGATGGACATGGGTTCAGTCCCTGGGACCCATATGGTGGAAGGAGAGAACCTGAAAATTGTCCTCTGACCTCTATATCACACACACACACACACACACACACACACACACACACACTTACACACTTTATAATACATATGTATATATAAATAAATGTAATGAAAAATAGAAAGGCTATATCTTTTATATCTTTTTTTCTTTTTTTAAGATTTTTTTTTGTGTGTGTGTGTGTGTGTGTAGGCACATGTTTGAGGGCAGGTGCCTGCAGAGACCAGAAGAGAATGTAGATCCTTGCGAACTAGCTGGTGTGAGCTGTCCCATGTGGCTGCTGGAACCTGAACTTGGGTCATCTCCTCTGCAAGAGCAATATGCCTGCTCTTAACGACTGAACCATCTCTCCAGCCCCATCTTGGCTTGTTTTGTGTTGTTATGACAAAAATACCCAAGGTGGAATAAATTATAAAGAAAAGAGGCTTATTTACCTTACAGTTTGGGAAGCTCGGACTCCATGATCAAGTAACCCACTCTGCATGGCTTTCTGGCAAGAGTGCTCTGTGACAATATGGCAGATGGCATCACAGAGCGGTAACACAAGTGAGAAACTGGTTATGGTTGCGCACATCACCAGTCTCTCTCTCTCTGTGAAAAACTAGCCCTTTCTCTTGAGGCAGGCGCTTCTTCTGAGGGTGGTGACCTCACAACCCAACTACGTTTCTTTTGAAGGTCCCACCGTCTTTCCAATACTGTGGCAACAGGGACCAAGTGTCTAGCACGAGTGAGAGCTAAATTATACCCCAGCCATGGCAGAAGACCTAATAGTAAGGGGTTAGAAGAAGCATAAGAAGACCGCAGAACCGTGGGGCTCAGTACCGTCCTCAGCGTGAGGAGGAAAGTTAACTCCCTGTGATGCCTCCCAGCCTGCAGACAGGGAGCAGGAGAAAACAGGGATTTCCCTTTCCCTGTTTCTGCTGCTTCCTCTCCCCACAGAGGGGTCATTCCCTCCTGAGGCTTGTTGGAGGTCTGGTTCTGTGTCTTGGAACTGCTCCTAAGAGTTCAGGCTGTGGACTGGAGAGATGGCTGAGCAGTTAGGAGAGCTTGCTTCCTGCCCAAAGAATCCAAGTTTGGATCCTAGGGCCCACATCAGGCAGCTCACAACCACCCATAACCCTGTAAAAACATGGGATCTGGGGCTCTCCTCTGGCTCCCATGGGTACCTGCCTATACATGGAAGATACACAGACACATGTGAATAACTTTCTGTCTTAAAAAAAAAAAAAGACAGCAAGATTTGTGTGTGTGATTGCGTGTGTGTGTGTGTGTGTGTGTAGGGGCTGTGCTTGCTTACATCGGTGCTTGGTGTGAAGGGTTTAGGGACAGGTAAAGGTGTGTTCATAAACAAATCTTGGGTCCTGGAATTTGGGGAGAGATGATATTCAGGCCCTCCACCCTTGCACAGGCCTTGCACCCACAAGTGTGTGTGTGTGTGTTGGAGGTGGGGGTGGGGGTAAACCACCTCTGGTGACCCGGCCTGGGGCTTTGAAGTCCTCCTTCTAAATGGGAGCTCCAGGCACCAGCAGCCCCGAGTTATTAGGTGCAGGTTTATCTGGGGCTAATTTAACTTGTTAAGATAATTGTGCCAGAGGCTGCAGCTCTGAGGTCCCTACCTTCGTAATTACCCTTTTCTGGGTCTCTTTCATCTCCAAGGACCGTGCCCCTCTGCAGAGCTGTTGCCGGCCCCCACCCCTCCTTCCGAGGCTTGGGGGCAGGCCCTAGCAATGCTTTCACCATGCCTTGCTTTTTTTTTTTGTAAGATTTGCAAAAGTGTTATTCCAAGTACAGTCATTAAAAGCCAATGTTTGGTTTTACTCTGACTTGCCCTCTGTCACATTTCCCTCCTGTCAGATGGTCCTGGGATCCAACTCGCCAAAAACCTGGCCTAGAACTGTTCAGAGTATGAGGAACAGGATGAGTTCAAACGGGACACATGTACGCATGTACGCATGCATGCTTTCATTTGTGCCCCCCCCCTCTGCACGTTAATTAGAGTTACTCCAGAGGAACGGTTTTCTGGAGAACTCTTGCCTCCTATGTTGATGTGGTGCAAGCTGGCCCTATGGTTCTTGGCACAAGAGACGTGTGAGGAATGACAGAGAAACAAGGTTTGAACTGTGCAGACCGGGGTACAAGTCTGAGGAATTTGATAGAGTTTACCCCAAATTTGCATGATATTTGCATAACACTTGGATAATTTGCTGCGCCAGCTCAGATGCTTTGGGGTGTGCCATGAACGAGCTGCCAGGAGTGACTGGCACTTGACTTGGTAGGCTAAGAAGATGGACCTAAGTACCTGAATAGAGTACAAAGACAGAGAGGGCAGGTTTGCTCTGTCTCCTGCCCCTGCTCTGCGGGTCCTTGGATTGGGACTGAATGGTGTCATCAGCTTCCTGCTTTTCCAGCTTGAGCCTGGCATGTCAAGAGACTTCTGAGCCTCCGTAGTTTCAAGAGCCAGTTTTCCTGTCCCTCCTCAAGGTGAGCAATGCCTTCCTGAATAAATGGAGAAAGGCAGCAAAGCACACGTGCTCCTTTACTCACTGCTTCCTGCTGGGGGATGTGGAGTGACTCCTGAGTGGCCCCCTCTGCCACAGTGGTGGGGACGAAGCTCCTTGCCTAAGGAAAGAACGGCACCTCTTGAAACAGTTGTATACATCCAGATCTGGAACTGCATTCAAGTCCCTAAAATGCTGGGGAACAGAGAGTAATGCACAGGGAAGCACACCGCACTTCAAAAGGGTGAAGTGTTTTCATCCTTTGTGTGCGTGTGTGTTTTCTAATCTGTCCAAGCAGAAATCTGAGGAACATGACTATGTAAAGGTGTTCAAGGTGTGAGGCAATTGTGGCTTGAGGATCATAATGTTTCACCAGGCAACATGCGTTGATATGGGCTCATTGAGCAAAGACTGCAGCTAGTTAAAAATTAATAATAAAAAAATAAAAATAAAGAGGGGAAAGAAAGAGCAAGAGAGAGAGAGAGAGAGAAAGAAAGAAAGAAAGAAAGAAAGAAAGAAAGAAAGAAAGAAAGAAAAAGAAAGAAAGAAAGCCTCTACAAGTTTGGATTTTAGGCAGGCCTATTAGGCATTTTCTTAATTAGTGATTAATGAAGGAGGGGCCAGCCCATGGTGGGTGGGACCACCCCGGTGGTCCTGGTTCTCTAAGGAAGCAGGCTGAGGGAGCCATAGAGAGCAAGCCAGTGAGCAGCACCCCTCCACGGCCTCTGCATCAGTTTTTGATTTCAGGTTCTTGTCCTTCTTGAGTTCCTGTCCTGACTTCCTTTGATGATGAACTATAATGTGGAAGCAAAAACTGAACAACCCCCTTTTTTCCCCAAGTTTCTTTGGTCATGGTGTCTTATCACAACAGCAGAAACCCTAAGACATGGGAAAACTGGAAATGTGCACCTTCTTTGGTTTAATGTAGAAGGACGGAATTTAGAAGCTTAGCAAGATTAAAATTCTTAGTGGTTTTGTCACTTAAGACCTATTCACCTGTACTGGGGTTTAATTCACCTATATATTGAAAAATAGACTCGTGAGGGGTGCCCCATCATCTTGGAAGAACTCTTTGGCCATTCTTCAGTGTGGGCTTGACCTATATTTTGGTGGAAATGCAAGTCACTCAAATGGAAACCTAAATGCAACACGATCAGTTGGGTCCTGGTGGCAGGAGCCAAATGGATGTACTCAACTGCTAAACTGGTGCTTGGTACCAATATGCTCCTCCTCCTCCTCCTCCTCCTCCTCCTCCTCCTCTTCCTCCTCCTCCTCCTCCTCCTCCTCCTCCTCCTCCTCCTCCTCCTCCTCCTCCTCCTCCTGCTGCTCCTTCTTCTTCTTCTTCTTCTTCCTCTTCTTCTTCTTCTTCTTCTTCTTTTTTTTTTGAGGAAGGGTTTTGTTGTATATCTCTGTGTGTCCTAGAGCTCACTCTGAAGACTGGCTGGCCTTGAACTCAGAGATCCATCTGCCTCTGCCTCCCAAGTGCTAGGCTTACAGCTGTGTGCCACCACTGCTCAGAAATATGTATCTTTTTAAGCCATGTTTAACCTCCAAATAAAATCAACAGTGAGGTCATAATTCCACCTGAAATGCAATAATCTCTTAAGAGCTAATCCATTATCCAGGGAGCTATGGCTATCTTTAGCCTAATTGCCTATGGCTTAAATACTGTGGTGTAAAGTCATCATTAGTCAGATACTGATATAAAGTCAGTCATCGTTTGCTACATTTGAGTGTTTTTTTTTTTCTTCAAATGAGCAGTTTTGGAGGACTGAGAAAAGATCTGCCACCATCCACAAGGTAAGACATTCAATCCTAGAGGGCCAAACAGAACAAAAACGCAGGTGAAGGATGCATTTGTTCCCTGAACTGGCAGATCCATCCTCTGTCTCTGGGACATTGACATTTTCAGACCTTGAGACCAAATTACATATTTGTTTTACTGGTTTTGTCCCTCTGGTGAACATTAACTGATGTAAGACCCATCTTAAAATTTCATACAGCATAGCTGCGAATTCCAAATAAGCATTTCTAAGTTCCCAACAATATAGCACAATTTTTATCCAACTGTGTTGGAGGGATGACCACTCTCATCTATGAAAGGGAGATCATGAAGTTGCTGATATGTGACAGAGCAGCCAAAGACAGCATGGAGCCAGAATGGAAGAAAGAACTCTGCAGGAAGTGTGTTGACAAGCTGATTTTTTTTTAAATCATTGTTTTTCTTGTTTCAGGGTCTATGTCATCTTTTGAAAAGGATGAGTTGATGAGATTTCTAAAACTGAAGAGGCGATTTAAAGGGACATTTACCTTTTAAGTCGAGTTGTTGTGTTTGTCGTTTCCTGTTCTTTTTCTCCATTGTGTTGGTTCTATCCCCCAGAGGCTTGAATCTACTTTGGTGATTGTGATGGTTAGCGTCAGTTGTCAACTTGACAGGATCAAAAGTCACGTAAGAGACAAGCCTCTGGTCACACTTGTGAGAGCTTATGTAGTTTAAGGTTAGCCTCCAAGAAAGCCTGTGAGGGGTTGTCTTGATTATATTAATAGATGTGGCAAGAGCCACTTTAACCATGGGAGGGCGTAGGAGTGACTGTTCCCTGGGTAGTGATCCTGGACCATATGAAAATGAAGAGAACTGAGCACTTGCCTTCACATTTCTGTTTCCTAACTGTGAATGAGACATGATCAGCTGCTTCAAGGTCCTGCTGCCACAACTTCCCTTGTGTTAGGCCCCAAACCTCCCTTGTCCCCCAACTATGGCGGTGCCATTGACAATGTCCTAAATGACAGTGGGCGCTCAGCTCAGGCTGGGCTCTGATTGGGTAAACAGAAACATTGCTGGTAGATAAGCAAAGGCCTAAAATCTGCATTCCTCAGAAACGTGTGAAACAAACAGATCTCTGTTCCCTCATCTGCTTCTGCTGCTGACTACCTCTGACAACACGGACCTCCTGGAACACACATCCAAGCCCCCACGGTAGTTTCCAGGTTGTTCCCACTTACACACCGCCTCCCACTGCTAACTATTTCTCACAGAACTGATAAGGCTTTCCCCACCTGTTTGTTATTCTCTTTGCCCCAGAATCAGCCAAGGCATTTTGAAGTTTCCCAATAAATTTTTCTTTCTACCCTCGGAGTGGTCCAGGGTGGTGGTTTTTCTGTGCCCTTGCTTACACCTTTGAACTGTGAAATAGACTAAACCCTTTCTCTGTTAGGCTTTATCACAGCTACCGGGGGGGGAAACACTAAGACCTAACGGTGAGTATTTTTTTTTATGTCATCTCTTCTGTAAGACTGTAAGCTTCATGAAGACAGGAATTACGCTTGTGCAGCTCACCCAGGTATTGCACAGCTCAGTACAGGGCCTGCACATAGCAGTACCTGGTAGACCTACACACACACACACACACACACACACACACACCACGCCACCACAACTACCACCACCACCACCACCAAACCTGAATAAGCTCAGCATCCTTATCCTCTCCAGCGTATCTGTGGGTGGTTGTGGGAAACAGGCGTTATACCCTCTTTTTCATGCTTGGCTCAAGGGTCCTTGCTTTGGCTGGTTTGCATCATTGCCGTTCTCCTCAACAGAGGTCCTAACAATGGAAATGAACTCTCTCTCTCTCTCGTGTGTGTGTGTGTGTGTGTGTTTACTTTCCTTGAGTTGGGGTCTTCCTACATTCAGATTGGCCCCAAACTCTTGGACATGAGCAATTTTCAGCCTCATCCTCGTAAGTAGGACAAAAGCGTGCCCTACCACATACAGGTCTGTGGATTTCTTTATTTACTTCTTCCTTTCTTTCTCTCTTCCTTTTTGTTTTGTTTGGTTTTTGTTTTTGACACAGGACCTCACTAAGCAGCCCCAGCTAGCCTGAAACTCTCTGTCGTAGAGCAGGATTTCCTCCAACTCACAAAGATCCTCCTCACTTTTGCTTCTCAGGTACTGGGCAGCTGGCTCCTTGATTTTAAATGACCCCACACCAGTTGTCGGTTTTCTGATCATTGTACTCTGAGTTCATATTGTCAAAAAAAATCTAAAATTTTAAACTCAGAGCAACTTAGGTGTTATGAATTTAACTAGAACAAAGGTTTTTCTTTCTTTTTTTTTCTTTCGCTTTTCTTTCTTTCTTTTCATGTTTCTATAATTGTTAGGGAGAGAAGGAGCATGCTAACTGATGGAGGGATGTGTTTGCCCTGGGGCTCAAGTCCTAGTTCAAAGAACATAGAGTGTTTCGGTGTATATGACCAGCGGGGTGGGTGTGGGTGTCAGATGAGGTTATGGAAGACTTAAACCAAAATAGGACCAAATGCTCATGACCAGTGAAATACCTCAGTCTCTACCATTCCTGCCAGAAAACAAACAAACAAAACAAAACAAAAAAGTCCTCCAAGTAACGAAGTGAGGTAGATTTCTGCCTTACAGAGTTGGTGTCAAAAGAAGACATCCCATGTTAGTTCATCATCCTCCGCTTGCTGCTCTCTGAATGATGTCGGACTGCAAAAAAGCCGTTTGTAACAGGAACGATTTGCTCATACACCAAAGATACTGAGGGATGGCTCAGAGGTTAAGAGTGTATGTTGTTGGTCTAAAGCTTACCAAGTAGCCCAGGTTTGCCTTGAGCTACTGCTCTTCCTGCCTCCACCTCCCAGTGCTGCTGAGATTATAGGTGTGTGCCACCCCACCTGGCTTAAAATGATTTATTTAAAAAGTTCTTTTCTAGCCAGGAGGTGGTGGCCCATGCCTTAAGTCTCAACACTTTGGAGGCAGAGGCAGGTGGAGCTCTGTGAGTTCAAGGCCAGCCTGGTCTACAGACTGAGTTGCAGGACAGCCAGGGCTATATAGAAAAACCTGTCTCAAAAACAAAACAAAACAAGTTATATCCTAATGATTTATTCTATTATATTTAATGGTGTTTTTATTTCTCCAAGTACATATTTAGTATATATACTTAGAGTTTATAGATACGATCATTTATAAATAATAAATATGATAATTACTTTTTGAAGTTAAAATAAACAAAAAGTTCCATTAATTTTAAGCTGTGTTAATAATTTTATCTGTATTTTGGTGTTCTACATGACAAAGTACATCATGTGTGGCAATGACAGTGTGGACCCCAAGATCCTCTGGCTCTTTTGTGAGTGGCAGAGACAGCTGTGAGTCATTTTGAGACACGGTCTCATATAGCTCAGGCTGGCCTCAAACCGAATCTGTAGCTGAGGAAGACTTGGAACTACCAGTCTTCCTGTATATACCTCCCCGGTGCTGGGGTTATACTCTTGCACACGTAGGTCTGGTTTTTATGCAGTACTGAGGATCAAACACAAGATATAGTAGAAGCAACTCAAGCATTCTACCAACTGAACTACATCCCCAGCCCAGACGCAGCTCTGCCCACACTTTGTCTAGAACAATCATCCCTACCCCACACTACTTCTGGCCCCTCTGACTCGGGACAACCTGTTTCTGTTCTCCCAGCCACACCCCTGTTGAAACACTAGTTCTAATGTAGGCGCTCCGGTTAGGTCCTCCACTCTTAATCAGGATGAATCACAAGGCCAAAGCCCCACTCTCCTCTCATTCCATCTCCAGGGACCTTAGAAGAGAGAGGATTGGGAGCTTAGAGTCAATCAGTCAGAGGCAGGTTTCCGTCTTCCAGCTGGCCAGCTGCAGGTCAGAGTGCTCCCAGTTCCCTGTCCCCTCGTGTCACACGTTGTTTAGTGCTGAGTCAGGACTTCGTTCTCACTGTTGGGCTATTGTCATAGGGATTGGAGCCCAGTACTCCCTGCCCTGTCCCTGGGTAGTGTCAAGTGTCACATGGGAAGGCCAAGCTTACAGTACTTTCCCAGAGTGATCCCAGGGCCAGTCCTGGTGACCTGACAGCCCATAGCTTCCCCCTGGCTCTGACTCACTCATAAACACCTTCGTCCTCCAATTCTGCAAGCAGAGGACCCCATTCCTGGGAAGGACCCCCGTTGCTGGCTCTTCTAGTAATTAGTGACTGTTGATTGGCCCCAGAGCCACACTCATTATGCCTAGTGAAGATCAAAGCCAGACCCAATAATCTGCTAAACCAGCTGTCAGATTAAGCATTCTTCAGGGCTATTAGGAAGATTTTTCCCCCTGGGTGAAGGCCTGTCAGGGCATATGACCCCATCGCCCACCACAAACTGAGTTAGAGGCAACTTTATAGTCTTTCTACTCTTCTTCATTTGCTTGTAGCTGTTTAATGGTCCAGTTCCATGGCAGGGGCCCAAACATAATCCTTGAGGAGGCTACAAAGTAGAAGGGGTTCCCTCCCTGCCAAGAAGGCCATGTTTGAGCAGAGGCATTTATACCTGCTCATCTTTAGGGCTACTGTAGAGCTCCGTGGGCCCTGTGCCTTCACCTCTCTGACAGACATGCAGCCTCAACTTTGTTCTTAAAGGCTGAGGATCCATTTTAGGTTGATTGCCCATCTTTCAGGAGCTAGCCCCAGACTGATTTGTGAGCTACTTGACCTTCATTTCAAATCTGGGGCCACGGCCCAACTTTCTCACTTCAGAAGTGGGAACGGAGGCCCGGGTTTCAGTGCCAGCACTCATAGCTGTTGATAGCTAACATTGGTCAAATTAGAGTGTGCCAGGCACTGTGTTAAGAGACCAAATGTCAAAACATTACAGATGACATAATGGTAACATCCCCTTTAATACTTAAGGAGAGTGAGGCTCAATAATTTGACCAAACAGCTCAACTTAGTGGTAGCTCTAAGGGTGGTTCCTAATTGGCTGGACTCAGTCTTGGTTTGGATCCAGGTACATGACCAGATTTTGGCTAATGAGAAAGTATTAGTCACAAGATTTACAAGGGAAGCACTGAGGATCTCTTTTGTCTTAGGAAGGGTGGTTTGTGGATGGGAAATTAGACCTGCTGAGGCCATTTCTCTTACAGCATACAATCTGCAGCTCTTTGAGGGAGGCGCAGTGTAGGACCATGTGCCGCCAGCATCATGAGTCTTTAGAACCAGTGCACACATACATTGTCTCTACTGTTTAAGCTTGGGCTGGGTTTTCCAGGATCTTCAGATGTGTAACTAGTACACAAACTACTCACAATAGCTTTAGTCCAAGAGCCCTTTAAGAAGGATCCTGGGCAAGGCCAACAGTGAATCCAGGAGGCCACTGAAAGCAAGCATGGCAGTCAGCCCCTTTTGGTGGTTGCCGCTTGCTCTGCTGGCTGCTGTCTCAGGAGCTACCTCAGCCTGGCTACACTCACCTGTTCCTCTATAACCACTTCCCTTGATTGCCCATGGTCCAGGCTCTGCCCACTGCTCCTCATAGTCCCCTATCCTGCCTGATCTAGTCTAGTTCTGCCCTAGACCCTAGTGTCGGTTAGGATTATTGTTGACCTTAGCAAACAAACAACATTCAATAGTGATATGAACAAGACAAAAGACCATTTCTACATAACAGGTGTTAAAAAAACCTTTCAAATCATATTATTTATTTATTTGTGTGTGTGTGTGCACCTGTGCATGCCATTAAATGTATGTGGATATCAGAATACAACTTGTGGGAATCTGTTCTTTTCTTTCACTATGTTGGTCTTGGGGTTCAAACTCAAGTTGTCAGGCTTGGCAGTAAGTATCTTTATGCACTCAATTATCTTACCCTCCTCCCAGCATTCTCCTTTTAACAGTTTCTAGGGATAAGGTCTTGCTATGTAGCCTGGGATGGCCAATGTTTTTCTGATGCACAATGAAGTTTTACAAACGGTCAAAGAGAAAAAATGTAAGTTATACATGGTAAATTTCCTTTCACTGTTATGTAATATTTTTAAATGTACTTTTAGCCTTTTGATATCACTCTTTGTGCTATCAGTGCTATTTTCAACTTGACAAAATCTAGAGTAACTTGGGGATGGGCATATTGGGGATTATTCCAGACTCATATGTTGGGCTGTATAAAATGGAGTAAGCTGAGCCTAGCAAGATATTCATTGCTATTTCTTGACTGTAGGTGTGATGACACAGGAGCAAGGGAAAAAACCAAGACACCATGCTAGCTTCCTTTCACTTATTGTTTCTGATACAACTATTTACGTTTTTTTTCTTCACCCCTCTTGGGGTCATATCTTTTCATGGATCTCTTGTAAACAGTGTTATAGGGAGACTTAAAACATTCAGTTTGAGATTCTCTGGTTAGATTGACTCTGCCAAATTCATTGTGATATCTATTCTATTTGGTTATCTGAAAATGCATTAATTTTCAGATACTCTTCATTTTGAAGGACAATCTTGTTGGGTGTAGAATTCTTGTTGATAGTCGTGTGCATGTGATCTTGTCACTTTCAAGGTTCTATCTTTCAACAGTCTCTAGGTATAGTTGGCACAATATAGTAACTCTGGAGCTCAGATCTTCTTCTTGAAGAGTATGTTGTTTTGTTATTGCCCCTGTTTGTTGAGT
This sequence comes from Meriones unguiculatus, assembly GCF_030254825.1. Taxonomy (NCBI): domain Eukaryota; kingdom Metazoa; phylum Chordata; class Mammalia; order Rodentia; family Muridae; genus Meriones; species Meriones unguiculatus. Next base: position 95,356,065 of record NC_083349.1, on the reverse strand, counting down.
TGACTTTGTTGAAATCATTGTATGAAGTCCATGTTTTCTGTAGTACACAGCTCTAGAACATCTCTTGTCAGTCTAGTGATTGTTTAGACATTTTCCACCCCTACCCACAAAATAAATAAATGTAAAGTACTAAAGGCACGCTTAGAACCATGACCAACCCTCTTGCTCTTATATCCCTCTCTATCTCCATATACAATGTTCTGAAGTCAATAGATATCTTTCATGTCCATGCACTGGTTCACTTTCTACAGAAACAACAGGCCATTTCATGTTTTTTAAAATTTATGCCAATAATATCACTGTAATTATCTTTTTGCAATTTCTGTTGTTGTTGACCAAAATGTACCTCTAGATTTTTCCATGTAGATCCATCAAACTCTAATACATTAATCCTGCACTATGCAGAGCTTTTTCCTATTATTAATTAGTTTTTCCTATTATTGTAACAACCTCTCTGAGGTCTGGGGAAGACATTTGTGTAGTTCAAAGATCTTGGGGTTTGAGAGCAAGGTGCTGGAACCAACTCAGCTCTGGTAATGGCTTCATGGTGGATGGCATCATAGTGATAGAAGAGAATGAGGCAGAGAAAGAAAGACAGAGACAGAGTGACGGAGAACTATATCATATCGGTTGTCAGATTGGAAGCAGGACAAGGAACAGGGATCAGAGCTGAGGTATTAGATTTTATTTTTAAGTGTGTGTGTGTGTGTCTGTCTGTCTGTCTATCTGTCTGTCAGTATGTGTGTGCGAGTACAGTGTTAGAATTACAGGTAGTTGTGAGGCACATTACCTGGCCAACAGTAACTGAACATGTTAATTTTTCTGTATTTTTTTAAATTTTGCTTTGTTTTTAAATAATCATCTTTTCTTAGAACTAACTCAATATGCTTTGAGGACTACCCAAAGCCCTTTTGAGACAGCATCTCCACAACCTGATCAAACCTCACTAAATTCCTCCCCTTAAAGATTCCATTACTTCCCTTGTCACTGTACTGGGGACCAACCTTTCAACACACAAGCCACACTCACACCATAGCAATAGTATTTCACTAGATGAGTGTACCTAATTTGTTCATCTTTTTGTTCCTACATGGACATTTCTATATTTTAGATATTACATAGAGGGCAGGATCAAATGTTTTCATTCATCTCATTTTCCATAGCATACATCTAGAGATGCTACCTCTAGGTGATAGGACATGTACCTTCTGGAAAAGGAGATTGCCTCTATGGAGTTCTTTTGTGTTCTTTGGATGGAAGTGATTCCGTTTTCTTACACTACCATGGAATGTTATTTCTGTTCTCTTGCATAACCTTCCCATTGGTAGTCTGCACACCCCCTCTGGTGACCTGAAATCTACAAGTTTGCTTTTCCTGGAAGTCTTGGACCGTAACTGATTTGTGACAGCATCTGCAATAGAGTCAAGTACAAAGTGGTTGCTGACTGTCAACGGAGTTGGGTTAGTTACCCTTTCAGCACTATAGCACATCTCACCCTACCAACGAGACTTAAGCTTTCTTCTGCTTATCTTAGCTTCGCTAAATTCATTACATGTTCGGTCTTGTACACTTGCTTGTGTGTTGTGGGGAGAAGGTGGAGGTAGAAGAGCACACCTGTGGGGCTGAAGGGTGACATTGAGTGTCTTCCTCTATTGTTCTCCACATTGTTTTTCGAGACAGGGTCTCTTACTGAACCTGGAGTTCACCAATTGCCTGGACTGACTGCCAACACACTTGTTTGCCTCAGTGCTAGAGTTATAGGTGCATTGCCTCCATGTCCAGCTTTTACATGAAGGTCAGGGATTCAGGCTCAGGTCCTCATGCCTAGGCAGCAAACACTTTACTGGGTCATGTCCTCAGGCTCTCATTGAGAATTTCTGAGTGCCTAATTCTGGAGGTGAGTCTTGACAGGTGACTTGGGGCAGGGATCAAAGCTGTTTCTATGTGGAAATTATGTCAAATCTCTTCTCCTTGCTGTGAAACTCAAACTTTCTTCTACACAGGATACTGAGTCTGGCAGACATTTTCAGGGAGATGAGGTAGGAGTTCGAGACAAGGTCTCTCTACATAGCCCTGGCTGTCCTGCAACTCTCTAGGTAGACCAGGCTGGCCTCAAACTCACAGACATTTGTCTTCCTCTAGCTCTGAATGCTGGGACTAAAGACATGTGCCATATGCCAGGCTTCAGGCAGGCATTTTTTTGGAGGCCATCATCTGAGATTTGTGATACCTCAGACAGAGGTGATGAAAAATTTAGACTTTACTCTACCAAATCTTTCTTTGTGAAAGTACAAAATATACTCATACATACAAAATAAATAAATATATTTTTTAAAAGATCATAAAAAACAATGCTAAGAAAGCTATTCAAAGAAGACACTTGAAAGCTCCTGAGAGGCACGCACATCCACAGATAAACTGCCTTGCAGCTGCAGTTTTTCTTAGCTGGTCTTTGAGGCAGTTTTCATGGGAGCCTCTCATGGTCACACCTGGTCCCCATTACTGTATCGGCTTGAAGTAATAAAGCTGCCTTTCTCCAAAAGCTCTGTGAAAAGCAGGAATTCACCGTTGCTTGGCCCCATCTTGTCCAGACCAGCTTTCCTGACAGTTTCATGGGATCACTGTTATCTATAGCCCTGAAGGAAGGCATATTCTGTCCAGACAGAAGCAATCCATGGGCCTACCAACTGAACAAGGGGTAAAGAGTCAGTATATAACTCCATCCAGACAGAAACAACCCATGGGCCTATCAGTTGAATATGGGGTTAGGAGTCAGTGTGTACCTCCCTAGGCAGATACATCTGTTTTGCTCCCTTAAAGGCAACCCTGTCATCTATCCTCAGAAAGTAGGTACAGTCACACTGGGCACAATATAAGTGTCCACAATTGCCCAGGACCCTAGATAAAAGCCCCCCTCCTTTGTCTATGCAAGATATCTGGGAGGATCTTGGAGTTTGTGATCCTTGGGGCACATGAGACCACCATGAAGAGGGTGTGTGTTCATTTTCTTCTGATTGACAGGTGGAGAGGGATCTTCCTCTCCCTTAAAGAAAGTGTCATCAAGAACCTTTTGTTCTTGGGAAAGAGTCTCATATGACCTACGCTGGCTTTAAAGTCATTATGTAGTTAAGAATGACTTTGAATTTCTGATATTCCTGTCTCCACTTCCCAGGGATGGATGAGATTCCAAGAATTTCCCACAACTTGAGCATCTTGTTAGTCAGAATTTGAGTCTACTGGTACCAGGTTCTCCTCTGTGAGGCTCCGGGCCCTTCCAGCACATCCTCCTTCCCCAGCTGTGCCTGTGGTGGCACTGAGGTCCCTGTTTTTCTTGGGCATTGTGGAACCTCCATTTCCCTGTAGCAATGCCATTTGACGCTTCCCGACAGCAGGCTTGTGTGCCTGATCCTGGCTTAGGGGTTGCTAGCGTGTTAGCTGTGTTCAGAAGCAGGATGTTACCAAATGTTCCTTCTTGAGAGGGCTTCCCCATTCGGACTGGTACTCTAGATGGCAAGGCCACAGCGTTTCTCTTAGCCCAATATTGCTGCAGTTGTCCATGGTCCCTCTTGTTATACTGCCTGTCATTCCCCATTTCCTGGATCCTCTCAGATAGCTGAGCTATGCTTTTCACCTCCCAGGAATCTCTCCTCCTTAATGGACAGGTACCCAGAGCCAACACCCTCCCTCTCCTGCCTGGGATCAAAGGTGGAAATGGCAGGAAGATGGAAGATGGAGGAAGGAAGGATGGAGAAAGGGAATAAGAGAGAAGAAAGGGAGAGAAGGAAGGAAGACAAGAAGAAAGGAGAGAGAGTGGGTATAGCGGGGGAGGAAGAGATGGGGTATAGAAAACAAGGAAGTGAAAGAAAGAGAAAGAAAGGGAGGGCAGGGAGGAAAAGCCACCAGTCCTTCACAGGGCTGCCTTGTAAGGTTCTAGGGTCATATCTGTGCCTGTGAGGGCCAGCACATGGCAGATACACAGTGAGTGCTTTACACAATGTGTCCTGTGGCCATTGATCTGATGTGTTTGTTCATTTAGTAGCTGGAGCAGGAAACCAGTCTGCCACACCAGCTTCCCTTTGCTTGGCTGATCTCAGGGCCCACACCCTTCCCAAGAGGTAAACAGCAGCTCTCAGTTCACCAAGGCACAATGTGAATTCTCTGATCTGGACTTGGATCCACTTGTGGTTCTGGGAACATACAAGATTGACATCAAGAGTTCCGTCTAGGAGTGAGGAGAGAGAGGAGGTTTAGCCCGATCAGCAGATCTGCTGCCTAGAAACACAAACAAATACTGAGCACTTTAATGACGAACGAGAGCAGCTTTCCAGGCTTCCGCCACTCACCAGTCATCCCTGGAATCTCCCCGAAGCCAGTGAGACAGGACAAGCGTTCTTCCTGTCCCCAGTCTTAGGGCGGCAAGCAGGAGTGGAGGAGGTTAGGAAAAGTGTCCAAGTTTACACTCAAACTCACCACCGAGTCTCACCTCCTCAGGGCAGCGCCTTGCCCACTCACTGCAGTTGGCCCTTGGCAACCAACAAAGCTGGCCATGGTTTGACATGTCTCTCTACTCTCATCATACCCCAGGATGGCCATAGGAGTTTGGCAGATTCCAGAAGGTTTCTCATACTAGCCCTCGATGGGTCCGAACTGAGTGACTGCCCGGGGCAGGAGTATCAGCCTTGGAGAAAGACCTCCCTGGGGAATCCAGGCCCTTAAAAACCAAGTCCCCTGCTGGTGACCGGCATTTCCTTCTGCTATAAAGGAGCACAGGGTGGTGGGGGAAAAACACAAGATGAACAATATTCTTAATTTCTGAGCTGGGCGTGGTGGCTCAAACCTGTAAGTCAAACACTTGGAGGCAGGAGAATTGCCTCAAGTTTGAGAATAGCCTGTGCTACATAGTGAGTCTCGGAGGAGCCTAGAATGAAGAGTGAGACCTTGCCTCAAAAAACAAAACTTAAATCAAAACAAAACATTCCTTCCCAAGAGCCAATAGCCACTACCGTCGCCGCCGTATTGTCATCTCAGTTTCTTAGGCTTTGCTGTGAGCAAGCCTGCATAGCCTTCTTCATCCGGGTGTCCATTCAGCGGGGATGTGCAGGCAAGGAGAGTGTTGGCCAGAAAGGAAAGGACAAAGGGATTAGAAGGGGGATAGCTTCTGGCATCTTCTCCAACCAGGTATTTGTGAATGCATGTGCAGCTCTTTGTTTTAATTGCCCTGTACACTTAACCCAAGATGGCCCCAGCCAGTCTTACAGGTGAAGAGGCTCAAGCCTAGGGGAAGAAGACTGGTGCCCAGTTTGTGTGTCTGGGTGTCTGTGGATAGACCTTACAGAGATAGCATTGTTATACTCACTGCTGAAAGGATGGAGGCTTAGACGGAGTGTCATTGGCATGAGGTCACAAAGAGTAGATTTTGTGGTCAGAGTTCATGGGAGTGTCTGTCCTAGCCCCACCATCTGGACACCATGGGACCTCTCACTGCTGAGTAAAGGTGTCTGTCACCAAGTCTGATGATCTGAGTTCAATCCCCAGATCCACATGATAGAAGGCGTGAGCCAACTCCCACAAGTTGCCCTCTGACCTCCACCACTGCACTGTGCTTATCAGGCTCCTCCTCTTCAGAAATTAATTAATTAAAAAGTTAAAACAAACAAACAACACAAACAACCTTACTATAGTTCTACTCCACCTGGAGACAAAACAGGTGGCCTGCTGGTTTGTGGACTCCAGGCCAGTGTGCTTTGGCTCACGTCCCTTCTGTTCTGCTCAGTGACCTCAGTGAGTTGGGGGACAATGGCTATGCTTTTGCCTTCTCAGGTCTGAGTTCCAGTCGGCTCTTGCTGGTCATGGGCTGGGTTTCTTGGGGGAAAAGGCTCTTACTCTGGGAACAGCTCTGGGCAGCTGAGCATTTCAGCCTCACACAGCCTCTGGAGTCCTCCCCTACCCCTGACCTCCACACAGCCCATGCTCCTGTAGATGCTCTCTCTCCTGTCACTCACTTGGGCAGCTGGGTCTCTCTGGAGCAGGCACTGACTGGGGTGGTTTTATGCTTGGTGATCTCATTTATTTCTGCGTTTTGTTTCTTGTTTTTGTTTTCAGACATGGTATTTCTCTGTAGCTCACATTGACTACTTTCTCTGTAGCTCAGGCTGGCCTCAGGCTAGCAGGAATCCTTCTACCCCAGCCTCTGCATGCTGGGATTGGTAGGTATTGAGGACCGTACCCCACAGAATTCTCATTTCTGTGGCCTAAGAGTGTGGTGTGTGGCCTCTTCTGGGTGTGAAGAAGTTAACTTCATTTTGGTAGCTATTCCCTTTTGGCATCTACAAGTGGACTGGCTAGGATCTCTGCTTTCCTGTTGCCGCAGCAATGACACAGAACCCAGAGCAGAAGTGGATCTGGAGACGGTTAACTGGCTGTGCTCCCAGCAGGCAAAGGCCCCTCCTCACAGAAATGGCTGGAAACTCTCTCATTCTAGAGTTCCCCATCACTAGGGTGAGAAAAGGGTGTGGTTCTGGGTCTGGACAAAAGAGATGATCCAGGGGTCATCATCATGATCCAGGGGCTGGTCCATACATAGGTCCATGCAGGACTCCTGGCTCTGTGACGCTGAGCGTTCTGGAGCTCTAGGTTCTCAGTACTAAGAAAGCATGAGGCTTGACACAGAGCATGCCCAGATCAATCTTTGTCAGCTCCATTGAACTGCTGGTTTGGTGGTTTTGATTGTTTTTGTTTTGCCTGTCATCCATCCATCTATCTATCTATCCATCCATTATCTATCTATCCATCAAGACAGGATCTCACTATGTAGCCTAGGCTGGCCTGAGGCACATGATCCTCCTACCTGAACCCTGCTGGGATTACAAGCACCATGTTTGTTTTCTTTGTCCTACTCCTGGGGCATTGCTACCCTAGTACCTCCTGTAGGGCTTTCTGAATGTCTCTGGACCAGCCCCTACTCAGACCTCAGATCTCAGTTTGAATGGCACTTCCTTAAGGAAGACTTCTGCAGCTAGACTAAGGCCGTTTCCTGTTCCCGGCTTCCTGGTGTACTGACTGTCTGCTTTCAGACAGCCACATGCCTTGTCCCTCACATTTCTCCAGTTTCTTCTGCCACCCATGAGGTGGAGGTTGACTGTGGCTTCTTTGAATTGAAGTCTGGGCAGAGGGTCCATTAGATGAGCAGCACTATTCACAACTTTGGGAAAGAAAGAGATTGGGTGAGGGTGGGGGTGGGGCAGGTCACCGGGTCACCAGGTGCCCTCTGGGAGCCGTGGGCAGGGAGATTTAGCCAATCCCGAGGCCGGGACTCTCTTGCCAGGACAGCTTTGCTCTCCCCGGTGGCTTTCATTATTTTTCATTCCCAGACTATTTTGGAAGCTGGCTGCTATGGGAACTGAGTCTTTGGAAGGCCCAGGCCTCTTTTTTCCCTCCTACCCCCACCCCCTTCCATCTCTATTCCTTCTTAATTGGTTTTTAGTTCCCTGGCTTTCAGGCCCTCTGTTTATTTTGATTGCAACTCCACAGAACAAATCTTTAATGAAGCAGCTTGTGGAGAGAGCCATTAGCAGCCGCCTGCCTCAAGGGAGTGGGGGAGGCGCCTGGCCTGGGTCCCAGCCTGGACTTCCACTCAGTGAGGAAGCAGTGGCCAGGTAGTGGGAAGCAGCCTGTGCAGGGGCCCAGCCCTCCTTCAGGTGTAGTCTGGAGATGGGAACAGTTTGCTCTCCATAAGCTGTCAACAGCCTCTGCTAAGATGGCCTTAATAGCTCTCTGGAACACTGACAGGGCTTGGGCTTCCCAGTCCTCCTGAGTCATCCCAGTAAACCCAAAAGGGTCTGTTATGAGCACCTTGCTGTCCAGACAAAGGGAGTAGGCTGCACAACCGAGAAGCCTGCTCTCTGGCCAGCAAACCTCCGAGGAAGACACAGATGAATGGAGTAGCCTGAGTAGAGTCACTGCACTCAGGCCGAACCGGCACCCGATGGTCCAGACAGTGCGTGCAGGCCCCAGCTTTCCAGAGCAAATGTTTTGTCAATGCTGTGTGGGCCTGATACCATTTATGGGTTTACTCCATTGACGGGGCACAGTCACTTCTGTCCAAAGTTTTGCCAACAGGAAACGCATATGAAGACATTATTGTTGTGGGTGTGGAGGACAGAATGATCCCAGCAGCTTCCTCACCTTGGACAAGCCCTGTCTTCAGTTGACCTCACTGGCCTGGCCCATTGTCCCTTCCTCACTGACCTCATTCTGCCAAACCCTCTCATCTCAGGAAGCGACCCCAGGACTGTAGGGTCAGGGAGCTTCCTTCCTTTAAGCAAGCCCTGTGGCTTCAGACTTGGAGCTGCCTGTTTGAGAAACTCTGGGGTGGGCTTCAGCCTCTGTCCCACCCCTGCCTTCTGTCCTGATGCCTCCCTCTTCTGCCATCCTTAATTTTGTTCTCACGGTCACAAATGGCCTCCTCACTTCCAGGCATCACAGTTGAGTTCCAGGCCAAGAGAATGAGGGAAAGGGGAAAAGTTGACATCGCTGAATCGGTATTTTTATCAAGAAAACATGACCTTTTCAAGAGCCCTACCATAAAACTCTTTATACTCCTAATTGGTCAGAAATAGGTTGTATCTTGCCTAGAATTGGGGAGATTGTGCAGAGAAATTTTGCAGAGGATTTTCATAAGAGACGAGGAAAGGGAGAAATGCATACTGGGAAGAAAGAATGGTCTTCCGCAACAGGATTGGCATCAGCAAGGCAACTGAGGCAGGGATCAGCCCAGGGAGTATAGTCTCTTTCTCCAAACACTTGAGGCTGTTTCTGGGTCACCACCTCTTTCCACAGGCACCTCGGCAGTCATGCATTGCACCTGTGCTGGAGCATAAGTTCCTTGCTAGACTCCCTGGGTGCGTAAAATGCAGACTGATGTCCCTGCCCCTGGCCTCCGAGATGAGGCTGTAAACCACAGCCGGTCTGATTCATCATTTGTGCACGCCCTCTCATTAGAACGTCGCTGATTCTTCTGCTGGTGGAAACTGTCATCTTTGGGGCCATCTCATCCCCAAAGCTGAGTCACCTGTTCAGAACCTTTGCTGCCCTAGGCTTTTTCCAACCTGTGCTACCCAATCTGAACACTTGTCATGGAGGTATCACTTCAAAAGCAGAGCTCCCAGTGGAGCGGAAGCACACCCACACGTCTGTCTACTCCTGTCATAGGCAGATACTGGGGTACGAACAACTCAGCTCTGGCGAGCTCCCTCTGGGTGCTGTGGGCATGTCCTGGAGATATCAACAGATTTCAGAATATCCACTTAAGGATTTGCTTGCTATGATTTGAGAAGCTCAAAGTCAGTGTTGAACCTCAGTGGCCAGTAGAGGATGTGCTCCTCCATGATCCGCCACTGTGAACCGCCTCCCCCCCCCCCCAGAACACATTGTCTGGCACCTGTAGGAACTGGGGGGTAGGGGGACATGCTTGCTGAAGATGATTTTGGCCAGCACCCTGACTACAGTCTGGTGCCACAATCTGGAAGGAACTCTCTTCTTAATCCTAGCTCAGGGACCCTCCTGTCCCTCAGAGGCTCCCCAGTCCTCTAGAGATCAGGATTCCACCACCAAGAATTCCAGTGCTCTCGCATGCTCTGTTCTCCCACCTTCAGTGATTCAATGGGTCAACTACCGTGTTCAGCAACAAGAGAGGCTGGGATGCAGTACTCCCAGAAGCTCGGCCACAGGAGGACGCAGGGTTAGGGAGGGATCTGATGTGAGAAGTGAACAGAGGGTCCCCCTGATGCTAAAGTCTGTGGTTGCCTCACTACGGTCTTCAGGGTGCAAATCCAGCACGCGAGCGGCAGAGTGTGTGCACAGCCAGAGGAGGTGATCCAGACAGCAGGAGACTATCTGGGGACCAGCGAGCCCCTTTTGTAGGATTCTCATGTTTATCTTCTCATGTTACCTCCCCTGAATAAGAGGAATGGGCAAGAGGCCTCTGAGAAGAGGCTGTGCCTTCTGGATCTGGGAATGCTGGGAGTGAACCTCTCTCCTCTTGGAGGCACTGAGGATATAGCCCTCTACGTCTGCAACTCATTTCCCTTAGAAATGAACCTCACTGGGTAGGGATGGGGTAGAGTGGAAAGCGGTTGCTGGCTACATGCCTCTGTGGAGAAATTATAAGAGTGTATGTAGTTCAATTAAGTTTCATAAAAGAAACATGTATGCATCCTGTACCCAGCTCAAGAAACAGGACATTTTCAGAGTCCCAGGAGCCCCTTTTGTGAGTCCTTCTGGTCCTTGTATCTCTCTGCCTGGGGAATCATTACCTTGAACACGACAGTTTAGGCTTCTGGGCACTTTACACAAATGAAGGCATATGCTGTAGCCTTACAGGGAATTGTCTGTTCAAAATTATATGGGTGAGATTCTGCCATGTCATTGTGTGAGGTGTGGTTTCTTCATTCTTAGTTTTGTATAATATTTCACTGTATGAGTATATAGCAATTTCCCTATTTTACTTTGATGAGCACTTGAAAGTTTTTCTAGTTCTTAGCTATGACAAATGATTCTGCCATGAACATTTGGAATAGGTCTACAATTGTGTGGGGTATTTGTGTTGGTAATGGAATACCATTAGCAGGGAAGGGATCTACTTAGTTTAGGTAGGGAGAAGCAGTTTGTAAGGCAGTTGTACTAACTTATGTCTCAACAGTATGTAAGAGCGCTAGTTGCTCCAGAGGCCTGTGAACACTTGCTATTATCAGTGATTTTCTTTAGCCACTCAGTTTAGTACTTGTGAAATGATGTTTCATTATGGCTTGGTTTTTATTTGTGCTTTCTTCACAGGACTGTTGTTGACTGTTGGCATGGCTTTACCTTCTAAATGCCATCTCCAGTAAGGAAGAGAAATGGGAAGATGTCTCTGTGAAGGGATGTATCTTCTGGACCCAGAAATGCTGGGAATATACCATTTTGCTACTTGGAGGCCAAACAAAAGTAGAGTGCCTGAGAGTGATGGCTAGGATCAGGGGTAGCCTGGTCTTTATAGTGAGTTTTAGTCCAGCCCGGGCTACATAGCAACACCTTATCTCAAAAAGCAAAATGAAACAAACAAACAGCAAATAGTCATGTTTCAAGCTAGGCCTGATGGCATAGGGCTGCAGGCCCAGCTGCTTGTGAGGCTGAGGTAGGAGGATCACAAGTACGAGGTTTTCCAGATCTATAGAATGAGTTCCGGGTCGGCTTAAACAAGTAAGACTCTATCTCAAAAACTGAAAGGTAAAAAGAATTGGAATATGGTAGAGTGCTTGCCTAGGTTCTACCTTCAGTACTGGAAAAGAGGAGGAGGAGGAAGGAAGAGGAAAAAGGAAAGAAGGAAGAGATGGAGGAAAAGCAAGAAGAAGAGGAGGAGGAGGAAGAGGAGAAGGTGTTGTTTCCCCTAAAAGAATGTTAGATTGAAATTGTTCATGCAAGCCTGGCATGGTGGCAAGCACCTTTAACCCCAGCACTTAGGGAGGCAGAGGCAGGAGAATCTCTGTGAGTCTGAGGCCAGCCTGGTCTACAAAGTGAATCCAGGACAGCCAGGGCCACACAGAGAAACCATGTCTCGAAGAACCAAAGAAAGGTGTAACTCAGTGGTAGAGTGATTGCCCAGCATGTGAGGGGCCTTGGCTTTATTCTTAGTGTCACAAAGGAAGGAAGGAAGGAGGGGGGAGGGAGGGAAGGATGAGGGAGGGAAAGAGGGAAGAAGAATGAATTGTGAGTTTCATCTTTCTTCCACCGCAGTGCAGCGGTAAGTCAGTTTCTTGACTGCCAGAACAGCTTTCTACAGTTGAGCAAGAGCTTTCTACAGTTTAGATGTGATTCATCTCGTAACAACTTTGTTTTCTCATTTTTTACTTTTTATTTTTATTATTTAGTTTGTTTTATTTATTTATTCCTTTAAAGACAGGATCTCACTGTGTAGTCCACACTGGCCTCCAACTCTAAGTCCTCTGAAGGACGCTCAGCATGCTAGGAATAGAAATGTGTGTCGCTGTCTGACTTCTGTTTTGTTGTGATCTGTGTTGGTCCATGTGAGGGGGAACAGTCACAGAATTGTTAGCAGAGGAACACTAAATCAGGCTGTGGTCAAAGCCCATCAAAAAGAATGACAAATTTACGGTCTTGCTAATTGGTGGCCTTCTGATCGTGCACTTTTGTTGCAGATCACCATCTGAAAATATTACGAGTTTTCCTCCAGCCTGGTATTGTGCTCCTGGGAGCTGGTTTGGGAGCTGTCTTAGTGAGTGTTCTATTGCTGTGAAGAGACACCATGACCACAGCAACTCTTATAAAGAAAAATATTTAATTGGGGCTGGCTTACAGTTTCAGAGGTTTCCTCCATTGTCATCATGGCCAGGTGCTGGAGAAGTAGCTGAGAATTTTACATTTGAATTTGGATCTGCAGGCAGCAGAGAGAGGGAGATAGAGGGAGGGAGAGAAGGAGGAAGGTAGAGGGAGAGAGAGAGGGGCTGGGACTGGCTTGACTTCTGACTCCTCAAAGCCCATCCCCTGTGACACAATTCCTCTAACAAGGCCACACCCACCCCAACAAGGCCACACCTCCTACTCCCTCTAAATAGTGCCACTCCCTGATGACCAAGCATTCAAATCTATGAGACTATGGGGGCCATACCTATTGAAACCACCACAGGAAAAATACATGCAAACAAGTATCCATGTTGCTGAGGATTGAAGTGGAGATGGCCAGGAAGCAAGACGGAAGAATAAACAAGTTCTTTTTTTTTTTTTAGTTCTCAACTTCAGGGAAAGCTTCACTGGGGCCCACACTGCCACAAGGCAGAAGGCCTGACTCTATAGGGTTGTCCTCACAATATTATTCTTGTGTTTACTTGATTGTTTACCGGTATATGTAATATGCTTTGCGTGGGGTGTGTGTTGTGCCGTGTGCATGTTCTTGTGTGCACAGGTAGATGTCTAGAGTCTTGCTAATTGGTGGCCTTCTGATCGTGCACTTTTGTTGCAGATCACCATCTGAAAATATTACGAGTTTTCCTCCAGCCTGGATCACTCACTACCTTTGTTTCTTGAGACAATGTCTCCCACTGAATGTGAAGCTCATGGACTTGGCTAGGCTGGTTGTCCAAAACACTTTGAGGATTTGCTTCTTTTTTACTGTCATTCCACCATCTGCTTTTGCAGTTCTGGGATTATAGGTATGTAATCTACAACATGAGTCTTCTATACTCCACAACACGAGTCTTATATACACTCTCAAAATAACCCAGTGCCACAAATAGTCTAGAATTACAAGTACTTACTTTTAATCTGACTGAGATTGTCCATCTGGAAACACCTACACCTGAGGTTATCAACCCTTTTCTGTGAAGGGCCAGACTGTCAATGTTTTTAGCATTGTGGGCCATATGCCCTCTTCCAAACATTGAGGTCTGCCACCTTGAAGGATCAGCATGCAGTTCCAAGGAAAGAGGCCTGACTGTGGCCAGTGAAGCTTATTTACTGAAGAGGACCTAGGCCAGGGTTGGCCTGCAGGCTGAAGCTAATGGAACACTGCTGTAGAACACACCTCACCGGCCAACAGTATTGGCTTCCTAAAATAGCCAAGGAGGGGCATAGAAGGAAGTCAAGGCCTCGGGAACAGCTGTTCCCACTGCATCTTGTACACTTGTCCTCTGTGATGGGACACGACCCTGTTCTCTTCTTTTTATTTTTATTTGCATGTTTAATTTCAGACTTGCTGAAGATGTTTTGTTGTTTTTCAAAACCGTAAAAATGCCAGGCTTCATGCTCCATAGGAAAGCCCCATCTGCTCTGGTGAGTGCTGTTTTTCTTTTGTTGATGTGGCCACTCTACAAGACCCTGATGACCACTCAGGGTGTCCTCTGTCCACACCACCTCCCAAGTGACAGGCAATGGAGAAAGGACAAAAAGTATTCTCAAGTCAAGGCTGATAGAACGTTGAGAAGTGCTTTAATCTCTCTGGTCCAACAAGTTCTGCCCTTGATCTTGGAGCAATGAGAAAATCTGCTTCATGAGATCTCTATGAACTGGAACCCTAATCTAAGGCTGTCATCTTGGATGCTAGAGTCAGCCTTGCCTCATGAGAAGCAAATACCCTCACGTACTTCATTTGAACTGTTTAACCTACAGGTCAGTCTTATTTCCAATATCAATCCCTGAACAATTTCAAAGCTTTGATTGGTAAATGTTGTGTGTGTGTGTTTGTTGAGACAGGATTTATTTGTGTAGGCCTGCCTTTCCTGGAACTTACTATGTAAACCAGGCTGGCCTCAAACCCACAGAGATTTGCTTCCTTCTGCCTCTCAAGAATTGGGATTAAAGGATAAGGACTACCATATCCAGCCTGATTTATATTTTTAAATAAAATATTGCTCTAGCAATACGAAAACATTAGTTTTTTTTCTGTTTTAGAATATAAGGAGTTTTTTTTTAAATAAATATCATATAAATTGCTTGAAAGCATTGTCTACTCTCTTCATAAGAATAGAATTCTTGCTACTGTGGTTTTCAAAAGCAACAGTACCCAGAAGCCCAAAGCAGATATTTTGGGGTCCAGAATAAGAGTGTTGAGAGCCATGCTTTGTCCCCAGAAACGGAGCAGTTCTGAGAGAGAAGAGCCACTCACATGCAGAGTCCCCTTGAGCATCTCTGCTGTGGGGAATTAGCGTTGGTCCTCCCAGACTTATTGACCCCTAAGTAACTCTTCTAAGTCCAGATAATCCTCTGAAGATCAATGCACGCACCCATCACCATCAGCTCGTCAAAGCCTGACAGGCTCAGGGCTTGGAGGAAGGCAGTCTGGGCTAGTTGAGACTGACCCCTTGGTCACTATTCAGGGTGATCATTCAGGTCTGGAATGGAGCAGCTGACAGGGGTGCCCAGCCTGAACGTCAGAGAGGGCTCTCTTCTCTATCCCATACTGGGTCTGTTGGGGAAAAAGGGAAATGTACTTAGAATCATCCTGGACCAACATTTGCTTTGTTCTTTTTGGATCTACTCTGCTTTGCAAAGGCACCCCAGAGGGAATGCTAAACGTGGCACCCGGGTAATGCAATGGTAATCGAAACAGACGCTGGAGGATCAACCCCAGAGAACCTGAAGCCTGTTCCCAGACAGCCTGGACTGGAGGGTGGATCAACAGAGACAAACTTAATCCCTGTCCTCACAGAGACCTGCCCACTGGGCTTTAGCAAAAGCCACCGTGCTTTTCCTCTGTTCCTGGAGAATTTTGACAAAACAGCCCCGAGCCCTATGAGGAAGGAGGGCAGAAGGTCCCACCACAAATGGATTGGGGACTTTAGAAGTCTGTTGAGCTCTGCATCTGGAGGGTCTGAGCAGACTGCAATGAGAAACAGGCCTTGAGAGGGAATCAAGACCAAGCTGTCTCTAGAGTCGAAGGGGGAAAAAGAAAACAATTCATTTGATCTGCTCCCTTCCCCATACAGTAATAAGCACTGAGAAACAGACTGGGGTCTACGGCCATACCACTCTGAACATGCCCGGTCTTGATTGGTCTCAGAAGCTAAGCGGAGGCTGGTTAGGACTCGGATGGGAGAAACAGAGTGAATGAGACCCACCCATGCCAGACACAACTGGGGCATTTCAAGTGTACAACTCCCCAACTCCAGACTAATCCTCTCCTCAGAGCATACAGTCTGGTAGAGTGAAGTACTAAGGATGTAATTCATTCATTCATGCATTCATTTGTTTACTAAGTAGCAGCTGTATGCCTAGCTCGGTGTAAGAGCTGTGGGGGACTCAGAAGAAACACACCATCTGACTTTTGTACTCCAGGAACTTAAATTCCAAATGCCATTGTGCACAAAAATATGCACACGCACACAACTGAGACTACAGTCTGTATGAGCACATACAGACATGTAGACACACAACTGGGAGCAGTTCCATTTTGGTATAGCTGTAGCATTCCTCCCATAATGAACCATGAGGACCAAAAGTGTCACAGGTGACCAAAGTGTGAGGAAAGGGTGTGTGCAGAGATGTCAAAGCACTGTGTTTCTCGGAGTACTTCCTGCCCAGCACCTCAGCCAACTCCTCACTCTGAGCCCCCGGGATGCTCTCGTTAGGGCAGTGTTCACCCACATCCCCCAACCTGGACTCGCACAATGCAAGTCATCTGGGAGTTGAAGTCAATGGATTTGACTTAAAGCAGGACTTTGGATACAGAACTAGGTCCTCCTGTAAGTATGGAACCCAGGTGATGGGACTGGAGGAGAGAACAGAGATGCTGCCTCTTTCTGGGACTCAAACCCATCTACAGCCTGTGGTCTTTCTTCCTCCTGGGATTCCAGGCTGTATGACACATTGGGGGAGGATCTGAAATCTGTAACTACCTCTGATCTCCAGGCTGTGTCAGGAGTGGAGGGTTGTGCGTCCAGGGCTGGGTTTGTCTGAGGTAGAGCTATGAGGAGGCTTGCCCAGTCACCTGCAGAATAATGGCTGTTCAAGGTTTCTGTGCCAGGAGGAAGAACATCATTCTGTCTCTAAGCCCTGGGTCTAACACAAAGACATGGAGGAGGGGCACAGTGTCCCTAGGGTAAAGACCTAAGGAGAAAAGATAGGAAGGAAAAACAAAAAAACATCCCCCCCCCAAGCTAGTGATATGAGCATCAGCAAACGGCATGGCTATCTGTGGTTGGTGACCATAGGACTCTCCCACCAGAACAAACACACCTACCAGCATGGCCACAGAGGCCACACTGATACTGTCATCTCTAAATCTCCGGGCTCTTTTGGGCCTAAGCATCCTTGATTATCCTCAAGGGCGCAGATGTGTCCTCTGTAGGTGATGAGGATTGACCCACACTCATCCCGAATCGATGCAGGCTGCTCACATCTGTTCCTGGAGATTCGGCGATGGTTCATGACCATCTGCAGCATTTGACGCCTCACCAGAGGCTCCAGGAATCAGATTAATTTTATCTCTGCCTTCTTGGAGCTGAAGTCCTAGCAAGAAAGGTAGACACTAGATGACATGGGTGGGAGGGGGACAGGTGCGCTGTTGGGATACATGACCACACCCTGAGCTGTGGGCCAGAGTTAGTCAGAAGGACAAGGAACGGGAGGAAGACACTGTGGGTTGAAGGAAAGCAAGCATACAGAGACACCTCCGCCCCCACTAAGTGCCTGCTAGGGAGCTGGGAGATCTGTGGAAGTATACATGGTACAAATCTCTCAGAAAAGAAGACGCTGTAAATAAAGAGACGTGAGAGCATGGCCTCTTTGACCTGGTGTTTTCATTTCTAGAAAAGTATCCAAAAGATACAACACAGAGGTGTATGATGGGGTGTGGCCTAAACATCTCTCCGTAGGGTTGGTTGGATCCATGATAGCACATTTTATGATAACACTCTATGTAGTTTCAAAAATAAACGAATACCACGGCTGTCTCTCTTGGTCTATTTTTCAAAATTGCAATGGTGAAGCAGTAGAGAGAGAGATCTGTGACAAGAAGGGGAGGGTCACTGGGGCTCCTGGGTGGTTCTGGGGAAGACAGGAAGGTCAGGCAGAGGTTGGGCATACAGAAGAAAAGGGAGGCTCAGGTCCAAATGGCCCTGACCTGGGGCGGGGGGGTGGCGTGCTCTGGCTCTGGGACAGCTGGGGCCCTGGCACCGGCTCCAGGCTCTGGGTTTAAAGGGCTTTAAAAGCTTATTAAAAAGGTTCCGTAGACATCAAATGGCTCTTAAAAATCAATATTTTGATGATTTGAGTGCAAGGGAATCAGAAACATATGGATCAAATTGCCCTCAAATTATACACACTTTTTAAAAATGTGTTGGTCTTTAGCAGGCTCCAAATATTTGAAAAACAGACAGACACAATGTCCTCATCTCCAGACAGAGGTCACCTTGAAGAATCTGCAGAGGAGGTCCATAGGAGCTGGCAGAGCTCAGTGGGAAAGTCGTGGTAAGTCCTCTAGGGGGCCTTCTGCATAGGTGGGATGGCATGGAGCAGTTACATTCTTGAGTATATGAAGAGGTTTGCTGCTATGGCTCTGGTTTCCCCATAAGACAGGTAGGCTCTGAGAGCAGAGTTCAAAATTCACAGTTCTCATCTCAAACCCTCGTTCTCCCGAAGCCCAAGGCGGGAAGAACAAAGGTGTGTCTGGGATCTAAAGGAAAGGTGTTTCACATATGAGCTTGGCTTGACTCAGTTCAAACCCACTCCTGGTTTCTGCACCCGCTTCTTCCTCTGTCCTGGCACCAAACCTTGCCTTGGGAGAAGCGTCAGAGGCCATGGGGACTAATCATCAGTCTGGTGGAATGCCAGCTAGGGGGGCTGTGGGCTTCGTTTTGGGCGAAGAGCTCCAGCCTTTCAGTTTTCAGAGGTGGCAGTTGAGTTGGGAGCGGGGCACTCTGTCTTTTGAACTCTGTCCCTGGAGCCCGGAGGACATGAAGCACACCTAGAGCCTGGCCTAAGGACAAAGCAACTCCAGGGGGTAAGTAGGGACCTGTCTGGTTTCCTCTTCCAGACCATTCTGCCCCCTTAGGCCTTTTTGGTCAAAACCAAGTCCCAAGTAAGCTGAATGGAGGGAGAAGATGAGAGATTACTGTCCTGGAAGGAAGGAAGGTGGCTCAGATTCGTCCTTGACTACTCCATCTTTTTAGGATTTGCCTTCTCCTTGGACCTCTGAGCCTCGCCTCTCTCCATCATAAACTTGCGATGCCCATTAGTCCCTAAACACCGGACTAATGCATTCCAGGCCCCCAATGGCAGTCCCCAGGGCCTCACAGTTCCGCTGCTGGCTCCTTAGGTGGTCCTTGTGGGTCTCGAGTGCTCCTCTGTCAGAATCAGCACGTTCCATGTGGATGAGCATGGGCCAGGATCAAGGCTTGCGTCTCTCTCAGCTCCTCAAGCCCACAGTTACTGTCCAGTCTGAGGAGGACCAGAAACTGAAAAGGTGGCAACTGGGCAAGGTCTCAAGTTGGTGGCCCAGGACTATGGGACAGAACAGGCCACTAGCAGGTGGCCACTGGCCTTTGGGGAGACATTAAGAGCCTCAAAGGAGATAAGCCAGCCGTGTCTGCTCACTTTATAGATTCTTTGCAGCCTGCGCCCTGCATTTTCTCAGAGAATTCTGATGACAAGCCTCACACCTGAATGGGAGTAGGAGGGTTGGTAAAGTGGGGGATTCACTGGGATCTAGACAGAAAAAAGAAGCAGGATGCAAACAGAGTTCGAGGACACCTGAATGCTTTTGGGTGTCTCAGGAAAGGGCTGAGAGTTGGTGACTGAATCCTGAGGAACATGGCCATTTTGCCTGCACAAGCTGGTGTATGGCATTAAAAACGCAGATGAAAACAACAAGCAGGGACTTATAGGTGTCTTTTTAACACAATGAAAGGAAGGGGAGCAGGAAGTGGTGCCTGCCTCAAATTCTCCTTGTCACTTAGCACTCATCTCTGGAGATCCCACCATAGAAAGAAGCAAGGACCTGACTTGGACCAGACAGATGAAATGGCAGCCGAGGGAAAGAGACTCCTCTGTACACAGGGCTGCCCTGCTAAGAGTGTGCCGGGGTCTGCGCCAGGACAAAGGAAGGTCTCTGAGTCAGGACTAGGCCTGGGCCTCGGTAGATCTGCAATGGCCCTCCAGCCCTGCCTCCACACTTGACAGTCTAACATCCGAGGATGCCACATCACTTGCCTGAGAGAACACCCCCTCTCTGAAGCTTGGTGTAACCCCCGCCACCACTTCTGATGGTGACTCCCACATCGACATGGTGCATCTGGGGATCACGCTAAACTCAATTTTACTAGGGTGTACCCCATCCCCCACCCGTTCTCCTGCCTCTCTACCCTCTCCCCTCCATAGCACACCGACGCCTGGGTTCAGATTCCTTTCTCCAAAATCTCTACGCTGGCATCTTTGTCTCAGATCTACATTTTTATGGTCCAATGGGTTGTACAGCCAAAGCTGACAAGTCCTACCCTTTTGCTGGACTCCTGTATGTCATTTGCCACTCAGTTGAACAGACCACAATTCTAGGATTTATCCTTGACCTTGACCTTGTCCTCATCCCCTCAGGTCTGTTCATCATAAGCCTCCCTACTCGCTCTGCTCTCACATCTGCCCCTCATCTTCTTCCCATAGGCTCTAATGTCACCCAGTCTTTTTTTTCCTTTCTCCTTTTTTTAATTGTAGAAATGAAACCCAGGGCCTCATGCATGCTAGGCAATTGCTTTACCACTGAGCTATTTCCCTAGTCCTTGTTTTACTTTTAAAATTTGTATGTTTATGTGCACACGTGTGCAAGTGTGTCTCGGCCAGATAGAAAAGGCAGGTGTTCACGTTGAGAATGCTCCACCTTATTATTCATTTCCCTATTGTTTTTGAATGACAGCCTGTCACTGCACCTGGAGCTTACTCATTTGGCTTAACTGGCTGGCCAGAAAGCCCCAGGGATGCTCCTGCCTCTGCCTCCCCAGGGATGGGGTCCCCGTGCTGGCTTTTACATGGATGCTGGGAGTCTTCATTCCTATGCCGTAAGCACTTTACCAACTAAGCTGCCTCCCTAGCTCTCACTTCTTTATTTTTTTATTCAGAATCTTAGCTAAGCTGCTCAGACTAGCCTTTGAATTCACTGTGTAGCTCAAGTGGGCTTTGAACTTGTGATATTCCTGCCTGAGCCTTCCTCGTAGCAGGAATTACAGGCCTGTGCCACCATGCCTTCCCACCCATCTTTGCTGCTCTTTCGAAGAGAGCAGGCCATCTGGAACAGGCTTCTCGGGCTTTCTCTCAAGGATCTGGAGGACTCCTCACTGCCTACCCCGTGACTTCCGAGGCAGAAACTGGCTTCTGTGAGCTGGCCCCATGCTTCTTCTAGCCTCTCTGGCTCCTACCCTGCCCCCACCCTCTAACCCAGGCCCAGGGAACCCCTGGCAAGCCCAGGTAGCTTCATTCTACTCACCTCTTGTGCCTTTGCATATGCTGAGCCCTGAGCCTGCACCCATGCTCACCAGCCCCTCTCTAGGCCCAGGCCTCCCTGACATCCCTAGTTCCCAGACTGTCACACCCAGCCCAGAACAGTCTTCAGCAGCACTGCTTCTTCATCTTCCTCCTAAAGAGCTAGCTGCTCTCAGTGACAGCTCAGTGCTGGGTAATTGTGCCTCTGACAAAGAATGCAATGGCTGTGTCTAAGCAGTTGTCGCCAGCCACGCCCTCGAGACTTCTTTTTCAGGTCCTATTCAGTGTGCTCTTCTGGCTTGCGTGCCTTGTCACCAGGCATCTGGTCCTTTGCAACACACAACCCAGTTTTGATTTTTGTTGTTGTTTTGTTCATTTATTTTCCTGTGGAGGTGCACACGCCACAGCATACATGTGGAGGCAGTCAGAGGACGAATTTGTGGGGCTGGATCTCTCCTCCACCTTCTCAAAGAAAGGTTCCAAAGATTGCTCTGAGGTCGCCAGGCTTGCACAGCAATCTCCATTGCCTGCTAAGCCAACTCACTGGCCCTTAAAAAAAAAGTTTAGGATGTTTTGGGTAGTCAGGCTGGTAGGGCAGGCTTGGGGACTCTCCTTGTCCCTTCTGGCAACCAAGGGAAAGTACAGAAAGCCAGGTTCCCTCACAGTGAGCCCCCAAAGGTAAGCTTTGGGCCTGGCACAAAGCCGTGGTAAGAGGATGGGGGGAAAAAAAACCAATAACCAAAAACCAAAAAAAAACCCCAAAATGTCTCCATGACCTCACTGCAGACAGAGCTGGCCAGGCCCCTGCGAACAGTCCCCAGGCCCCTTCAGCATTCTGTTGTCAGTGTTCCCTCCCAGCCTGCTCCCACTCTGCATGCTGGCTCTTGGAGACACTAATGCTGTCACCGTCCCAGTGGATGTGTGCTGGGGCCAGGGGGACTGTGTGTGCGTGTGTGCAGGCACGAGGGGCTCTGAGGGGGCTCCGAGGGGGCTGAAAACAAAGGCCCAGAATGAGATCCAGGGCACAGCTGAACTGCCCTGAACTCGCCTTTTTGTTTTCAAGGAAATGCATAATCCAAGAACCACCCACAGCCTGGCGGCCCAGCTAAGCACGGCTGGAATGCGCTGCCCTTCCCGTTAGTGATTTTTTTTTTTTTTTTTTTTTAGCCTGTAACCCTTCCCCTGCCGCTCCCAGCTCCTCAGCTGCTGGGGGCCGGCTCTGCCTCAGCCTCCTCAGAGATCCACTGGGAAGGATGGACACCGAGCCCAACTTTCCTGAATGCTCTCCAGCTCTGTCCTACGTGTGCAGACGTGGCCAGTGGGTGCAGGGACGAACTGTGGCCTGCAGTTTCTTCCCCCACTCAGAGAGGCACTACAGGTAGGCCAGGCTGGAGAACTGCCAAAGGCTGGGGATACCTGGAGGGTCCCGAGATCCTTTTTATGACTGTGAACCGTGTCACTGTGAGCTAGTAGAAGAATATGAGGAGGGGGACTCTGGCGTGTGTCCAAGATCGTCAGTAGGAGGGGAAGCACTGCTCTGCAATTCCCTCAGACCCTCTCTGTCCACCCACCCATGCCAGCATCCCTTCGAGCCTTCACCTCAGGAGGAGGTGGCACTGTCTGCCCCATGTTTCTTCCCTCAGCTGTCTCTCTCACAAACACCAGGGCAGAGCAAGCCCCCGCTTCCCCCCGCCCCAGCTGAGCTTGGTGCTAAACTGAGCTGTACATTCTCAATCCCAGAGGCTAAGAGGTCAGGTGTTTAACCTCTGCCCACCTCACCTCCATCCCGTTCCCACCCCAGCCAGCCCTCTGTTCTTCAGGTTAGAGACCTCCTGCAGAATTCCCTGAGGTGACTGTGGCTCCAGGCCGGCCTCTGCTCACATGGAGGCGGGTGTGGGGGTAAGAGACAGAACGGAGCGCTGCCTGTTGAGTCCTCCCCGTTCTCCTTCGGAGGCCTGGCCTCTGGCCAGGGAGGAGTGCTAGAGGTCAGCTCAGCCTCTGTCTCTCCTGAAGATAGGAAGGTGAGTCCCTTCAAACGGAGGTGCTTAGAACCACGGTGGAGCTATCCATTTCAGAGGCTGGGAGACTGGGGTCTATCCTGAAAAAGACCAAGACCCTTGGGTTGAGTCTCAGGCTTTAGGGTCCAGGCTGGCTAGTGCCCTGGGCAGCTGGCAAGAAGGACAGAGCCAGGACGAAGCTCAGCGTGGCCCTACTGAACATTTGGTGCAAATCAAAGGCCTTTTCCAGCCAGGACAGGAATGCTGCCGAGTGGGATTTAGGACCAGACCTGGCAGGGATTGAGTCCTAATTGAGGCCCTTTTAGACTTTTAATTATAAGCAATATTTTCCCCAAGCTTCCTAAATTGACCGTGGAGACCCGCTGGTGTTAGTGCCTGTGCCATGAACAGGAAGGGGGTAAATGGTTGTTTAAAAAAAAGTGTTTGCAGCAGGCTTATTTTAGTAAGCGTTTTGAGGTGAGAACGCTCACCCAAAAGCAGACACTGAAGTCATGTTTCTGGGAGGAACAGGCATGAGTTTAGAGGTGGACGCCTGCAGGCATGATCAGACACATGGGCGGAACACGCGCTTAGACAAACACCTGTAGAGGAACACACAGTACAGACAGTTGCATAAACACTAAACTGGAAATCCCTCCCTGAGCACCTGGAAGCTTCAGAAAAGAAAATACTGTTGGTGGCTCCGCCCACTCCTCACCTTTACCTCCTCCCAGCCCTCTAGGCTTCTGAGGCCTTTCAAAGGCCTGCTTACAGAGGCATGGTAACCAGTATGCAGTGGGCTGGCAGCTAGGTGCTTCTGCTAGTGTCCCGGCCTCAGGGAGGCTCAACTGTCTGGGAAGGAACACCAAGCCTTTGTAGGAAAGACGGTCAGCCTTCAGCATCCCAGTTAAAATCTTGAGGCAACTTCCTAGTAAGATACCCCAGTAGTCTGAGGAACAGCCTGTCCAAATTACGGAGGCAAAGCTCTGAGGTGTCTCTGGAAATCTGGCTTCCAGGGAGCAAGCTTCCCTAAGCACAGGATTGCCTACAAGAGCAAGCTACAGGGATCCCACAGTGGGCCTGGTGTGTAGCCTGTCTTTACAGGCTCACCCATTCTCCCTTCACCCTGGAAGCACTTGACCCCTTTGCTGTAACACTGAACCATCAATGCTGGGCTCTGAAGGTCCCAGGAGCTAGAAAAAGCAAATACACAGACAAGGTGACAGCTTGGACATGAGAATCCCTTCCTAGTGTCCACCAATGAACTTACAAATGGCCACAGATAGGCCTCTGAGAGGGAGGGAGGCCAGAGACAACCTTGCCTGCTCCGGCATCCTGCCAAGAGTACTCTGGGACAGTGGGAGGCATGTGGAGCCCAAAGGCCAGACCAAGATCTTCTAGCCGGGGTTTGAGCAGAAGGAACCTTGGTGGCTGTTACAGGCGGTTGCTGTTGTACTTATCTGGGGCTCCTGGTTCTTACACCACGTCCTCAACGGCCTCTGGAGTCAAGGGGCCCTGTTGTTCCCTCCCCAAACAGACCGTTATGGTTTCCGTTGTTTGGGGAGGGGGGTGGGGGCTGTCTGCTTAATTAATCATTTTGGGCCACCCTGGGAAACTCATTAAACCACCTCAGGCTGGGAGCCGGAACGCTGCCCTCAAAGTTAGACAGAACTTTCTAGTTTGCTATACTGGGGTCCTGTTTTCTTTCCATTCATACATACATATGTGTAGGAAAAGGTGTGTGTGTGTGTGTGTGTGTGTGTGTGTGTGTGTGTGTGTGTAGCAAGCGTACCCTTGCAGCTACCATTCTCTGTGTGTTTTTGTTTCCTAGATTCTGCAAGGAACTTCCCCTGATTCTTCTTAATTACCAGTGGAGAAGAAATTCAAGATGCCTAGAGCAAAGGTCAAACTCCACCTGTTTTCCTTGCACTTCATTTGCTGGCAGTTCCCACAATAGTGTAGATAAGTAAAAGATTAAGGCAATCTTTTCTAATTAAAGTAATTTTAAAACGGGGGTGATTGTACCTTTCATCTGAAAGGGAAAATATTTACTCATCTAACTGCAGGCCCTTTAAAAGCATTCAGGAGGTCTATTTGGATAAAAGGATGCGGATGCTTCTCCCCTTCCCCCATCTCCTGCTCTCCGCCTGCACACACACACACACACACACACACACACACAGAAAGAGAGAGAGAGATTGGTTTATGGAGCTTGGGATAGTCAGGCAAGGGCACCCGGAAAGCCAGGCAGGAAGGAGGGAAGCTAAGAGCCCTGGACCCTTTGGCCTGCCTCCTGACAAGCATAGCAGGGTCAACTTCTGGAGCCCTTGGAATTTGGGTTTGACCCATGGTGGCGCTTTCTTT
This sequence comes from Meriones unguiculatus, assembly GCF_030254825.1. Taxonomy (NCBI): domain Eukaryota; kingdom Metazoa; phylum Chordata; class Mammalia; order Rodentia; family Muridae; genus Meriones; species Meriones unguiculatus. Next base: position 95,330,746 of record NC_083349.1, on the reverse strand, counting down.
TTTTTTTTTTTTTTTTTGTGCTTGTTTTCATTTTTACGAAGCTAGGTCTTCTTGCATAGACTGGCTTTTTACAAGAAGAAATTTCTTACAACTTACCATGCAGTCAAGGCTGGCCTGGCTTATCCTGGTGCTTCGGCCTTCGAGGTGCTGGGTCTTCAGGCATGACTGGCTCTACAAGTGATGTTTCACCATTTCTCTCTCTTCCTAGGCAATGACCCAAGGCCCTTGGCTGGCCTCTGGCTGCTAAGTCCCCTTTAAGCCTCTTCCCCCTTACTTGGATGGGTGGTTGGTCAGCCTTCCCCACCCACGGCTCAGCGGACAGTTCTTACACTGGTCTTTTGTACAAGTCCATGTGCCAACCAATAAATATTTACTCAGTAATGGAGGGTGTGTATGTGGCATGGGCTTCCTGCAAGATGAGCAAAATCTAGCAGTGGTCTTCTGCTCCTACCCCAAAACTAAGCCCAAGCCGTATGGTGTGGTGTCTCTTTGGTTTCTAGAGGCAAATGAATCACCCGGTTTTCTGGTGTGTGAGGCTGAATGGCACAAGTTGAAACTTTCCAAGATAGGGGGCTTCTCTAGTGAGGTGTGGCACTGGAGACAGAGGCAGCCTACTCCAGGGGGTAGGGGCTGGGAGGAATAGGAGGTGTGACAAGGCAGGAGGTTAACAACTGGGTCAAGAGTCTCCTCTCTACACCTAGTCTCCACTACTAAGAGATGTGTCAGAGACGGGCAGCTCCCCAGGTCCTTCAGAACATGTCAGGGATGCTCCAAGAATATGCCAGCTCACTTGGTCTCTAGCAAGGGCTTGGCCACCTCTGTCTGTCCCAAGCCAGAGAGCAACCTTGGTCCATAGCCCCTATCTGCAACACTTGCACAAGATGACCTGGACAGAGCCAGTGTGGGCAGACCTAAATCTACAGTGGAGCCATCCATCCAGGGAAGACTGGACAAGGAGCGGGGATGGGCATGGAGCTCTCTCTATGTTGTGAGCTCACTCAACAGTCCTTTCTTTGGAGTCTCTAGTAAAGCCACCCCCAAACCTCCCTCTTCCTAGGCCTGCCCAAACCAGTTATGGGCTCTAGAATGGCTGACCTCTTTCTGTCATTTCTCTGCCTGATCACCAACTATAATACCACTAACCCCAGGAAACAGATTCACTGTTGTACCTCACGCAGAGGACCTTGAAACCCACCACACACTGCATGCTTGAGTATACCATGGCCTTACTCCCTGAAACGTCTTCAGCTCAGGGCTCCTGCAAACCTATGTGCACAGGTGTCCACTACAAAAAGGACAACTGAATACAGGGTTGCTGGATGCCCTGAAGCCCATGAATAGAGCCCAAGGGGTAAGCTTTTCTCTTCCGGTGCAATGCAATGCCTGGGTAACCCTGGCCTCCTTCCAGTGCCAATGTTATCTCTCTACACTAGCCCCCTCTGCTCTGGTGCTGCCTCAGCCTGAAGTGGCAAGGTGCTGGCAGCACAGTGCTGGTCTCCGTCAGTGGGGGGGATTGTGTCTGCCCCAACCTAAGCATTTGGTGATTAACTTACTCAATGGAAACTGTCCCTGGGGAACTGGAATTCTTGCTACAAAAATAAATTGTCCCTCTGACCAGCTTTTCTGATCTTCCTTTTTCTGCACAATGCGCCCTCCTCCATGCTAGTCTTTCTACATCCCTATCAGCTTTTACTTTATTCTTTCCTCCCACTGAGACCCAAACAAATCTGGTAAACAGACCGTCAGACCACTCTCTTAAAGAGATAGCTCATGGCTATTGCAAGCTTAGTTTCCCTTCCTGCTGGTGGGCTGCAAAGGATGAGTGGGAGACGGGGTTAGGAGGTGGTCCATCACTTAGGAGACTAGGAATAAGGGGAAGCCAGCCTAAGGCAGAAAATTACCCTAGGATCATTTATCACCCCAGGAAGGAACCAGGGGAGTGTCTGTGTGTGTGTGTGTGTGTGTGTGTGTGTGTGTGTGTGTGTGTGTGTTTGTGGCTGTATCACAACAGCAGACTCCTCTGAGTGGGACCAACTATTCGGGTTTAAAAATCAAGACCATTGTTTTCTTTTATCCCTGAGATCAGAAAAAGCTTTTTTCTTTTTGTAGTATGACTTGAAAAAATATATTTTCCTGTGTACCTCCTCCTCTCCTGCCATCCAACCAAGTAAACACATCTATGGAATGATAGAAGATAAGAGATAATGATATCAGATATCTGGGTCCTTAGTAGTTACATGCTTTTCTCTGGATTTCACCTGCTTGTATGTTGCTGTTGTGACTGAAGTCACACTGGGGGTCAGTGTGTGCGAGTGTGCACGTGTATGCATGTATGTGTTTGCTTGTGTGCTGGGCCATTATTGCATTGAGAAGCCTCTGCCTCAAATAAAGACCCTCTATAGCCCAAGTATGTGTACTCCTCATTCCCATCCCATCCAAGTAGGAAACTGACAGCTTATAGAGGGCAGGCTGGGCTCATTCCGTTCCCAGTGAATGGGACAAGGTCTTGAAGACAGCTGGGAATCATGCACAGGCTGTTTGCTGAGATCCTGCAGACCCAGCAGCTGCTCCAGGACCAGACCACAGTCCAAGTAGTGAAGTATAAGAGAGTTGTTCCTGCCTGCCTCCGCCCACATCGAGGTGGCAAAGCTGCCTCTGCCCATTTCTTGCCCCCAGCATCAAGTGCCCATAGCTCTTAACCTGAGCCTCCAATGAACCAAATGACATGGAACCAAGGTGGCCTTTCCCCTTTAAGAGAATACAGAGCCTTTCCCACTCCCACTTGGAGCCAGGCAGAAAAATCTCCTGGTGGGCAGGATTACACGATTACTCAATTTTCCCAAAACAGACCTGAAGGCTTGGGTCTAAAATGAGTTTTTGTGTGAGCCTTTCCCAAAGATTTATGGCAGATGTGGCAGCCCACATCACTCTCTTCCTTCCCTCTTCAGCACCAGTAACTTGTTGTTACCGTCTTCGGGCCCCTAAGATTTCCAGGGACACAGTTCTCAGAGCTGAGTCTGTGGTTCAAATGGCCCCAGCTTGGTGGGAATGTAGCATGTCCTTGGGGCCTGGATCTGTTTTGCCTAGTTTTTTTCATGAGTAGTTCTTGAAACTGTTGTGGCTCAGAAGAACAGCAGGAGGCCCTAATAGGGCTTAAGCCAGGAAGGCCCCTTCCTCAGTTTCCTGTAGTCTTTCTGTCTGCTCTCCATCCAGGGCCCAACTTCCTAGTGTTGTCCCCCCATCCAGTGACCTGGATCTGTCCTGCAGCCTCAGCTTACAAGCTAGCCTGTACTTTGCAGAAGGCAAAGTCCTAAACACCAGCCACAGAGCCCTGGCTGTTGTGCTGAATGTCACTGTGGATGGATCCCGGGTTTGGCTTTGAACCAGGCAGATGTTTCCTAGAATTCCCAGCAGCTCTCCTGCTACAGAAGTCTCCTGTGGAGAAGCCACATCCTCACAGCTGGTGTTTCTGTAGGGGACTTTCTCCTTGGAGAAGCTGGTGGCAGAGAAATGAATTTTAAATAAATCATTCTTTCTGTAACGCCTGGGTCCCTTACAGCCAGCATGAACCTCTTCTTCACCATTTGCCACCAGGATCTAACCTGAAGGTCTGTGTGGAGATAAGATTCTGCCAGCCTAGCAATGTGACAGGCACTGGGGGCTGCTTGGCCAGGCCTCCCTGGGTGGTTAGATCCCAGGCCATTTTCAGAAACCAGAAGCCTGAGCCCAGAGCAGATTCCAGAAAATAACAGGCCCACGAGCAGAGTTCCAGTCATCTGGGAGCCTTGCTGGTGTGGTGAGGAACACAATAGTTACCATAGGTACAGAATACAAGGCTCTCAGAGCTGGCGCTGGAGGTACGGCCCTTGCCTAGGATGCACGCCAGAGGTTCACTCGCCAGCACTGCAAACAACACTAAATGCCAAGGCTGGACAGACGTCTCTACGACTCCTAACAGTCATCTGTCAGAATCACCTAGAATGTCCTGATTTAGTAGGAACGAGGCCTGAGGATTCGCATTTCCAGGAGTGATGCTGACGCTGAAGGGCATGCTGGGAAGCACAGCTGGGAGCTGGAGAGCCGGCTCAGCTCTTAAAGGCTCACAGTGGAAAACATGGGAAGACCATCTCTTTAAAGGTGCAGAAACCAAGGCTCGGATGCATTGTGGGAAGGGTGTAAAAATATCACTCACTCAACAGATCTAAATATGAAGAAATTTATTTGGGGGAAAGAAAGGGGAGAGAAGCTAGAGGAGAAGAGAAAGATGAGCATGCCCCCCCACACACACCTGAGAGAAAAGTCAGAAAGGAGGGACGGGGCAAGACACCAAAGCAGAGAGAGAGCAGGTGGGAGTGGCAGACGGGTTGTATCTGGAGCACCTGGCCCAGGTGATGACAGAGGACTGCAGGCAGTGACAGAGGGTGTTGTCAAGACTCTAAGGGCCCCTGAGAGCAGGCCAGTTGAATTGCCTGCACAACAGAACAAAGGGAGAATATAATTCAGGGGGGTCACCAAGGACTAGCTTGTAGAGCTGGAAGCAAAGGTCTCACGTACTTGGGTTGGTAAGGTTCTGTCACCAGCTCTCCCTGTTGGCTGTCATGGCCTGTTGGGGCACCATTTAGAGCCAGCTGTGACTTGGAAAAGTGTACCCGTAGCAGTCAGTTGGTGCTAGAAACGGAAGTGGCATGTTTTGGCATATCCTGGCCTCCAGGTTGAAAACTGTTTATTTGGCTATTAAGAACACAGTTTCAGCTGAACCACAAAACCAGCTAGAAGTCTTTATCTTGGGTAGCATGCTCTTGGTTTCCTCCTGTGCCTTGGCAGGGCTGTGGAGTGGGACTGTTTTGGGGAGGGTGGGTCTAGGAAGGGCATTAGCACTTTTGCCCTCCACTCTGCTTTCAGGAGATCAGTCAGGTGTATAGGGTCAAGTCTTCTTGGTTACCCTTGGTGTTAGTGACAGGGTGGGGAGTGAGGGTGCTGGAAAGGTCCCCACCTTTTTTTTTTCTTAGGGACCCTAAAGCCTCTGGAGTCCCTGGAGGCAAGTGTGGGGCTGCTTCTGTAACTGACTGTAAGATCAATAACAGCAGGACCATCTTCCCTGCTCCAGAGATCTTGTCTCAAGCTATCTCCTTTCTTGGATTCAACCAAGATATGGGTAAATTCACCACCACCCTCGGCTCTGACTCCAGCGCCCCCAATGCCTAGTTTCTCCTTCAGTCCCTATTCCTCTGGGCTTCCTAGCGCCTTTACCACACGGAGGAGCTCATTGGTAGATAAGGAAGATATTTGCTTACAGTTCTTATATCTGAAGTGGCTCCCATAGCAGGAGAGCCTGAGGCCCCAGGACTTCAACTCCCACTGAGGATTATGGTTGGGGAGGGCGGGAAAACCAAAGACAATAGCCTTCTGGCCACCCCACTCCCACAACCTCCCAATCAAAGCAAACACAACAAACACTAGAGGGTTGAACAGATCCCTTCTGAGAAGTTGTTTCTGTTGACTAAACACTGGCTCAGTAGCTCCACCAACATGGGGGAGGGGGAAGGCATGAGGACCTTTCAGTGAGGGGCCATGTGCTGTGAGGGAAATGAGACAGGTCTGGAAAGAGCTACAACCAGAGCTGCACCTGGAGGCCTGGAGGAAGGGCAACGGTCAGCTGAGGGCAGGCCTGCCTTAGCCTCGCACTGGCTAGCCAGATGGACTGAGAAGAAAAACAGAACTCAAGCACAGGGTTCCTCCCCCAGCCCCAACCCTACATGAGCAGAGCTGGCCCATCCTTGTCACAGCTGGTCAGCATTAGCCATTTCATGGAGACATAGTCTCCTGACTGTTACTGGGGACTCCCCGCCCCCACCATCGCTCTACCTCTTTCCTGGTACTACATGCTCTCGCCTTCTCATTCTCCTTCTGGAATGCAGCAATAAATTTCCAGGTCTCCCTTAACACCCGTAGGATTTGTTTCCAGAATCTTAGGTTTTAAAATCGTATATCTTATTCTGTCTCTGAATGACTCAGGCTTGTCAGTCTCGTCTCCCTGGTTGTGCACAATGAAAACTTGTTAGGGTGGGGACCACGTCTCTTGTCAGTCACAAGCCTCTTTCCCCCGTGACCCACCTGGGTCTCCCTTTGTGGCTGATGAATGGTTTGGGCATTGACCATTTTGGCTAATGAGTCTTATTCCAGGAGTGTGTGTCAGAGCAAAAGGAGGGGACCCTGGAACACAGCTGGGCAGTTTTTATCTGCCTCAGAGGCTGCCTTGGAACACCGCCCGCCCCCATCTGCCTGAGGACGGGATAGGTATGAGGGTTAAGGGCCTGGGAGGTAGGAGAAGGCTCCCTTGGGGAGTACCTTCTCACACTGCTCAGTGATCAGCCTGGTAGGAGGTAACCCAAGAAAGGGAGTGTAGGGTAGGCATGCCATAGAACCTGTGACCCCTGCCCCCACCTGTTTCTCCTGCCCAGCTCCTGGCTCAATTTCTAAAGTGAGAAATAGCAGCAAAGAAAATAACTGCAGTGCTTCGAGGCCCAGAGATGGTACACGGGGATGGGAGGTACAGGCGAAATAAGTGTAGGGGCACAGGGACGTGAAGATTAGGCAGCAGAATGAAGGCTTCTGCATTGTTTCAAAGCTGGTCAATCACTTCCATATTTATAGACTCCTGACAAACCACATGGCCTGGGAAATGGGAGCGAAGCTTAAACCACGTGCACACAGGCCTGGGAGAATATGATGGCAGTCTGAAAGCCCACCAGGCCAGCAGCTCAAGTGAGAGTACTCTCTGCTCCCTCTTCTTCCCAGCCTCCAGGGTCCAACCTCACCTCTCTCACATGAAGTCCATCCCTCCAAGAAAGGAGACAAGGGGCAGGAGCAGAGGAAGGATAGAGGAATTTTCTCCTTGATTTTTGTTTGGTGAGCATCTCCTCGGCATATGCTGCACACCCTGGGAGAGATCCCCCTAAACTCACACTTCAGAGCAGAGGCCAGACTGCTGTTCAGTAGTAAGAACCCATCTGGTTTCTCGAGGGCGTGCCAGGCCCCGGGCCCTGAGCCTTGCCACTCTTACCTCATTCCCTCATTATAGAACCCTCTTAAGGTGGGAATTATCGTTCCTCGTTTACAGAAGAGGAAAAGATCTCAGGCCAGGGGGCCTGTTCAAACCACAGGGTTCTTAAATGGCAGAGTTGGGAACTGGCATCAAAGTCCTTTGTTACCCAACCCGGCCATGATTCGCTCCAGGGGGCAGGGCCTGCCCTCTCAGAGTCCGTGTCCAGGGCAGGCCGGAGCAGACGTGCTGTCGCCAGGCCTGGCCTCTCTCTGCGGCAGTGTGGGCTGTTGTGACCCTGTCTCTGAAGGCTGTCATGCTTCCTGCAGGCGAGCAGCCGTTCCTCTGAGAGCCGAGCCCAGAGGCTAATCATCTGGGCAGGCCTGACTCCTCACCAGAGGTGTGAACATGCCTGGGTGTTGGGCTGGAATGAAGCTGCTTTAATGGACAAGTTGGAATCCGTTTGTGAGCAGTAAATTGCCCCAGTCCCCAGGGCCATTTTCCATCATAAATCTAAACTACTTGACTTTGCAGATCCCTAGTGCTAAAGCCATAGTTGGGACAACAGGAAGGCTTATGCGGCCTGTGGGGTGCTAGGGCCAGCCCTAATAGAAGCCACAAACCCTTGGCGTCTCTTAATCCTGTCATGCTTAGTCCAAAGGTCCTTGTATGAACTGCCTCCCTGTGCCTGGACCATGCCTCTGGTTGCTTCCTGTCTCTCACAGTTCATTTTGTTGCCTCCCCATAAATCTCTTCAAGAGTCTCTCTCCTGGGGATGCCATCTGCACCCATGGCTTCGGAGGCCTCCCTGCATAGGATTTCACAGTTACCTCTGTAAGTTCTGACTCTTTCCCATCCCCTTCCCCTGGTAAGCATCTCTACCTGGGGGCCCCACAGGATTCTCAAGCCTATGCTGTCCAACTTGAACTGAACATCTCCTAGCTCCACCCCCAGCAGGCCAAAAGCCTGTCTGGAATTACCTTTGGCTTCTCTATCTCTTATTCCTCAGGCGGTTCCTGGTCCTGCTTCTCAACCCTGAGAGGCCATGTCTCCATTTTTTTCCTGTCTCTTCTCGGTGGAATCAAAACACTGGGGCATTTGTAGCCAGATCTTCCTGACTGTTAGCTCCTCCCAGCTGGTACAGCATAAGGTCCTGAGGGCTTGACCCCAAAGCTAGGCTCAAAGTATGTTGTTTCCCAACTTAAACACTCTTGGTGGCTTTGAAACGTCCAAAGCGTATCACTTATACTCCAGGCGCCTCCATGGACCTGGCTCCCAGGCCTATTTTCTCTCTTGCTTCTTAGAACTTGCATGACAGCTACTCTAGAGCAGTGGTTCTTGACCTGTGGGTCATGACTCCTTTGGATGGTCAAACAACTCTTCCACAGGGCTTACATATCAGATGTTTACATTCTGATTCATAACAGTAGCAAAATTACCTGACTCCTGCCTGCTCTTGAGACTCTTTTCCTCCTGCTGGGTTGCCTCTCCCAGCTACGTTCCAGGAGGGTATGTGCCTAGTCTTATTGTGACTTGGTATGCCATGTTTGGTTGATATCCCCGGGAGGTCTGCTCTTTTCTGAAAGGAAATGGAGGAGGATCTAGGAGAGAAGGGAGAGAATTGAATGATTGGAAGGAGGGGGAACAGTGGTCGGGAATATTTGAATTTGCATTGTGATCTCGGGTTCAAACGCTCTTAGGTCTTGAAGGAGATGGCATCTGTGTTCCCAGCATTCACCTCGGACTTCCTGCATGTCTTCCTCTTTCCCTCTATGCTTTGGGCCACAGATAAAACAATGGAGGTGTAAGTGGGTACATGGGTAGAAACAATAATTCACGTTTTCCTGAGAGCTCTAAGCTTTTGCATTTTGCCAGGCTTAGTTATTTTTCCCTTAGCACATTGACTCTATCACCAGGAATGACCTCCATGACCTAATACCAACCATATCCTCCCCGTCTACAACAAGGGTTCATCCAGCCTTCCCTTCCCTTTCCTTCTTTCCTTCCCTTCCCTTCCCTTCCCTTCCCTTCCCTTCCCTTCCCTTCGCTTCCCTTCCCTTCCCTTGCATACACACACACACACACACACACACACACATACACACACACATATATATATATGATGTTTTATAAACAGAGAAGAGCTGGAAAAGCAGAAACAAGACAAAATGCAACACAATTTTACCTTGAGTCTCTTGCATCAGCATCCCTAGTGAACGGAGTACAGTTGTGAACCACCTCACCAGGCTGAGATTGGTGATTTCAAGGATACTCTGAAAGATGGGGACAGTGAGACAGAGAATTAGAAAATAATTGGACCGTCTGGGGTGTCTTTATTTTCAAGAAAGATTAAGGCAGAGGGAAACTTCATTTTTATGCCGGTAGTTTGGGAAATCTGACTGCTACCCCTCCCAGTTTCTTGGAAGGTTAGACACTGGTTTGATGTTTTAGTAAAAGCAACTCCATTTTGATTTTGGTCTGGTGTATTAGGGCTTAATGGTGGAGCATAATAAAAAACAAGAGCCTTCTGTAAATTTTATTGATAATATGCATATCCTCTGTGTCCAGACACTTTTTTATTTTTTGAGACAGGGATTCTTTGTGTAGCCCTGGCTGACCTGGAACTCCCTCTGTAGATCAGGTTGCCCTCAAACTCACAGAGATCCACCTGCCTCTGCCTCCTGAGTGCTGGGATTAAAGGCGTGCGCCACCACTACTTGGCTTACTTGCCCCTCTCTCTTGTTCTTTTAAAGAGAGAATCTTGCTATGTAACATAGGCTAGCCTTGAACTGGATGCAATTGTTTTATATCCGCCTCCCTAAATTTGGGTTGCAGGTATGAGACGCCACCCAGCTCCCAAACACACTTTTTTCCTTTTTTTTTTTTTGAGACATGATTTCAATGGCCTTGAATGCACAGAGACCTGCCTGCCTCTTAGTCATGCATGCTACCATAAATGGTCCTAGCGGCTCCAGCACACTTTAAAGCAGTCCCCTCCAACAGAAGTTTAAAGTGAAGCATACATGTAATGTAGAATTTTCCATGAGTTAGCTTTTAAAGTACAAATAAACCCAAGTCAATTTAATTTTAGCAATACATTTTATTTAACTCAATATATAAAAATGCAACTTTAAGATAGAATCATTATAAAACTATTTTACCTTTTGGCCAAATTCTGATATGCATTTTTTTTTTCTTACCAGCAGTGTGAATTTGACTGAAAAAATTCACAGAAAAACTCATCTTAATGACTTAATGTGACTTCTGTCTCATCTACCCGAGCTTCCCTTTGACAGGCTCCAAGATGGAGCCCAACAAGCCAGGACATTCTGGGAGCTAAGTGTCTGTGAGTTCACAGAGGAGTCTTTGGACAATAGTGGTGATGGTGCTGAGTTGACACTGGGGAGACTCCTTGCAGTGTGCAAGGGAGAGAGGTTGGAAGGCAGAGCAGAGAGACCCCGCACGACCCCGCACTCCACCCTCTAGGACTCTCTGTGGGAGCGGAAGCAGAGGAAGGGGGCCCGGAAAGAGCAGACAGGTGCGAGTCTGGGGGCTCCTTGACCCATTCAGGCAGTCGGTGCTGCAGAGGCACAAGATGTCATGGCTTGCGTCTCAGTGGCTTTCCTCCTGTTCCTGGTTAGGAATGTCAGGGTTTTAGGGCCTAAAGCCCATATGCAGCCCAAGGCCATATTCTTATGGAAGAGAGACCAAGGCAGACTCAAAGTCACGTTGGAACTAGGTCTAATCTCAAAGGCTTTGACTCTTCCCCTCCCTCCCCCCAGGCATTCTCACTGGTCCCCATCCACATGGTCCCACGTCCCATGTTCTCAGTTTCATCCTCTTTCAAGACTGAGGTATTTTCATGATTCCATCTTCTGGAGAGGAAGCGTTTCCCGTGCATGGTTGATTTTAGCAGCATCAGAACAAACTCCAGGAAGAGCTGGCTAGCTGTCACCTCGTGGTCTGCAGATTAGGGCCACAAACAGGCTATGGGTCTTTGAGTCGTTTAAAGTCGGGTGGTGGTGTTCTAAACATGAAATCAAATTCGGTTAATGTCATGCTGGAGACTTGTTTTCTGCCCACCCTAAAGTTTGTACGTGCAATACAAGTTTCTGACACCAGATGGCAGCACTACTCCGTCCTGAACTAAAGATTGCTTGCCGTGCAGAGATGTTCTGAAACTCCTTCATTCATTCATCCTACAAGTATTTATTGAGTGTTTACAATGTGCTGAAAACATTCCTAGATCCTTGGGATACAATATTGAATTCAACACAGGCAAAGCTATGCCCTCTGGGAGCTTCCTCTTCAAGCAGGAAGACAGTGAGTAAAGGGGAAACACATCTGGTTTGTGGAGTGGTGAAAGAAAGAGAACAGAGCCTTAGGGAGAAAGCTGGGAGTGTGAGGTTAAAGCGGACATCAGAGATGAGGAAGGCAGCGATGGAGGTGGGGTGGGATTCTCCGAGGCTGGAGCGGGAGGAGGGTGCTGGTAGGGTTTGTTGCTGTATTAGTTACTTGTCTCGCTGCTGAGGTGAAACACCCCAGAGAAGGAACTCCAGGAAGGAAGGTTCGTTCACTCTGGCTCACAGCTTGAGGGTACAACCGTCAAGGCAGGGAAGTCTGGCGGCAAGAGTCTGAGGCAGCTGACCTCATCACATCCACAATCGGGAAGCAAAGACAGCCCATGCTGCTGCGGCTCAGCTTGCGGGCTCCTTTATATTTAATATTTGGCTTCAGCCCATGAAATGGTACCTCCCACATCAGGGTGGGTCTTCCCACCTTAGTCAACCTAATCTAGACAAACCCTCTCAGACACGCAGAGATGTTTCCACCCTGTGAACCTCAAACAACGAGCTACAGTCAAGATGAAATACCACAGTTACACTTGTTGGATGAGGAGACTGGCATTCAGAGAGGAACAGAGACTGTCCAATGAGAAGCCTAAATCTGGAGGGCTCCAAGTCTCTCCTAGCCTATCCGGATGTCCCATTCAGTCCTGGGACTTCATCCCCTAATTTGGCAAGGCCACAGGCCTATCAAACCCTGCCTGCTTTTCTTTCTGGGCACATTTGTAACCAACCTTCAGTTATTATGTGTAGTTATTGATCTCTTCTTGACAGGAGCAATGTGTATCAACCCCACCCCACCCCACCACACCGCCCTTCCCACACCTATGAAACCAGAAGAGGTAGGGGACTTTGGAGTTCTAGCAAACCAGGAAGTCCCCAAACAGTGGGTGACTGGGTGCCCGATGACACCATAAAAGTGAATGAATGAATGAATGAATGAATGAATGTCTTAGTCTGTTTTCTGCTGCTGTGACAGAATGCCACAGACAGGCGGTTTCTGGTGAAAAGGAAGTTATCTCCCATGGTCCATGAGACTGAGAAATCCAAAAGATTTCTTCTTGCTACCTCATAGCATCATTGGAGGAGTCATATGTTGAGAGAGAAAGAGAGAGAGAGAGAGAGAGAGAGAGAGAGAGAGAGAACAAGCTTTTATAACAAATCCACTCCAGAGAGAACTAGTCTATCTAACCCCTCAATGATGGTGTTAATTCACTCATAACAATTGAGCCCCGTGAGCAGTTACATTTTGGTGTCATGTCGGGGAGTGGACACTGAAACCCTGGAGGCTGGAGTACTGTGAGGAGGGGAAGCAATCCTGTTACTAGAGGCCCTCTCTTCTGTGGAGCTATTTGTTTGGCTTTTAAGACAAGCACTTACTATGTAGCCCAGGCTGGCCTTGACTTTGCACTCCTGCCTTGACCTTCCAAGGGCTGGTAGCCCGAGAACATGCTCCCTTTGCTTGGAGATTGGTTCTGGGATACAGTCACAAAGTCATGCTGTGGTTCAAAATGCAGGTACCAAAGAGTTCTTCTCCAGTGCTCCAAGTGAGGACAACCAGCACAGCACAGAGATTCGAGAACCAACATCCAAGGCCCAAGGAGGGACTGCTGGCAGGGTGAAGGTAACTTGTAGGAGAAATCAATCAAGTAAGCAAAGAAAGTCACTCTCTCCTACATCATTCAGATCTCGTGCAACTCCAAGCTGGGGGTCAGCTTGCCTAGTGACAAAGGCCAGTGGGTTATCCTTCAGTAGGGTCTGGCCTGAGTGTGTGTCCTTTAGAACAGAGTTCTGAATAATAAGTAATCATTGAACTAAAACACGCTATGCATTCATGGTCTAAGCTGAGGAATAGTATTGTGAGCCAGTGTGGTTCCCCCCCATTTCCCCCCTTCAATCCCTCCCTCTGTCCCTCGTCCCTTAAGCACAAACGTCTTCAGTGTAGAATGGACTTCGAGGTAACTGTACAAAACAGCCCAGTGAGGAGCTAAGCCATGTTCGCCCCCTTTCTCGGGGTTGGAGCTTATCAGTGAGGAGGAGGAAATAAAGTTTCCTTCACCCTTCTTGGCTTTTGAGTTCTTGAGGTTTGAACTTTCCTTATCATGAGGCAGGAAGGAAGTCTTTGGTCTGTGTTTCCGGCTGAATGGAGAAGTTGTCAGGCTAAGGTGGCCCCTGTGATTTGGAAGGGCTGTGACCACTGGAGGGTGAGCAGGTGTCTAAGGACAAGGCCATGGGAGAGGCATGGCGGTCAGAGCTCTGAGACCTTTTGGGCTGAACAGAAGTGCTGGGGGAGTCTGTTGAACTAAAGGTATAGGGACCAGGAATGTCTCTCCATAGACTCTAAGCTGGCCAGATCTTAGACAAAGGTAGGGGCTACCCCGTGCCTTTGAGAGATGGGCCTGAGTACCAAAGCTCAGGAACCTGGAAGGAAGTCCCCAGTTCACATCTGCCTCAAAGGGGCCCAGATCCCTCTGTGTGACTCTCAGGGACAGTACTAGGGATGACTGTGGATTGACGATTAAGTCCCCATTGTCTGCTTCCATTGGTGGCTAGACCCTGCGCCATCTATAATCATTGCCAGCAACTTTCTATCATCTTGGTAAATAAGGGTTTTAGCTAGATGGAACAATTTGGAAAGTTTAAGAAATGTAACACTTACTTTTAAAGTTAAAGAAAGAGACAGAGAAAGAATGCATGAAGTGGAGGGCTGAGGACAAGTTCTGAGTCTGTGTAGCCCTCTTCTCCCATCTTAGGAGTGAACAGAATGCTCCAGGAGTTTCTTGACAATGTCTCCTCTCTCTCTTTCTCTCTCTTACTCTGTGTGGGTGTGTGGGTGTGCTCTGTCTTTGTCCCTCTTTCTGTGTCTCTCTGGCTGGCTGGTTCTCTTTCTGTCTGTCTCTTTCTGTCTCTCTCTGCCTTCTGCTGTAGTAGTAGTGTTGGGATTACAGATTAAGCCATGGCATCCTACTTTTTATAAGGGTTTCAGGGATTGCACTCAGGTCGTTAGGCCTGGGGGACAAGTACTTTTACTCTCTGAACCATCTCCCTGGCCTACAACATTTTTCAATGCTAAACTTTCTAACTTATTTTGCATTATATTTATTTTTTCCTTGATATGAACTGGGAAGTAAGATTTCTGGGCTCTGTGAGGCCATACAATAAGAAGAGCCAATCATTTCAGGAGGAGTAAATGATTTTTTTTTTCCTCTGTGAGGTTTTGCTATAGAAAGCCTCCTCCTAGTTGCAGTCAGGATAGGTTAAATGGAGTGTTGGAAATGTTGCTTTCTGGGGTTTATTATTTACATATTTGTTTTGACTTTTGGTGAGACAAGGTCTCAGGGCCTTGATAAGAAGTGGATTCCAGCCTTCGTTCCCTGCTGCAGTCGACTTTCTGTTGGGGCAAGCAATAACAAGCACCAATTTTTGAGCCAAGGTTTCAGGCTCTCTTGATCCTTATTGTTCGTCTTAGCAGAAGAAGAAAGAAACCACATGTTTAGCAGGGCTCTGATTGGTACCATCAGGTCACCTGTCCATCCCTGAACCAATCAGCTGCCCAAGTGGATTGGGAAACTATGTCCAACCTACACCATCTTTTTCAATCCCTGTTCCAACCTCAAGGGGCAAGTATCATCAACTCCTGGTTTACAGATGAACAATTGACAGGGGGACAGATTAATTTATTTGTCAAAAATTGTGGTGAATGACCTCATTGACGCCAGCGCTGCGTTGTGAGGAAAGGAGGCTTCTGAGACAGTGTTCTGGCTTGTAGGTCTTTAAGTCTCTGATCAGATAAAAGAGCACTTTCCTACCTTCATCGCCACACTACCCCCTCCCTTAGGAGAAAGTCTTGCTGTGTAGCATCTGGAGCTGTGGTAGCCATTGTTCAGCCATGAGGAGAAGATTCAGACAATATCCAGACCCTGGCCTCTCGGAATCACTCATGTTCAACGTGACTGAGAGCTGCCAACCTCAAGATGTCTTCATATGTAATCATTACCCTCCTCTGTGGCTCAAGTTCTTGTTAGTTAGAGTTTCTGTTACGGGGAGACACATGGGCCCTGTTACAGGGCCCATGGAGGCTGGCAAGAAGGGAGCATCCTTAGGGCACAAATGAGATCTAGAGAGGTTGCCTAAGGCACCCTGGAATGGAAGAACTTCCCAAGCAATTGCTAAGCATGACTACGGATGAGAGATGGCCTTGCGTGGGGGCGGGACTGTCTGGAACACCAGGAGAGAAATAGGGAGCCACTGCAAAATTCTTAATGTTTCCCCCACCCCCGCTTGGGGAATCGCAGGGCCTCTGGCTAGAAAATGTGGAGGCAGACTGGTAGATGGAACAACAAAGAACAGAGCACCGTCCAGCAGGGACTTCCTGTGGCTGCACTACAGAGCGCCCGCAGGAAGGAAGGAAAGGCTGTGGCCGGGACTCAGTTTGGACTATATGGACCTTAATTTAGATCACACATCCAGGAAGACGCTAGGAAATCATTAATGATTGTCTTTCGCCCTGCAAGGCTTTGTCTTACCCAGGCACATCCAGCTGGTTTCTTATTTGCCCCTCCAGGGCCCAATGTGCACCACCAGGCCTTCTGAGAACACTCATGGAGAGAGAGAAAGAAAGCCACGCAGCGCAGGGAAGAGAGCCCTCTTCCCGGCTGTCACACTGGGCGACATTTGCCGCCTCCTGACTCCGTGGTGCACGTCCGACCACGGCTGACTTTACCAATATGTCAACAAACTTCTCACAAACTTGCTGACATTGAACTGTCGGCTTGTAGAGCCCATACTAGCTTCCCTGGCACACTGAAGACCTTCCAGCCATGGCCTGCTGTCCCCTCTCTCCCATCTAATCTGTTAAGACCCATGGGTTCCTTTCTGGTGGCAGCCTTGTCTCTTGTCTCTACAACTCGGTGTCACATGTGTCCCTAAATTCATTTTTGACTTGCTGTGTTGGCTTCCTCCTGATCCCATCCCCCTAAATTCCTGTCTCAGGTCCCTGTTGGTGGCCTGTTAGATGGTGTCTTGTGACATGCATTCCTTTCCACATCAACTGTACCATCGCCAGCCTGGAGTGGCCCTGATGGCTGGCCTGGGAACACGCTTCTACACTGTGCCCTGGGATTCTGGAAGGTTATGGAAGAAAAAATAAATCTTGGGAGCTTGCCCCAGGTTCCTTTCATTTTCTGACTGCCCCTTCCACAAGCTCAGAGACACCCCAAGGAAGACTGTGCTCCCCCTATCTTCTCGGTGAGCACTCTCCGCTACCTTGATTTTCTTCTGAACCTCAGAGCACAAACAGACTTCACCCACAGCCCTTCCAACTCCTGTCCTTCTCAGCCTCAGCTTCAGAACACTGTCCTTTCTGGTGCCTGCACCTATTTCCTGTGTTCACACCTGTGCCCTTTTCTGTTTTTTTTTTTTTTTTTCAAGGCTTATCCCAATTCCACCACCCAAATTCTGACCACCCAGAGGCCCATAGAACTCCCAGTCCAAGTTTCCTGTATTCCCCAGCACCACTTCTTCTAGCAAGCCCTGCTGTCCTGTCTGCTTATCCTTGGCCATCCTGATTGTGACTGGATTCTGACATTAATGTGGGCAGCTCTGATGAGGGCATTGCTATTTCAGCGCCATCGTACTGTCATGGTGCTTACTGATAATGGCCTCTGCCGTGGATATTTCCCGAGACCAGGGCTGCGCGTGCCCTTTAGCCAGACACAGCAGACACACCACGGACGCCCAGGACGAAGATATGCAGTGTACTTCTTCAGCCATGACTGCTGAAGACACTTGTTTCAAGAGGTAACTAAGCTCAAGAGCAAGTTCTTTTGTGGGTATGTATACACAGGGTCACGTGCAGTGAGGCCATGTGTACATGAGCATGTACACGTATGTACACATGAAGGCCAGAGGTTGGCAGCAGCTTTTAGTGTGCCTCCCTCAATCACTCTCCACTTTATTTTTTTGAGGCAGGTCCTCTCTCTGAAACTGGAGCTCACTAATTCAGCTAGACTGACTGGCCAGCCCACCCCAGGGGCCTCCGACCTTCACCTCCCTACTACTGGGATCACAGATGTGTGCAGATGCACTCAGCTTTTTGCGTGGGTGCTGGGGATCCAAACTCAGGTCATGATGCTTGTGCGACACGCACTTTATGCACTGAGCCATCTCCGCAGCCCTCAAGAGCAAGTCTTTCACATGCCCCATGACCTCATACCGCCATATTAGGGAGACCAATGTCAAAGCCACAAGGATCCAAAGGAAAGGCACTCTGGGCGGGGCAGCCAACTGTGAGCAAAGACAGCAAGACTGGGAAGTGGGTTTTTTGGCTCCGAAACAACCCATCCTTAACTGGGAGGCTAACTCCAGGGAGGTCAGAGGTCAGGGAATGTTTGGACCACCCCGGGATATGGGACAAGCCCTCTCTCCAACCCCACTGCCACTGCCCAGCCTCCTTCAGAGGGAATATGGGTTCCAGCTCCCAGCTGGAACCCGCCAGCAGGAATGTTCTCGTGGTTTTCCTGTTGGAATCATCTGGGCAAGAATGTTCTCGTGGGTTTCCTGTTGGAATTCCATGAAAAGCGCTTTCATTCTTCCAGCTGTGTGCCCTGGAGTTTGTGGGGTGTGGAGTCTGAGCGGGGGTATTCCCAAGCCCAGCCCTCCTAGTCTACCCACAGCCACTAGGTGTCTAGTTAGCGTAGAAACCCGGAGCCGTGAGCAGTGCTCAGTGGCGTTGGCAATGGGGAGGCGTGAGCTAAGTCACAGCCATTCCCCGTCAGCAGCTGGGAACAGAGTGCACCCTCGGGTGGCCAGCCCTGAGCCAAGGAAGGAGGTAGAGTGGGTGGTGGTCAGGGAGGGGGGGTCATATTACCTGAACCTGGGTCCAGTTACTTACCAGGTGGCTGTCCAATTCTCTCACACTCTAAGCCTCATCTTCCTCTTCAGAATGGTGATGAACATCCATGTGAGAATTGTTATTAGGGAATTCCAAGCTAGGTCTGTCCACTCCTTTCCCTGGAGCCTTTATTAGAGTCATTTGGTCACTGATTGTCTTTGCTGGGCTTTTGTCTTCCAAGTGTTTCCTCTATCCCACATCCTAGGACCACTTCTTGTTTCTAAGAGCTCCAGATAAGTGTCAA
Organism: Meriones unguiculatus; assembly: GCF_030254825.1. Lineage (NCBI taxonomy): Eukaryota > Metazoa > Chordata > Mammalia > Rodentia > Muridae > Meriones > Meriones unguiculatus. Next base: position 95,312,222 of record NC_083349.1, on the reverse strand, counting down.
TGGTGACATTGGTGGCCCCACCCCCAGAGTGCTTGGCAGGCTCAAGGGCTTGCTTTAGACCAGGGTATCTGGAGAAAGGGGTCAGAGGAAGAGATCAGTTGGCATGCATGATTTGAACAAGGCTTAGTCCCAGGGCAATAGCTCAGTGGCTCTCCCATTTTGCCCCTTTCAGGAGAGAGCAACCTGGAGAAGTGCGCTCTTCTTCTCCATCTACATCATCTGCTCCCTCCCCCACCTCATCCTCTTCTCCACCTCCATCTATCTCATCCCTTTTCTCCTAGTCTCTTTCTGTTTCTCTGGGCACTCGCCTGTGTACACACTCTCTCAGTTCCCACCAGGCATACTTAAGTAGGTGGGACACGTGCCGCCACCTCATCTTGAGAATCAAATGATGCTCAGGGAAGATAGATATCAACACATGGTTTCTATGGTAACGTATAACAGGGTGTGGGACAGGCAATACCTTCTTGTGGATGGCAAATCTGAATTATATGCAGAGGTATGTGTCTGAAGTCTCATTACCGCTCCACCTTCTCCCCCAAAGGCATCCATACTTGCTAGCTTCATATGGATCCTCCCAGAATGTCCTAAGATAAACTTGAACCAATAGGGTCATGCGGCCTTATTTCTCTACTTGCTTCCCGGAAGGGAGGATGTGGGTCACATCTTTTCTTCAAGCTTTTTCCCTCCCTGTGGCTGTCAGAACTTCTCCCCTACAGTTTGCTGAGAGCCCCTCGTTCTTCTTTGATCACTGACCTCCTCTGAGCACTCACTGTAGCTGAAGGAGCCATGTGGGCCACCTCATCCAACATGGCCCCAGCTGTTTTCCTCAGTGTGCAGGTGAAGAGACAGCCCCACCCAGACTCCATGCAGTTTGTCTGGAAGCAGTGCTCCCTCGGGCTACTCCTTGAAGTTCTAGAAGTTTCGTACCACCCACACTGAGTGACATGATAGGGTACCACCTTTGGGTCCTTCTGGGGGCTTGAACTAGCATCAGCAGCTCTACACCTTCTGTTAGCACGCCCCCCCCCCCCGGCATTATCGCAGCACGCACAAGCAGAACCGGTCAGAAGAGAGTTAAATGATCCAAATCATATGCCACTGTTCCATCCTTTGCTGGATGAGGACGTGAGGTTCTGGGTCGGGGGTTGGGGTGGAAACACAGCATTTGTAGAGTTGTAGGGAGGTGGGTTGCGGTTCAGGTCTTGGGGCTTCTTCTCAGTAGCCTGGGTGGTTTCATTCTCCTTTGTGTGAGTTACTGTTCTTGAGGCTGTAACAAAATGCTTGACAGAAGAAACTTTAGGAAGAGGAGGTGTGTTTGAGCCCAGGGTGTTGGTCCATCACCGCTAGGGAAGCAGGTGTGAGATCTCTTCACATAGAGTCTGCACCAGGAAGCAGACATCTCAGACTAGCAACTGAAATGGATATGACTGAGGACCACTCCCAGCAGCCCACTTTTGCTACAGTCTGGGCTCCAGTCCCAAAGGTTCTACAACCTCTAGAACAGCACTGAAAGCCTGTGCATATACACCCTCAGAGGGTAATTCAGATGCAAACACACACCCTCAGGTCTCCACAGTGTCTCCTGAGAGGAGTCTGGCTGCTGGGGCCCCTTTGAGAAGGAAGTGGGGACTGGCCTGGGTCTCCAGGTGGCTACTGTGGGGATGGGGTTGGGGGAAAGGGGTAACTTATGTCCTCACCCTCACCTGGAGCATCCCGGGACTTGCACAGTGATGCTGTGGAAGTTACTATGGCTGTCAAGAGCCCTCTCTCACCAGAAACCGGCTTCTGGGGCAGCCAAGATGGTAGATGTGGCCTTGTCTCTTGTCTGCCCTTGTACGTATGTTGGGGGATTGGAGTGATCCCTGAGTTCCTTATGGATAGGAAAGCCTAGGACACAGCAGGAGACTGAGGGCCCTAGTGGTGTCAGTGTGTGTTTGTTGGGGCAGGAGGGGGTACATATAGCCTTCAGGGTACCCTTGGACATTTTGTAGCAGAGGTGCCATGGTGGATAAAAGTAGTGTCAAGGGCTATCTAGACTTGAGTCGTAGGATATATGTCTGTACTGTCCTCCTGGACCCTCCTTGCCAGGCTCTTCTGCCTGCCCTTCTCTTCTCCTCTCCGCACCAATACCTACCCTTGCCTCTCCCCAGGAGCACCAGCAGTGACAGCTGCCCCTTCTGGACTACTCACCCCACACTTCGGAGCTACTCTTTAGGAAGCCCTTATGATAGGTCTGGAGTTTCGTGCGCGCGCATGTGTGCGCTGCAAACACACTGCCCCTCAGGCCTAGGGAAGGCACGCTTCTCATGGGTCATTCACAGCAGCTGGGGGATGGAGGTTCTGCACACTCTCGGTTCTACCTTGAATCCCTTTGCCAACAGAGAAAGAAAATTCCCATTCTGGGTGTCCCTCTGTGTTTGCCTTCTTGAGCAGGCATGCTCCATCTTCCTTGACATCCTAAACGGGGCAGGATCATCATGAGAGAACTCTCTCTCACTCAGCCCTTCCTGATGTCTCCATCTTCTTCCTGTGCCTGCATGCCTCCCTCACCTCACATTACACTTCTAGACCTTTCATCTCTGTGTCTCCTCCACTTATTCTCCTTCCTCCTTCACCCCTCTTTCTTTATCTCTTTCCCCATCCAAGCAGAATAGAGGAGACCCCTGGAGCCATGGCTGAAGCCCTAAGAAACGCCAGAAACAGAAAGGCTTCTATTAAACTAACTATACTGTTCCAGCCCTAGGTCCTGCTGGGATTCACATAGTCCCATCTCAGCCCCCAGATACTCCACACCATGGATCTGAAGACAAAGCCATTTCCCCTGTGTGTGACCTCTCAGACTTTTTTTGTAGGGATGATCCCAACGGACCCACATGCCTCATCACACTGGGGTCACCAGAGCAGGTTTGAGTCTCCCTCAACAGCTGGATTCCCCGACTCCTGGCCTCCTCTATTTCCCTTCCTCTCCTTTCTCAGGCCCCAGATCTGAGGCCTGTGGTCACTGCTGACCAGCACATTGTGGCAGGGGGCTGCTTCCCAGACACACCCAGGGAGAATCCCCTGTAGGGCCAAAGGACAAGCCAGGGAAGAGGTCACCCTTGGACAGCACAGATCTTTTGGCATTTCTTGAAAGTTGTGAAAATGTTGGCTTTGTCTGAGCAACTTAAGAAAGAAAGAAAGAAAGAAAGAAAGAAAGAAAGAAAGAAAGAAAGAAAGAAAATCCCTGCCACCTCCCACAGATGACAGTGTTTCTCAGGCCATGGAGCCACAGTTGATAGACAAATAACACATTAAAAATAGCCCGTGTTTCCCAATCTTACAGCCTCTGGGGGCTGCAGGGAGAGGCTTTGGCGGAGCGGGGGATTTGCCGGCCCATTGTTTGCCTGCCCTGGCAAGGGTGGGCGTGGGGGTTGCTGGTAGGAGCAGTAATTCCCGGTCAGAAGAGGGAGGAGAGTGAGTTTCTTGGCCAGGATGAGCCTGATAACGCACACTTGAATGGAGACGCTGTTTGGTGTTTATTTTTCCTTTCCTGGGCCAAGAAATATAGCACACTCCATTTTGAACTTCTGTTTCCATCAACTCCCCTCTCCCCCGGCTTTTTCTTTTTTTCCAAAAGCGTGCAAGAGATACATGGTCTCATTTCCATCTGGGCTCTGGCCCAAGAGCTCCGACAAAAAAGTTACTTAAGTCATATTTCCATCATCTGCAGATGGCTATGTATTTATTTCTCACCAAAGTAAAATCCCAAATGGACTACAGATATTTGCACCAGTCAAAAACAGCTTCCTCCCTGCAGAGCTGGGATGGAGCTTTGATCCTTCAGAGAAAATAGAAAGGTTGACCCCAGCCATCATGTGTCATAGACCCTGTTGGGATAGGATAAGGTCTGGGATCCAAAGGGACTGACCATATGCCTCAGGTAGGTACGGTGCTTAGAAAAAGCAGCCTGGAGGGAGCCAAATGATGGGTGTGTGTGACAGAAATCAAAACAAGAGAGGTCACCGGGCAGGTGACTGGCCCAGAGTAACCCTCTGTCAGACCACAGCCACTCTGAACTCTGAGCTAAGCAGTATGTGGAGGGGAAGCCAAATTGTGGAAAATTACCCAAGGAAAAGCGGCTGCAGTCCTGCTAGGCGGTCATCCCCTGTTCTTTGAATCCTTAGCCCTTAGACTGTCGTACAGGGAGATGGACCGTTCTTGGACCTAACCTGTTTCATGGGGAGCCTAGGTTATGCTGAAGCTGCCTACCCCTACCACCAGGGGGCGGCCTTCTGAGGGGTTGAAATCTTATCAGCGCTCCTTGCTCTTCCTAGATCCCAGTTCCTGGATTCTAGAAGCTCTGAGTGGGGACGGAACCCTGCAAACTGGGAGACTCGGAAGGGATTCGGAGGCCAAATGTGGATGAACACAGAGGTAGAGCGTGAAGGCTGGCTGCCAACAGCACTTTCCTCTCCTTGTCCTCTTGTCGACAGACAACAGGAAGGGGGTTGCATGGCTCCCTCTATCTCTCGGCCCTTGTTTTCTCCTCCTTTGGCTTCAGAGACCCTCTGGTCATGCTCACTTTGGTAACATGATTCCCACATTCCCTTCATCAACATCATTCCAAGACAACATGTAAGTGTGTCCTCAAGGCCATGGGAAGGGAATGTTGCAGCCCCGAGTGGGGCCGAGACCACATACAGGACCTTATCCACAGAGGAGCCAGAACACTGCAAGTAATTTTGGTGCCCTCTCTAGAACATTCCAGGCTTCTTCAGCGCTCTTCTCCACTCTTTCCCCAGCTCTATGGGATTCCCCTAGATGAGTGTCTTAGCTTCATGTTCTTCGGGGCTGGGGTGGAACCCTTGAGCCCAAGTCTGAATCTGGTAGAGATACATTCAGCAATATCTGCCAGCTGGGGCCAGCACCTGGGTTTGGTTCTTTGAGTTAGTTTCTTGGGCCTCTGGTGGGGAAGCAGCCTCATTCCCCACCTACCTGCCCTCTCCCACAGCCCTTGGCTCTGCAGTGTCATCGCTTTTTGAGACTTTCAACAAAACAGTTAGACACTACCGCCTCTGGCCTGGCCCGCCTCGAAGCCTGACCCTGACTCACAGCCCTGGACAGGACGTGGTTCATGCCGGTTTAGAAAACTGTATGAAAAGTCAGAAACCATCTGCGCTTCTCCTTCCTCCCTAGGCGTTATTTATGTGTGTGGCTTTGTGTTTGCGGCTAAATGTGGCTATGTGAGGGCTGTTAATTAACCCTTCGAGAAATGTGCTTCCCAGCAGGGCAGGGGCAGGAACTGGGAACATGTTTCTGATCAGGTAGTTAAAGGCAGAAGATTTATCCTGCTTCAGATTAGGTGCTTAATGAAACCAGAGGAAGGCGTGCTCAGGAGGTGTGGTTGAATAAGGCCTGCTCTGTGCACAAAGATTGTCAAAAGGGCAGGAAATGCTAAATCAACTGTGCTTCTGGGCCTGGAAAGAAGGCAGGAGGTGCCCTGGGTCAAGGGCAGGGGGCAGCTTCAAGAGCCAGTGTGTTGACTGAGGCCAGGCACAAGAGGCCCTCGTAGGCAGTGACTGTGTGGTCACTTCATCCTGGCTACCAGGACCAGGCCTGCTTCAGAGGGCACTCGTAGAGGAAGAGGGGGAGTGATTCGAAAGCTTTCCCAAGCAGGCTTGACTTCTCCACCTGTGCAAAGGAGGCCATTCTGGAATGTTCACAGCCGGCCATGATTGTGGCTTCCCCAATGCTGTAAATGGATGACCTATTCTATAGTCAGGAGAAAGCAACTTTGGGGTTCCTCTCATCTTTGGTTTCCTAGCCCAAGACCTATCCCTTATCCCACCCTTCCCAGACCAGACGCTCTAAGCTGGTTCTGTCTGGAGGGCCGGTGGGGAGGGCTGCAGGCAGGAAGTGCCACATGCCCCTGCTGGGTGTGGGGTGGGGTCTCAATGGGCCTCCGAGGCCTGCTGATATTTATAACTGAGACTCTTTACATCCCGTGGGCAGACGTGCCTAAAAAGCACCATTGAGAGCCAGGCCTCAGACCCCTGCATGTGGCCAAGCTTCCTGTCACAGCCGAGTGAGCCAGAAAACAAAAAAATGTATTCACAGCTCTCAGTCTTCTCTGCTCCCGAGGCTGATTTCATTTGAAAATATTCAAGACTGGAGGGAGGGCAGGAAAAGGAAACAGAGTCCAGCTGGATTCCCCAGGGACCACGTGACTGCTGGGATGCCCTGGAACCTCCCTACGCTGCCTTGAGCGACTTAGAAGTCATTGTGAGGAGGGGGTGATACGGTGTTCGGAAAGGATAATTTGGAAGGAGACACAATAAAAGGCTGTCTCCCAGACGACATCTTCCCTCCCTTTCCCGTCCTTCCTTTCCCCTCACTTTTCCTGTACCTACCACCTTGCCATTTCTGTGACACTCCTTTGAAATGGACCCAGATCAAACCAGACCAAAGTTCTCCAGGGATTCAACACAGACAGGCTAAATAAGAAGAGCCTCTGAGCTGGACTGACCCCAGATGTCTGTAATTCAACCTGACGCAAACTGAAGTTTCAGAACCTGTGCTCTGGAGCCTTTGAGAGCTCCCTCAGCCTAGCAGGAAATGACCTCTGACTCTTCCGAGGGGAGACCGGACCAAGTGACAAGATTCTCCTTTGGAAAGGGCTCTGCTGGAACCCCCTGCTGGTTGGGGCATCTGCTCTGGTCACCGCCTCCTTCCCAGAGACTCTCCTGGCATTGCTAGCCAGTCAACAGAGACCCGGGGAGCCTCCTGTCCACTCTAGAACTCAGGGGGGGATGCACTGGGCAGATGCCAGCTGGATTTCCTTAGAGGTTTGCCCCCTCAATCTTGAGGTCAGGAGAGGGCTGAGGGAATGTCCTGACTGTCCCTTTTCTGGACCCTCTCCTACCCAGGAGCAAAGCCACCAGTGTCCCAGCAACTTTGATGATTCAGCCAGGAGTCATATCTCAACAGAACTTTCCATGGAGATAAAAACATTTCGTGTCAGCATTATCCAGCATGGTAGCTGTGAGTCAATGTAGCTGGCCATTGAGCTTCAGAAACGACTAGAGTGATCCAGAAACAAAACTTAACTTCTTTTATTTAAAAGCATTTCCATTAGTATGTGTGGCTGGTTGCTGCTCTATTGACAGAGAAGCATCAACATCCCTTTTTAGCCTTGGCACATTCTCTGTACCCTGGTACCCACTCCAGTCCTGCAGAATCCTGCCCCATTACATAGAGGGGAAACTGAGGCTTGAGAGAAAGCACATTGGAGAACACAGAAAGCTGGGCTAGGACCTGAGCCCACCCTCTCATCTGCCCTCCAGTCCAGGCTTCTGGCCAGCGGCTTCTCTGGACCCTGGCCTCTGGCCGATGTGTGGGAAGTCGAGTATGATGAAACCCAAGCCCACTTGGCTGATGCCCAGTTATGGTTTTGCACTTGAGCTGCAGAGCTCGGTGGAGGCAGCTGTGGAGGACTGTCAGAGGGCGGGAACTCAGAGGCTAGGCCAGCAGGCCCTGTGAGCAGCTGTATCCATGGGAGTTTCCAGGCCAAGCAAGCCTCTAGCTCCTGATGGTGGCCCCTCATGACTGAGGACCCTGGGGTAACTCTGACCCTCCTGATACTCTGCTTAGCTGAAAACCAGTGAGGAAACCGGGAGTATGGCACATGGGAGAGTGTAAGGGACACAACAAGCCAGCTTGATCTTCCCACCGTCGCCACTGGCTACATAATTCGTAGAATCCAGTGCAAAACAAAAACTGCAGGGCCTCTGGTGTAAAAATTAGGAAGCATTTCAGAATAGCGACATCAAGATATGAACCTGAGCACGAGGCGCTCTGACCATGGTGCTCTGTGCAGCCTGCACTGGTCACCAGCACATAGAGCTGGCCTGCCACCAACATCTCTGCAGAGCTGTCCGGCACGGTCACAGCTGAGTGCTACAGGTTCAGGGGACATACTGTGGCTGAGACCCGCAATACCCTGGGAGCTGAACAAGGCTCTCAGGTTCCACCAGCCTCGTGGAAGTGGAGCAGAGCCAAGGGAGCCTTTGTTGGTCTGTCTTCTTCGCTCTCTCCCATGAAGCAGGCAGGAAAGGTACAGGGCCAAGGAGACACCAGGGGGCTCAGGGTAGAGTGCAAGGTGTAGGTCTTCTTTTATAAGGGTCACGGCTCAGTTCCCTTAGCAGGAAGCTGGTTTGGGTATCATCAATGTGGAAGCTGAAGAAGGTATTATAGGGAATTGGGGGGTCCCTTAAAGAGGAGTGGAGCTTGTTACAGACAGAAACAGTATCAAGGGGCTGGAGCTGCACAGCTCAGGTGGTAGAGTGCTGGCCTAATACACAGGAAGTCCTGGAGTCCCATCCCAGTGCCTCATAAACTGCACCCCAGGAAGCCTAACACTTGGAGGGTGGAGGCAGGAGGATCAGAACTTCAAGGTCAGTCTGAGATCCACAAGACTCCCATTTGGGGCAAAAACAAAACAGAAAGACAAAAGGCAATATTAAGTTGAAATGTCTTAAAAATTGCAGGTCTAGCTCCACAAGGAGAGCAACAGAACCAAAAAAAATCTGGGCCCAGGGGTCTTTTCTGAGACTGATACCCGAACCAAGAACCATTCATGGAGAACCAAGGACCATTCATTCAGGGAATCAAGAACCCCTGCACAGATGTAGTCCATGGCAGCTCAGTCTTCAAGTGGGCTTCCTAGTAAGGGGAACAGGGATTGTCTCTGATAGGAACTCAGTGGCTGGCTCTTTGATCACCTTCCCCTTTAAAAAGGAGCAGCCTTACCAGGTTACAGAGGAAGACAGTGCAGCTAGTCCTGGTGAGACCTGATAGGCTAGGGTCAGATGGAAGGGGAGGAGAACCTCCCCCATCAGTGGACTGAGGGGAGGAGCATGGGAGGAGAAGAGGGAGGGAGGGTGGAATTGGGAGGGGACAAGGAAGGGAGCTACAGCTGGGATAAAAAGTGAATAAATTGTAATAAACTATATATATATATATATATTTAAAAAAAATAAGAAAGAAAAAGAAATTGCAGGTCTCCACTAACGGGAAGGAGACAGAAGCTATTGCTTCCAGGGCTGGCTTGGCCCTGTTCACACAGATCTCCAATCTGCTGCATAGATTGGATTTATTTCTATTTATTTCGACACGTGGGTCTCTCCTCCACCAAAGAATGTAAGTTGCATATCACTATGGACTCCTGACTCTTGCCTAAGGAGGAGCGCAAAGATCCTGGTGCTTAGTGATTGCTGGCAGATGGTGGACTAGCCGCTCCCAGCACGAGGGCTCTGCCACAGCGCTATCAAATACCAAGAGTGGGTGTGGGTGAGACACGGGCTTTGACCGCCATCATCTTCCGGCCATCTCTGGCAGCCACACCCTTCTTGGCTTTTAATTCCTAATGAGCTACCTCCGTTCCCAAATTCTACTGCCTTTTTGCCAGTGAGGAAGCTGAAGCCCAGAGAAGTTAAGAGACTGCCAAGGACACACAGTGAGGAATGGACAGAGCCAGGCTAAGGACTCAGACTTCCTGGCCGAAGCCTTGCTCCTCTGCACACTCTGTGAGCAAGGCAAACGATGCTCTCTCAGTTCCCTGCCCCGCCCTGCACAGTGCTGGAGCTGGGTTGGGTGGGGCTGGCCAAGGGAGGACTCGAGGCTTGGCTTAGGCCAGGCACTCATGGAAATTGGACCGTTTTCCTGGGGCGGAAATGAGAAACAGATGTGGCTGGGGAGCTGGGGTGCAGACTCATGCCGTCTTAGGGGGCTCGGGTTACATGAAGGGACTTGTGACTGTGGTTATAGAAACTGCCTGAAACCCCAAAGTTGGGGTCCAGCCTGGGCCTGGGAAGCTCAGTTCCGTCCTCTAACTCTCCACTTTCTGGTATCTCTGAGCGCCTGATGGAGCCAGTAGAACAGGAAACTGGGGGTGGAGGGTGGGATATGGAGGGCAGGAGGTGGGACTTGGTGGGGAGGGTCAGACCTCAGCTGCTGTGGCTGCTCACCCCACTCTGGATGCATTCAAGTCTGCTTCTCAGCTCAGAGCTGAGCCCTGTACCCGACATGTTCCCTCGGGAGGATGCCCAGGGAGGCCGGAGCTGCCCCCCAGAGAGGACGCCAACAGCCTAGGCCTAGCTGGGGAGGCATAGAGCACTTCCCCCCAAACATGTTTGCAACCTCACACAATTCCTGTGGCACCAGTCTGCCCCCAACCTTTGGAGTGAAGGCGTGGCCCTGTGCAGAGCACTTAATTGTTCTTGGAAAGCAGCAAGTGCTGGGAAGGCTTGGAGAAGCTTTACCTGAGTGGTGGCTGCAGACTCCTCCAAATAAGGGCTTGTGGTGAGAAGCAAGGGGCATGGGAAAAAGCAAGTGAGGGTCCCAGCAGGCAAAGAGGCCAGGATGACTTAGCAATACATTGCAATGTTTTTGTGCAGATCTGAGCTGATCTGCTTAGGTTCCCAAACCTCACACTTGATCAGAAAAGCTCCTCATTCAATGACACACTCATTCATTCATTTAAGAGATGGTTTTGCACACCCACAAGGACACTAGGAGAAGCCCTGAAGATCTTAGGGAGCATTGCTCACATAGAGGGTTCGGGGCTGTGGCCAGGAAGCCTGAGTTCTTAGCCTGGTTCTGTCAATTCCTCATTGTGTGTCCTTGGCACAGTCTCTTAACTTCTCTGAGCTTCTGTGCAGAATCCATGTATATATGCTCTCGATATATATATGGTCTTGTGTAGCCCAGCCTGTCTTGAACTTACTCAGTAGCCAAGAATGACTTTGAACTTTTGATTTTCAGTCTCCTAACTCCTGTGTACAGGAATTATGGGATTGTAGCCCAGCACACCAGTTTATTTGCTGCTGGACTAAAACCCAGGGCCTCATGCTTGCCAGGTAGGTACTCTACCAACTGCCCTGCGTTTTCAAATGACCACGTGGGCTATTAGGTCTACGATAGACTAGAAACAGCAAGGACAGAGAGGAGTCAGGGGATGGCTATGACAGTTGTGGTGAGGACTGATAGGCCTACACCCAGGAGGTAGCTGTGGGGACAGTGGACATTCTAAAAGAGAAGTCACACAGGGTTTCACGGTAACAGGGAGAAGGGAGTGAGTAACTCTGACTCAGGACCTTTTCCCACGGGAAATGACTCAAGCAGGGTCATGAAAGATGAGAAGCTGACAGCACACCAGCCAGCCACTGCCTCCTTCACTGCCTGTGACAGGCTGAGGAAGAGGGACTGCTCAGCTATAGCCAAGCACCTGATAGCAGAGAAGCCAGAGCTGTTGAGGATCCCAGAAGGAGAATCTTGTGGGCACTAGCAGTTCATGAGGCCCAGGAGGCCACCTGTCCAGCTAACATGAGAACCTGGCCACCAAAAAGGGGCCAGAAAGAGAGAAGACAGAAGCAGGTGGAAAGGAGCCACGGTGTGCCTGGTCCCAGGCAGTGCTGGGGGAGGGGGGTGTTGGAAGCCTCCAGTAAAGGAACAGTCTAGCATATGTGCATGGGGGTTGTCAGGAAGAGAGGACAACAGGCCTCGGCAGAACTGGAGGCATCTTTGAAAAGGAGGGTGATGGAGCAGCTGATGGAGCCAAGGAGAAGACACTCAAAGTTGCATTCACACACACATGCTCACCAATAATAATAATATTTTTAAAGATGAGAATAATACAGGCAAAAGTGAGACACTGGCGTTCCATACCTACACTGTAGAGCATGATTTTCTAGCCATGGTCATTCACTTAGCTATGAAGTGCTTGGCTATAGGCATCTCCAGTTTTGTGTTCTGAGGAAGCTCTGCTTAGAAGTGTGGCTCCATCCTCTATACCTCAGTCCCAAGACCGAGGAGAAAATGGGTCCAAAATGAATCCTAAAGACAGTTCCTCGAGGGGTCTCCCTGGATGATACTGAGAAATCAGACAGACAGACAAGTGTGCTCCACAGTGGCCCAAGGCCCCACTTCAGGTTGAGGGATATGGTCTCTCCAGAAGTCTTGGTAGCATCTTGTCAATGGGTCATCTTATGTAACCATTTGCTGTGTGCTGTCCTATGACATGGGATGCCATTTATAAGTGAAGAGATGCCCCTTCACGTCCCAAAGGTTCTTGTTCTCCATGTAGGCCTTCCAGGGGAAGGCTGAGGATGAGGCTTCCTGCAGCGGAAGGCTGGTATCAAAGCCTAGTCCTCATCCAGGAGGAGGAAGCTCAATATGGTGTCAGATGCTACTGCGGACCTCTAGAGAACCCAAGAAGAGAGAACGTGAGACCCAAGGTCAGTTCTGTCCCTCACTGCAGAAGGAGACTTGGAGGTAAAGGTGGCAAAGTCTCAGTTGGGTTTGTGGGAAAACAGGCAGAGTCGGACCCTCAGGTGGTAGCCATGAGGTGGTGTAGCTGAAGTGGCCCAGCAGAGCAGAGAGCAACTAAAGGTGGTACCATGCAGAGAAGTGGGAGACATCAGGGTCTAGGAAGTGGATTCACAGAATAGCACCTGTCCTGGTGCAGTGGGCAGGGTGGGTCTGGACTGTCCAGGGAGGCAGGACTGTAGGCATAAGGTTATTGTATAATTCAAATGCTGATTTCTGTACCCCCGATATCTGGTTACAATCCTTGTTATGAGAATCTCCTGTCTCAATACTGTGTAAACACTGTTCCCCAATTGTCCCCTGATCTGCCAATAAAGCAGCTTAGTTACAGCCAATAGCTGAGCAAGGGACAAAATTGGGTTAGACTTCCTGCCAGCCAGGGGAGGATTGGTTAGAAGAGGAAGTAGGGGATTCAGCCATGGGCAGAAGTGGAGGAGATAACAGGAGAAGGAGCTAGAAGCTACAAAATGCAAGTATCTCTGGAATGTATGATGGGAGTAAGCTAAATTAGCTTAGAGGGTTAAGAATAGAGAAATAACTACTCAGTTATTGGGTTGTGAAGCTTATTGTTAACAATTTTTGTGACCAGCAGTTCATGTCTCCTGGTGAAGAAAAAAACCTAAGCCCCCAGGTGGCCTTTAAACCATAAAAATAAAGATGCCAAGACCTTTTAAACTTTCAAAACTTAGGCCTTAGCTGAGCAGAGTCTCAACTAGCTTACCTAAGTTAACTCATCCATCTTGCCACATCCAGCCACACAGCCAGCTGTTCTTTCAGGTTCACACTTGCTTTTCTAACCAGGAAGTTGTGCACTCCTGCCTTAGAAACTGGAGTTGCTCTCTTAATGAAGAGAACTAAGAAACTGCTTTCTGTTTAAGTTTAGATTTTACATAAGTTCTGCCTAGATTTGTGTAAGTTCTGCCCCAACCTGATATACCAAAATGTTATTTTTACAAAACTGTGCTTGTTTCTCCGTTTCTCTCTTAACCCTGCTATCACACAAATAATTGGAACTCTATTATATTTTTTAATAACAAGCTTCACGATGCAATAACTGAGCAGTTATTACTCTATTCTTAACCCTCTTAAGTTAATTTGGCTTCCTCGAAGTGTACATCCCAGAGATACTTGCATTTTGTAGCTTCTAGCTCCTTCTCCTGTTATCTCCTCCACTTCTGCCCATGGCTGCGTCTTACTTCCTCCTCTAACTCCTCCTTCCCTGGCTGGCAGGAAGTCCAGCCCTATTTTCTCTCCTGCTCAACAATTGGCTGTAAACTGCTTTATTAGCATGACAATTGGGGAGCAGTGTTTACACAATATTTAGACAGTATTCTCAGAATAAGGACTATAACCAGCTATGGTGGTTTTGGGGTACAGAACCCAGCATTTAAATTACATAATAACCTTATGCTTACACAGGATCTGTACCCCAGCCATCTACAGAGACTACAAACTTCAGCATTACCTCTCCCTTCATCACAGGAGCCCCAGCAACTAAGATGGAGCAGTTCTGTCTAATGATGTGGTGTGGAAAAATAGAGGCCATCCCATGGCCACAGTGGACTCCTCTTCCCTTCCCTGTGGGGTTCATAAATATTTTTAGTAGCACAGTCTCTGAGCTATGAGTGGAAGGGGTGAGGAAATTCTGGCAACTCCGTGTTTTACTCTAAGGACCCTGGGTTCAATATGTAAACATGGAGCTCTGTGCTATGGGCAAATTAAAAACCTCTCTTTTAATACATTCATTCTTTTACTTATTCATTACCTGTGGGCAGCAGGCGTGATTTCATCAGACCAGGATGAAGGTAGTAAAACGAGGCAGCCTACCTTAATAAGTGGGTAGGACGCCAAGTGAGGGACTCTGTCTCAAAAGACAAGGCGAAGAACAATTGAGTAAAAGAAGCTCAAGTTGCCACATATATGCGCTCGCATACACACACGCACGCCAATAATAATAACAAACAGTGATTCTTAAAGATGAGACTAACACAAGAAAAAAATGAAGACGCTAGTGTTCTGTGTCCGCACGGCAGAGTGTGGGCTTCAGCTCTGCCGTCCACATGCCTGTGTAGGTTCATCTGCTGACTTAGATGGTTTTTATTCTAGAGCTTCAAACGTTTCTTTGAGACTCATCATGGGCTTCGCTTTGTGGAGTTTACAGCAGGAAGAGCATCCAGTTGTAAATTACCTATTTGCAGCATAATGAATTGGCCTAAAACTGCACAGCTGAAGATGACAAAGAACAGGTATTTTCGCACACTCCTGGTGGTTGAGGAATTTGTGAACAGCTTTGCCTGTTGGTTCTGCTTAGGGCCTCCTGAGGCTGTAGTCAAGATGTTGATGGGGGCTGTGGGTAGCTGAGCCCATCCTGGTCATCTCAGATTTACTGACTCCGGGGTCAAGCTGAACCCTGCTGGCTTCTGGGAAAGAGCTCTTTCCCAGCATTCCTGGCCCCAGTCTTGGCTTCTACACAGGAAGCCTTGCAGGAGACTGAGGACACTGGGCTGTGGGCAGAGCCAAGTGAAGTCCTGTTGAAGACAAGAGGCCAGAACTGGGCTCCCTTAGGGTGGACTGAGTAAGTCGGGCTATGGAAGGCAAGGAGGAGAGAGGAGCCTGATGGTTTGGCATTATGGCTGTCTGAGAAGCACCTGGGCCCACATCCATGCACTACAGTCCCAAACTGAAGCTCTGGTCCTTAAGTTCTCCAGTCCAACAAGGAGCAAACAGTGCTGCTCTCTCCCCCACAGCAGGTGGCGCCCTCCTGCTGGGATTAGATTTAGGAGCTGAGCCTTCTGCCCAGAAAACCTCTTGGGCATGAGAGAGAAGAGAAGGTTCTCTAGGAAGCTGGCCCCTGGGCCCTCACCTAGCCTCATCTTGTCAACTCACTGTAGCCCACCTACTAGCCTCACCCCCAGCCATCCCTGCCCATCCCTTGGGTGTCTGAGACCTTGCTGCTAACCCCGAAGGGCAAGTCTGGACTGCAGGGACCTCATGAGCTGAAGCTCAGGACCAGGGCAGTGGGGGTGCAGTTGACAGTGGACTGCCCTGTTCAGTCTCTCCAGCTTCCCTCAGCTACCAATGGCTTTCTTCCTCATGCCCCGCACAGGTTCTCCTTGTGCCCAGCTGGAGGATTCTAGGAGGTGCCTGGGGATGCTTGCTTGTGACAAGGTGGCTCTGTCACTGAAGGACAGCGTAGACTCCAACATCCCTTTGCAGAGTCAACAGTGTCCACTGCTGAAGCTGCCCATCGGCTCCTAATCTCCAGGCTTTAGTCCTACAGGAAAACCCGAGGGGTATGGAAGAGTCCCACAGGGCCCTCAGCTCTGCCGTGCCAGACAGGCTAAAAGGTGCACAGCAAGGGGTGGAAGCAGAGGGTGCCCAGAGCACGAGGACCCTGGGAAGAGATAAGCCCAGTGAGGCAAGATGTATCAGAGGGGCTCCAGGTAGAAGGGGGACCAGGGCGACAAGACAGGAAGCTGAAGGAGGTCCCTGAAGGAGGAAGAAGGGCATGGAGAGAACAAGGGTTTGCAGGACTATTGGGACATTGCAAGGAAAGGCAGGAAACATGGAAAGTTTGTGGGGGTTGAGGACAGACAGAGGTACTATGGAACAGCACAGAGAAGACAACGGGCTTTGTAGGAAAGGGGGAGCGTGTTGGAAAGTCAGAAGGGAGGGGCCGAGGGCTCTTAGAGGCAGGCACCTGCCTCTCGTCAACCCTGTGGCACCCAGGTGTAGAAACACCCTGACTTGGTGAGTCTCCCAGCCTCATCCTGCCAGCCTCCATCCCATGCAGCTCACAAATGTGAAGCTGGAGCTTAAGAGCTTAGCCCATCCCCGCCCACGCTGCCCACCTCCAGAGCACCCTCCACCCTGGCCAGATAGCAGCCACCCCATCTCTCTGATGGAGCTGATCGAGTAATCAGTAACTGTTCATCAAGATGGTGGCTCAGCCAGACAGGGGGGCCTTTGTCTGATCCCAGTCCTGCTGGGAGGCCTAGCCTAGCCCTGAGTTTGCTCAGTATTAATCATTGACCAGCACCCAAAGATACACCCCCCCTGGAAGCACTCCGTCCTGGGGCCTTGGCCTCCCACTGCATCAGGTGAGGTTCACCTGGAGCCGGGAAGGGAGGAGAGCCCGGGAGAGGAGAGGGCGCTGGCTCCAGGGGGACTCAAGGATATCCCACTACCACCTGTGCTTGCCGAGCACCACTTTCATGAAAGCTCACACCTAGAGGGACTAAAGATTCCCCCACGGGGCATCTCTTCCTCCAGAGGAGTGAAAGAGGCAGAGGAAATACCTTTTCTCAGAAGACTAGGGGGTCATGGATAAGCATGGGCCCCGAGGTGATGTAAGCCTCTCTGAGAAGTGACCCCTGGCCAGTGGTTCCACATGATACAGCGTCCACACAGCTGTAGACCTGTCCTCTGGGAGCTGATGGGAGACTAACGGTTGACTCATTATGTGCTGGAGGGAAGAAGGATGAGACCCTGATGGTGTAACGCTCCTCTGATGCATGCATATGACACTATCCACCCCAGGGCAGGGCCACATCCAGGACACTTGGCCAGGAGTGAGGAGGAATACAGAAAGGGATACACATACCAAGAGCAGAGGTAGAGAGGGACACCTTTTACAGGTGCACGCACCCCTGGACACGCTCTCCTTGGATTATGCACATAGGGGCACATAGCTTATGCACATAGGGGCTGTGCCATGACCTTTTCACAAATCAGGAGAATGAGACATAAATCCATCACTTGTCCATGTTCCAGAGTCAGGAAAGACAGCACTGATGGACTGTGCCCAGGCCCAGGACCTTCGGCTCTGGTTCCATTGGAGTCAGAATAGAGGGGTGACAGGGAGGGGCCCTAGGCACCTTCCGGTAGCAGAGGAAGGCCCCTGGGAGTCGAGCCCCTGGGTTAGGGAAGGAGGTCAGGTAAGCCTGCCTCCCCAGCCCCCATACCCATTTGGCCTTACCCTGAGAAGTCAATATTGACGTTTTATGACCCGGGATAAGCACATGTTTTCTTCCCCGTGAAGGGTTATCTGGTTTGAAGGGTTAATCAGTGACCGCTTTGCTAGGTGGGGAGTCTGTGAGAAGAAAGCAGCCATTCAGCCTTCAACCCAGCTTCCCCCAACCCAGTGTGACTGACCTGTACTTTCTGGAAGGAGGGGACATGACCTTTGCAAATCTGAGATTGAGTCCACAGGGTGTGTTTGGAGGACTGGTAGGTAGGATGTGCCCAAGGAACGCAGAAGAGGTTGCCCAGGGAATGCAAGGCAGGTGTGTCCTGCATGTGACTGCCATGGAACTGGTCTAGAAAGGAGTGGGAGGGCACAGAAGAAACGAGAGAAAGTACAGAGGATTCATAGATGACTCGAGATGATGTGGGCTGCCCCTGGAGGCTCGGGATATCAGAATTCAATGTGTGATCTGGTCCTAGCTTTCCCAGTATCGTTTTGGATAGGCGGCTTAATATCCCTAGGAACTAGGTGGCTGACCTATCTTCCAGGATGGCTTCAAAGACCAAATTAAATATTACAGTTAAAGGGGGGAAGAAAGCATAAAACAAATCTTTTTAAAGAGAGGTGGGGGTGTCTAGAGAGAGGCTCAGCAGTTAAGAGTGTTTGCCACTCCTCCAGAGGAATGGAGTTCAGTTCCCAGCACCCACATCAGGGACCACACAACCACCTGTCACTCCAGCTTCAAGGTACACGACACCCTATCCTGGCCCCACAGGCACCTGCACTCACATGTACATACCCACACTCAGATGCACATCCACACACGTAGTTGAAGTAAAAGTTTAGCGGGGGTATATATTAAAGGACTATTTAAAATTCAGAGTGTAGCCTGCCTGCTCTGCTTCCTATGAAAGAAAGTGTTCTCTGGGTCCACACCCCAGTTGCTTAGAAAAACACAATAATGGGCCACTAGAGTTTAGGAAACTGAGGATCCCTGAGTCCCCCGCCTACAGGTGAGTGAGGAGGAGACGATCTCTTCTTAACTCATCTTGTAAGGCATCTTCCCTTTACTCCTGGTGTCATGACTACGCCTGGACTAGATTCACCGTCTGCTGAGGGCTGTTCTCCGCTGCCAAGATGGAGGCTCCCTGCTATGTTTTCATAGGCAGAGCCGGGAAGGGAAAGGGGAGTAGGATACTTGAACCTCTTTTATCAGCCCATTGTCATAGTCCATTTTCTGTTGCTATAAACAAAATCCCTGAGGCTATGTGCTTTATAAAGAAAGGAAGTTTACTTAACTAACTCCCAGGTCTGAAGGATTCCAGATCGCAGGGCCAGTGGCTAGTGAGACCCCCTGGTGGGCAGGATATCATGGCACAGGTGCATGTGGAAGAGGCAGGTGACGTGCCTGGCTACACAGGAAGAGGGAGAGGAGACCCCAAACTTGCTCTTGAGAAACAAGCCGCCCTCACCAGACCCCACACATGTTTTGAGAAACAAGCCGCCCTCACCAGACCCCACACATGTCTAGAGAGCATGCTATCCGTTGATGAGCGTGGAGCCACCAGGACCTGGTTATGTCCTACGAGGCAGCACCACCTCAACACAGCCCCACAGACAAACCCACTCATGGGGGCTCTGCCCTTGTGTCTTAGCACCTCCTAAAGTCGCGCTTCTTAATAATACAGCACAAGTAGTAGCTTTCCAGCACGTGCCGCACAGAACAGGTGTGTATGGAACACTCTGTATGGAACACTCCCATGACCGCTCTCCTGTCCGCTGGAATAAGAACTTGGGGGTGAACCCTGTTGGACCAGGAAGATGAGGATAATATCACAGGACTGTGGAGGTTCAAGGCAAGAGCCTTGATGAGCATCATATCCGCTCATTCGGTCCCATGCTGGAGAGACAAGCCTCCATCTTGGTCAAATTGCATCTCTGCTTGCTTTCCAGTTACAGCTGCCAAAGTCTATTGCATAACAAAACTTAGAATAGAGTCAGCACTCTGTAGCCACGAGTTCCACATGGGTGACCCAACCAATGTGGACTGAAAATATTCAAGAGAAGAGCATCATACTGAACACACACAGACTTTTCTCATTATTATTGCCCCAAACAGTCGATTAAATGTGTATTTACCTACCATTTACATTGTGTTAGATATTATAAGCGATCAGGAGATAATGTAAAGCTTCTAGGAGGGTGGGGATATGCAAATGCTATGTCACTTTACCTGAGGGACCAAGGCATCTTCCCAAGTTGATATCCACAAGGGACAGGGAACACATTCCCTGCCAACACTGGAAACGGTGCCTGTAAGCTTCTCATGTGCATGACATCTAATGCCCTGGTCAGACAGAGCAGGCCCCGGTGTAACAGACCGGAAGATAGTGACCATGTGCCCTGACATAGGCTTAGTGGAATTGTCATCTGTGACAGGAAATGGGGCAGGGAGCTTACATGCTCTTTGGGCCTGTAACTATTTGGGAATTGGTGAATAATTCTCATTACTCCTTGCTGATTTCAACAAATTCTTTTTTTTAAAAAAAATGAACTCGGGTTCAAGCCAAAGAGGATAGGGAATATGGTTCTGCCAAGAAAGCTCACCTGCTGGCTGCCAGATATCTAAGCTGTCTGAGCCTGGCATCCTGGAGCCTTGAGAACTATGGAGGCCACATGCTTCCAGATTCCAAATGGAAGACAGTGATCTAGGCTGACTCAACACGGCAGACTGGGTAGGAACTGTGGCCCTGGGCCTTTCTCAGGCTTTCCCAGTTAGGAATTCTCCACACACAATGGGAGTCAGCCCTGCAGCCAAGACCAGATTAAGGGTGTTCTCTTTTCACCAGGGCCTATTGTCTCAGATGGCCTGGAGATAGTGGCCATTAAGCTCAGAGAGGGGTCTGGGAGGGACCTGGGCAGAGCACCCAGGGAAAGTACAGCCAGAGTTGTCAGGCCCACAAACTCTGCCCAGACAAGACCTCTGGCTGGAGTTATCTGAACCGGCTAGACGAAACATCCCGAAATCTAAGGAGGCTGCTCTTCAGTGCCTGCTGGAGATGTGGTGACCCAACAGGGCCTCCCAGAGGGTAAAGCCACAGGCTGAGGAGGACAGGGCACAGGGGAGTTACTTCCAGAAAATGGAAGGACAAGAAGTCCTTACAGCTTCTAACCAGCTTGCTTCCGTTAATTACCACGGATTGGAGCTGTCTGCTCAACTCCCATTGTTTTGTTTTCCGAGGAAGGGTTGGTTTCAATTGTGGTGTGCGGTCCTTCCATCATTCCACCACACACTGTTCCCTCATTGTATGTTGGAGGAGGGAGGGGCGGATCACTAGCGATTAGTGTACTGGTCTCCAGACCACAGGTGGTGGCGTCCAGACATGACTTCGGGGTTGGGTGCAGGATATTATGGTCCTTGAAGTGGCTTCCCTTGGCAGGTAGCATTTGTGTTTTGCATGTGAGATTAACAGATATTGGGTACTAAAGGAGTGGATTGTGACAGATTGCTAATTGCCCCAAGGCCGAGGTTTCCCTGCCCTCTCAAAACAGCCTGACTTTTCAAAAAGCACATGACTGTCTGAAAAAATCTGCATTTCCCAGGTACCTTTGCAGTCCTATGCGGTTGCTACTAAAGTATGGCCGAAAGACTATGTAGAGAGCTTCTTTTCCAGCTGTAGCTCAGACCTTGCAAAGGAGGAATTCCCTCTCTCTTCTCTTTGCCTCATCCTAATGGTGAGAGGGTAGACATGTTGGAGAGCCATGCTGGACCATGCACAGGAAAGCAAACTCAAAGGAGGGCAGAGCCAAGAATCAGAAGGAAGGCTCTTGAATGCCATCAAGGGTTCGAGGCTGAGCAAGCATGCCAGTTAGGATGTTACTGGGAGAAAGAAAGAAGTCTCACTGAAACCATTTGGTGCAGTGGCCGGGTCTTTCCCAACACATACAGGCGTACTTTGATTGCTGTGCTGCAGTTACCGATCTCAGGAACAGAAGTGCTGGGGGGGGGGGGGGTGCGAGGAAGGGTGCTGGCTCCTATCAGAGCCATTTGGAGAGTCTTCCAGGAGGTGATAGCACTTGAACTGAGTCTCAAAGGATGGGAGACTTTTGCAAGTGGGTGACTGAGAAGGGGAAGGGCACTCTTGACAGTGGGCAGCCTGAGCAGACACTCAGAGTGGTGGGAGCAGCTGAGAAGTGCTCCAGCTTGCAATGTGGGGCTGTGAAGAAGATGGGGCCAGGATTTTGGATGTCATATTGTGGGAACCACTGAGGGTTGAACTGGAAAGTAGCTTCTCTCTTCTCTCTCTCTCTCTCTCTCTCTCTCTCTCTCTCTCTCTCCTTCCCCCTCCCCCCCAATTCCTCTCCCTCTCAAGTGTGTGTGTGTGTGTGTGTGTGTGTGTGAACACGCCTCCATGAGGAGGCCAGAAGTGAGCATCAGATCTCCTGGAGCTTGTGTTACAGTTGGTTGTGAGCTGCCAGACAGCAGTGCTGAGACCTGAACACATGGACGCCCTGGAAGAGCAGCGGATACTTTTAACCATTTAGCCGTGTCTCCACCTCCTGAACTACAGATTCTGAAGACAATCTCATCATACATCCTTGAAACCATCACCACAGGGCTGGAGAGATGGCTGAGCGGTTAATAGCACTGGAGAGAGGGATCAGTGTTTAAGAGCACTGTTCTTCCAGAGGATTCAGGTTCAATTCCCAGCACCCACTGGGGAGCTGAAAACCATCTGTAACTCTTGTTCCAGGGATCCAGCACCCTCTTCTGGCTTCTGTGCACGAACTTGGTGCACAGACATATGTGTGTTGCCAAGACACCCCTCCCCCTACACACACAAAATAAGATAATAAAAAGAACACAACAACACCAAAAAATCACCACAACCAAGAACTTGACCCATTTTCAATGCTCTTCAGGAGATTCGGGGTCTTTTCCAACACAGTCGATTAGTTCCCATTTTAAAATAACTTTAAATAAATGGAATCATGAAATACTACTATTTTTGTCAGGTTTCCCTCTCTCCGCACGGTTATTTTGAAAAGCATCCACCGTGAAGTACTTGTCCATAGTTAACGCCTTTTACATTCTGAGTGACATTCCCTTGTGTAGATAAAGCTCCTAATTCTTCACTCGCCTGTTTCTGCAGGTTTGACTTGTTTCTGGTTGTAGGCTGCTACAGATAAAGCTGCCGTGAGTATTTGAGAATAGGACTTGTACAAACACATGCTTGCACTTCCCTGAGTAAACATCTAGGAATAGAATGGCTGGGTCACATCATGTGTGTACATTTCACTTTTGAAGGATATGCCAAAATGTTTTCCCCAGTGGTCAGTGGTCGTGAGTCTCATCAGCTATGTCCCTGTGCATTTCCCTCACGTCTTCGTCAACACTCGGGATGGTAAGTTTTTAATTTTGCAACTACATAATAGCAGCATCGCAAAGCTTTTGTCTGCTTTTCACTGGTTTGTTTTCTTCTTAGCAGATTTTAAGTGTTTAATATATTCTGTATACAATTCCGTCACTGTAGACGTGATTGGCAAATGCCTTCTCCCGGTTTGCGGTTCTTCTCATTCTTTGAACAGTGTCTGCTAAGAACAAAGTGTTTCAATTTTCCTAGCACCCAGTTTATCAGTTCACTCTTCTATGGACCCTGCTTTTGGTGTGGCATCTAATTTTTGCTAACCCTACAGTGACAGAGCTTTTCTTCTGGAAATTTCGTAGTTTGATATTTACGCTTAGGTCCAGAGTCCATTCTAGGTTCTCTTGAGAGGGTACATGGGACAATTCAGTATTTGCTCATGGGAATGTAGTTCTTCTAGTACGGCTTATTGAAAAAGACTTCTTTGCTGAATGCTCAGCTGTTAAGAGCACATATTGCTCTTGCAGAAGACCTGAGTTCAGTTCCTAGCATCAAATTAGAGTGTCCGTAACTGCCTGTAACTCCTGTGCCAAGAGATCGGACGCCCTCTTCTGGCCTCCACAGGCAGTGCACTCACATTCATAAACCCATATTCAGACACCCAACATACACATAATTAAAAGTAATAAAAACAAAATATTTTGGGGCTGGCAAGATGACTCAGGGGTTAAGAGCACTTGCTGTTCTTGCAGAATACCCCGATTCAGTTCCCAGCCCCCACCTGGTGGCTCACAACAGTTCTAGGGGATCCAACACCCTCTGTGGATCTGTGCTGGCTGCAGTGAGCACATGGTACAGACACCACGCAGGCAAAACACTTCTACACATAAAGTAAAATAAATAAATCTAAATTATTTAACATGCCTTTTTGAGGAGTACCTTTTCTGTTCTCATTTCCTGTGCCCTGTTGAAAATCAGGTGTCCTTAGCAATGTGGTCTGCTTCTAGCCCTCTATTCTGTCCCACCGATCTCTGTGTCTCTTTTTATGCTAATACTGAACTAGTTTTCACTATAGTTTTATAACAAATTTTGAAATTTGTCTTTGTTTTCCAGCCTTATGGTTTTCTGGTACCTTCTGGTTTCTTTACACCCCCATATAATATAGATGTTAGAATCACTTTTCAATTACCATTTTTAAGTTTTTAAATTTTGCATATAGAAAGATAAAGAAGTGACTAAAAATAATCACAGTAATCTTGCCATTTGTAGATAATCCCTGAAATTATTTAGGGTGTAAATTTCAGACCTTTTATGTGCTAAACACATGCTTTATTGAATGCACATTGAACACACTAGTCACTGTTCTGATAACCTCTGGTTTATAGAAATATAGCACATACTGTAAAATGCAGCATTTTTAAGTATGCCATTCATTGAGTTTGGTACATGCACAGGTAACCTCCATCACAATCAAGATACAAATGTTCCTATGACCCTGACAGGTTCCTTTGGCAGTTGATCCTCTCTTCCTACACCCCCTCCCTCATCATCCGACTTCTGTCCCCATGATTTTGCATTTCCCCAGAATAGTACTAAATGGAACCACATATCATCTTTGTGTCTGGCTTCTTCCCCCGGCTGCATTCCTTTTGAGATTGACCAGTGCTGTGTATGTGTGTGGTTTGTTCTTTTTGATTGCTAAGTAGCCACCACAGTTTGGATGCTAAATGACCATCAATCCCATTGGTCCACAGATTAAAATGTGGATGCGGCACCCTAGGGAAGGGGTGGGCCGCTTAGGAGGTGGGGCCTAGTGGCATTCTGGAGGCTCTGGGGGCGTGGGGATTGTGGGGCCCTAAGCCCTTCCTCTTCCTCTTCTTATTTGGCCATGAAGTGAGTCATTTGTTTCCACACACACTCTCCACTGTTGCCATCCAGTATGCCCACCAGCAGCCCAAAGCAATGTGTAGCTTTAACCTTAGAACTTTTCTCTTTGTAAGTTAACTATGTCTGGTGTTTCATTACAGTATGTGAACCTGATGAAAAGCAACATGATGCAGTTTGTTTACGCACTCATCAGGATACAGACGGTCCTAGTTGAGGCACTTGTGAATAAAGCTGCTATAAATCTTCCTACATCACATTTGTGCCCACATGCATTTTTTTTTTGCGCACACGCGTGTGTGGTGTGTGTGTGTGTGTTTTCATTTCCCACCTCAATCCTGCAGTGGTCCACGCATTAATTACTTGTGAAGGTGGCCAAAACACTTGGCAGAAGCAACTAAGAGGGAGAAAAGTTCATTTTGGCACATGCTGTCAGAGGTCTTTGGTATATCACAGTTGGGAAGAAACGGTGTCAGGGGCTCAGGCTGTGATGGTGGGAATGCGCAGCTGCCGTCATCCACGGCGATGAGAGTGTGTAGATACTGCTCTTCATTTCACATTGGCCGATGAGGAAGCAGAGAGCATAGGCAGGAACCAAAGCGGTCTAAGCCTGTCTTACACCCACCTGTAGTGACCTACCTCCATCAGCCAGACCTCACTCTGCAGTGCTCAGGACAGCGCCGGGGCCTGGAGGCTAAGTGTCCATTTACAGGCCTGGAGAAGGACATTCCATATCAAACCATAACAGTCCGTAGGGTAGAGGACCATTGGAGCGGGAGTGTTTAAACATTGTTTGGAAGGAATTTTCATCTGGAGAGACATTGGAGCAGCCTCTGAGCTGCCATTTGTTGTCGTCTTGAGAAAAGGGAACAAGGATGTCATTCTCCTTAGGGTGCTGAGCTCTGCAGGCAGGACGCATGTCCTCAAATACGAGCCTATGCCATTATGGTTCTTACCGCCAGATGGAATGAATTTTATGGGCAGTCCTAAGCAAAGCTCAATCAGCAGAAGTCTCTGCGAGCAGGGGAGCCCTGTAATTTAGACAGTCCCTTAGTTATTAACCAAGGAACCAGGACCAGGAGCCATATGGTGAAGTGGGTCGGGGTGAGGAAGGCGGAGCTTCCGTTAAAGATGCTCGGAACACGCAGAGCAGAACGCAAACCACACAGAGAATCACAAGGAAGCAGCTGGAGGCGATGGCTGCGCCTTTTACCTTGGCTGTGGAGACATTTTCACAAGCATGTATCCCTGGGTCCAAATTCATTCCTAGTGAGCGCTGACTGCAGAGCACAGCAGCCACTACCTTTGTAGAGTGGCTGTGACTACCCACAGGAACCCCTCAACAAGACCGTGTCTGTTGATGTTCCCTCATAGAAAGGCGGGATAGGAAGGGTCACTACACATTCACCTGAGATCCCAGCCACTTCTCCTGCACGCTTCCCTTCCCTCCATGTGTAATTCTTATAGATGAGCATCTAGAGCAATGGTTCCCAACCTTCCTAATAAGAACCATTGCTCTACTGTCAACTAATAATTTTTTTAAACTTAAAATATATTAACCATCACCAAGGCAACTCCAGTATGCCTGATCACTGCTAACACCACCGCTCCTGAATCTCAGACCAGAACCTAGTACCCACTGAGGACTCAGCGGTCTGGCACAGACAGACAGGCTGGTTGAAGGGCAGCCTGTAGCTGAAAGTGAGAAAACCTCTGGCTACACCAGTTTATAGAAGGGATTTTAAATCGTTAGTTTTAGATTTTTTTTTTAATTTAAAACGTTTCTCCCATTTTTATGTGCGTGGTTGTTTTGCCTGCCTGTGTCTGTGCACTGTGTGTGTGCAGGGCTCCTGGAGCCCAGAAGAGGGCCAGCTGAGTCCCAGGACTACAGGCAGCTGGGGATCCAGACTCTAGACCTCACCCTTGGGCAGGAAGTTCTGAGCTGACTAACCCTTCTCCTCAGATCCCTGTACAGAATTAACAAGGGACAGTCACAGCGAGTTGCCATGGGACCAAAGCACTTCTGAATCACTGTTTTTGAGCTGCTCTTACACTAGCTTAAATCTAATGAAAAACAGTTACTCTCTCGTCTATCGTTCAAACAGCCCAGTGACTTGACAGCACAGACTGTTTTTGTCCGCCAAAGTCACACACTAACAGCTTCTTACTGGAGAAGAGATCCATGCATCTAGAACCTGTTCGTTTTCTGTCCAAGAGAAATGCACATATCACCAAGAGAGTAGAGGGCCTGTCACCTCACTGAGCTTCCGGTTGGGATCCTCCTAAAAACGGCCTCTTTGCAGCATCATTTTGAGAAAGCCGACCACACTGGCTCACACTGGAGTGCTTAGTCAGCATTGGATGAAGCCATCCTCTGAACCTGAGTCAGGACAGGTGACAGACACCCTCATGCCAAAGAGCTGGCCCTTAAGCACAGGACTCCCAGAGACCTTTCAGAGCTCAGGACAGTCTGAACCTGGGACTGAAGGAGAGAATAGCATCAATCTATTTATTAAGTATTAAGGAAGTCTTTCTTAAGTTCTGGGTTTTAAGAGACTGATAGTATTTTCATGCTTCAGGCAAAGGTCCTATTAGACATTTTCTGCTGCAGATGAGGATGGAGGCCAGGGGGAGGATCCTAACTCAGATGATGGTTAGAATGCAGGGAAGCAGCAGGAAGCAGAGGAGACACCAGGAGAGACTGAATTATGGGAGCAACCAGGGCCAGATTATATGGAGCATCTGGGCAGTGGCCAGTCTATGGAAAGTGCTCCCCAACCCTGCTAGCCCCGCTTCTGTGTTGGCGGTCCGTGTGTGTGCGAATGCACACACGTACACACACACGTACACTCACTCACTCACTCACACAAACTGAACTTCCATGAAAAGAATTTCCATAAAAGCTTTCCTCGCAGGAGGCTTGACAGCCCGCTCTGCGCTGCCTGGCCTGCACCTTGGGGCGGCGCCCGTTTGAGTTCAGTGCTCACACATGCGCAGAGGCTCACGCTTGCCTACGCTCGGTCAGACTCACTACTGAGTAAGCACCCTCAGCCACAGTTAGCAACCCCCAGATACTTGCTGTCCCTCAGGCACAGGAGGGCAGCCCGCGGGTCTCACTTGGAGGGACATGAAACAGCCGGGGTCCCCCTGGGCCGTGTGCCTCTCCAAGGCTGGTGTCTACCACAGCCAGAGCCACACACAGCTGCTTCGAGGACACAGGCTCCCATTGTGCCTCCGGTCCAGGGGACAATGAGAGCCTGTTTCCTCCCGAGAGCGCGACACCATCCCTCCCCTCGCTACACTGCCTGGCAGCCTAGGCCAGTAAGCCCAGAGCCCTGTGTTAGAGGATTAGGGAGACTGCCCCAGTGCTGTGCTCTGCCCAGGAAGTTCTAGGGGAACCCTCGTCCGATAGGAGCCTCCAGGGGAACGGGTGGTCTCTTCTGCTCTTTGAATGAGGACAGAGAACCCGGATTTGAATTTGTTCCGCCGCTTAAAAGTCAAGCTGAGGCCTAGAGCAGAAGTCCAGCTGGGGTGCCCACTGGGCCATCAGGGAGGTCCCTGCTACCAGAGCGACCATCTGCTGCTGAGCTGCCCCTTCGCCCTGTGGTACAGGCCTCACCATGCCTGGGAAGATGGGTCCATAACCTCATCCATCAGGACATGGCACCACTCTTTGAGTGTGAGCTTTGGATGGATGGAGGCTGCACCTGAAAATCACTGTCCCGTGGGCAAAGTTATTATTGTAGCTATGCCTTCCCCTTCTATTTCGGTGTCTTTTTCCCCATTTATTACCAGCTCCGGCTTGGGGTGATGTAACTCGGTTGGTAGGGTTGCCGCCTGGCATGCATGAAGCCCTGGGCTGCATCCCCCACACTCGCAAATCAGGCATGATGGGGCACACCCGTAATCCCAGCACTGGGGAGGTGGAGGCAGGAGGATCGGGAGTTCAAGGCCATCCTCAGATGACACAACCTGTACTACATCAGATTCTATCTCAAAAAAAAAAAAAAACAAAAAACAAAATAACAAAAAACAAACCACCACCACCCGTGGCCTCGCCCCCAACCCTCACCCCTTTGCAGTAGGTAATAGGCTCATTCATCCCTTTAGTCTCCTGGTCACTGTTGTGAAAGTGTTCGATCGGTGCCCTGAGCACATGGGGACCAGACTTTTCTAACCTTACTCTCTGTAACACCTTTGCACAAATCGTATGTCCCAGGCAAAGGAATTTTCCTTGCTTTTCTTCCCTAGATACTGTTTTTCTTTCTTCAGTGTTTTTTTTTTTTTTTTTTAATAATTCACATACAAAGTGATGCCATTAACGTTCATTGAGATAAGGGTATCAGAAAAAAATAATGCAGGATTTTTTTAATGTGTTATCATTACTTCATTGCTGTTATTCAGTTTGTCTGAACTTCTAAGAATTGTCATTTTGAGTGTATGGGTGTGTTGTCTGCATGAGCACCATTTGTTTTTCTGGTGCTTACAGAGGTCAGAAGAGCAAGTCGGATATCCTGGAACTAGAGTTACAAACCGCTGTGAGTCACCATGGGGGGGCTGGGAATCAAACCTGGATTCTCTGGAAGAGCAGCCAGTGTTCTTAACCACCGAGCCATCCTTCCAACCCCTTGTCTGAAATTTAAATTTAACTGACAATCCTGTATTTTTGTTTGCTAAGTTTGGCAACCTTAATTGAACACATGCCTTGAACTTGAGCTGGATACAGGGGGTGACAGTGCCTGCTCTTGGGGTGTCCCCAGTAGAGTGTAAGTGATCATAACGAGCAACCTACCCCAAAGAAGGGGGAGGCCATTACAGGGAAATTTCCAGGCACCATGACATTTAGGGAAGGAAACACCAACCTGGCCTGGACGTTCAGAAATGGCTTCTGAAATGAAATTAACTTATTTGAATATAAGCCTTTAGAACTTAAATGGTGAAGCTAAACAGGGCAGTACAGGCCTGCAGAATGTGAGTTCTGGGCTAGCCTGGCCCACATAGGGTCAGTTTGTCTCAAATAACTAACGGCAACATAGTCCCACTGAGCACTGCGATGAAGGAAATACTACACCATCTTGGGCCCGGATGTGGGAAGCTGTCTGCAGGTGGGGTCTGTGGTACAGGACCACAGATGTTGAGAGGAGCTGAAGCAGAGATCGGGGTGTGTAGACAGAGAAAGGAAGCAGCAACTGAGGATGGCCTCAAAGCCTCTCTCTGAAAGGCTGAGGCAGGGAAGGACTGTCTGTGGTAGGTTGAGCATTGGTCATCGGGGAGGCAGATGTTGGCTTGACTTGGGACCACCTTGTATCCATTTTCCATTAGGTGATCCCTAGGTTGGACCTAGCTGTGGCTTGGACATGAGGAAAGGCACCGGCCTGTGGGTGCTGCATGTGAGTGACCCTCATGAGGGAATGTACGTGTGTACCCTTGGGGCCCTGCGAAGTCGCTGGCAATTGAATGCACCACATTTGCTCCTGCCCCTTTTGTTCCTGTGATGGACTTGGGCATCACAATACCCAAGTTCAAAACCCAGCTCTATTACTTAGCTGGAGCACCTCCACTAAGTCACTTAACCTCTCCGAGGCTGAGTCTGTCTCCAAGTAAAATGTAGGGACGTTCACCTCACCTTAAATGTATATAAGTAAATTGAGCTGGTGCTAAGTTTGCAGGGTCATTATCAGGACAAAGTGAGATGGTGCCCATATAAAATAATAGGTACTTGGGCTCCAGAAGGGCTTGTTTTTCTTTCTCTCCAAATACCACACCTGTTATTCATTTATCGTGACAATAGCAGGAGCGTTTATATGATGTGAACCAACCAGTTACGGTTTTCTAACATGCTCCTAATTAAGAGAGGGATGGTGGAACGCTTTTTCTACCCTCACGTGTTTCTCCCATAATCTCATTATTTGTTCTAAACTTAGAGGCGTGCAGACTTGCTCTCCACCGCTGGATAAAATTTAAAGAAATACAAACACTTGGGCATAGTTGGGTGTAGACATCATTGAGTTTCTACTGATGTGAGTTAAAGGTTGCTATCTTGCCTGGTTCTGACTTAAAAATGTCTCTATGGAAAATAAAGAGGCGGCTCAGATATTAAGCGCATGAGTGGGTCTTGCAGAGGAACGAAATTCAATTGCCAACCCTCACACCAGTTGCCTCACAATTGATACCCTTGGAGCTGGAGTTACAGCTACATAGGGATCCGATGGCCCTGGCCTCTAGGGTCACCTGCACTCACGTACGCCCAGACACATACCATGATTTTAAATAATAAAAACACACCTAAAAGCCAAACAGTGGTGGCACACACCTTTAATCCCAACACATGGTGGAACAGAGGCTTGTAGATCTCTGTGAGTTCGAGGCCAGCATGGTGTACAGGGTGAGTTTCAGGACAGCCAGGGCTACACACAGAGAATCTCTGTCTGAAAAACAACAACAACAGAGTAACTGAGGTTAAATGGGGCCTCGGGTCTCTGGAAAGAGAAAGAGGGGCCAGGAGAGAAAGGCCATGTGAATGCAGTAAAAGGCCATTGGCTGCAAGCCAGGCAGGCCCTCCTTAGATGCTGACCTGAGCTGGCCCCTTCATCCTGGGCTTCCCAAGCTCCTAGAACTGAGAGAAACAGCTGTCTGCTGTTGAAGCCACCTGAGTGTGGGATTTCGTTGCAGAGCCTGAGCTGACTAAGACCTCCCTTTCTCTAGTCCCTTCTCTGCCAAGAGCATCCTCCAGGAGATCCACGCCCACACGACTCCCATGGACAAGGCTTGGGTTCACTCGGAGAGCCTCTGGTCCATCTCCATTCCCTTCCCTCATCTGCTCATCACTGGATGGGATTCTTTTCTCCCTTCTTAGGGAGCAGCAGATTCCACAAGGTGAGATTTTTCTGAGAAATTTTCACCCCAAACACGATCTGCCCAGCTTTTTGTACCTGGCACAGCAGTGACATTAAGCGGTGCTCAAGGTTTCTGTTTGGGATGGTGGAAAGCTTGCTCTGTCCTTATCCTTAGAGCAGGGTGTGGGTGCGTGTGAAAAGGACGCTTTCCCATTGCATACTAGCCTTCTTCACACTTCATTTCCTTATACTCCCCCACCACCAACAGCTTCAACTGCCCTTTGCTCCTTACCCAGGAACCCACCCTAGCCTTCACCCCTGCTTGGGGCCAGCCCACACTCCTCGCCTGTCAGGTCAACTGGCCTAACATTTGTCAGCCCTACAGATGACAGGTACTGATCCTCTCAAGGAGTGCTAGGACCCAGGGTGCTGGGCTCTGGGTTCAACAGCCGCAGTCCTTTTCCTTCCGAGCCTCAGCATTCAACCTCACATGCCTGCTTCATGGAGACAAACTTCTTAGGGAGAATCAGTAGGTAGGGAAAGGAGCTAAGAGTCACAGCGGGACTCTAGTGACTGCATCTCAGCCCTCACCCCTGGCCCAGACTGTCTACTTCCGAGTCCTCTTTCCCTGTCCTACCTACCATTTGCCTGCTAGATGCAGGGATTCATAGATCCCCATGTTCTTGCACATTCCCCTAGAAGGCCAGCAACTTGGAGCTCCACCCCAGCTCCACACCTACACCAGCCTACACACTTCGGTATCATGCCAATATCTAGGTGGGGAAATGGACCCTGTTTTATTATTATTTTAAACCAAGCTCTACCTGAGCTGGCAAAAAAGAATATCCATGGCTATATTCTCGCCTCTGCACCATGACACAGTACAGGATGCCCCTACCACAGGATGTTGCTGGCTGTCCTAACCCTGCCTGCAGCTGACCCCAGCCCGACCAGTGAGTACCCTTGACTCCTATCCCCATCATGCTGACCCCCTTTGCCTTGGTTGATAATGTTTCCCTCCTTTTCCCTCTGAAAACATTAGCTCTGGTGGCACCTCTCCTTCCATATGATAAGAATGGAATAACAGCATCTGCACGAACTCGGGGTGTGTTTCTTCATGCCTTGTCAGAATAGTAGCTCCTATCTGGCTGGTGATGGGCTGGGAGCCAGACCCAACAATGGAGGCCTTGTGAGCTTGCCCAGGGGTGTGCTGGGAGCTCACAACTCAGCACACACACACACACACACACACACACACACACACACACACAACCCTTCCTGGTGCCACCTTCTTATCTCCTGCCACAGAGCCTTTGACAGTATTGGGGCTGTAACTCAACCCCCTGTAATTGCATGTCCCAGATACAGCATTCCTGGGCTTGGGGCCACGATTAAACATTGACTTTGGGAGCCGGAGCCTTCGCTGCCAACAGCAGGTGCTCCTGCAGGGAGGTGCTAGCTGGGCGTCCACCACTCTCCTGATTTTGGAGTGACAGAGAAGACCTCAAGAGCAGACAGAGTGTGCCTGGGATCCTTGTGCGCATACCCACCCCAGTGGGTCCTCTGAGCACTGAGCCTGTAACTGCCCGCAGCCATTCCCCAGTTTCCCTGCAAGTTCGCTGCCGACCAAAACCTCTATGGGTGGACACTTGTGACATTCTGCAGAACCATGGGTCATCTCCTATCAGCTGTCACACTGAGATTCACGCAGACCTAGGAGCCATACTCAGGGCACCACCAGGGAGTGAGGGCTACAGGGGCCACGGTGCTCACACTGCCGGCAATATCCTCAGCAGGGTGCACACACTGAGACTTTTAAGGAAGGGGTTGGTACC
This sequence comes from Meriones unguiculatus, assembly GCF_030254825.1. NCBI lineage: Eukaryota > Metazoa > Chordata > Mammalia > Rodentia > Muridae > Meriones > Meriones unguiculatus. Next base: position 95,278,969 of record NC_083349.1, on the reverse strand, counting down.
TTAAGAAGGTTGTAAGCCTCCCCCCACCTCAAGAAAAAATGCTTAGAACTTGGCAACCACACACTCCAGGGTCAACCCTCTTATTCACAGTACACAGTGCACCAGGATCTATGTCCCTCCAATCCTGTGTCCCACTCAGGGATGGCAGGCCTCAGGACTTAGGTCTGCCTAGTTGTGCTGAGGTAAATTGAAGCCACATTGGGGTAACCCAGTTTAACTGTGTAGCTGACATCCCATTTCAGCACCCACCCAGCCCCTTTATGCTCAAAATGTCAGGTATATACAGAGAGGGCCTAGGCCAGGCAAAGTACAGAAGCAGAGGATGGAGTCAGCCTCAGGCCTGCAGCACCCGTAGCTTCCCAGAAGGCAGAGCCTCCAGCCAGGACACTCCACTAGGTGCCAAGTGAGACAAGTTGGGCCTCAGAGCCAGGGCTTCCGGGTGGGGAAGACTCAGTCTTCATTGCCTCCCAGCCAGCTTGTATGGAGCTCCTGCCGCCACAATGTGCAGGTTCAAACCCTGGCCTTGCACTGATGGACTAGCTGCAGGATTCTTGAAAGCTCCTCCCTTAATGCTCCAGAGTTCCATTATTTCCATCAACAAAATGGGTGTAATGAAAGTCCACTGTCACTGGGGCTTCAAAGGAGGGCTTGAGGGAGAACGCCGGAGTGGTACCTGCCTCGTGGATGTGAGACAATGCCGCAGAGGTGGCTGGCAGCTCGGCCGGTTGGCATGACAACAGCAAAGGAAAGGTTGTGCTATGACAGCAGTAGGGGAGCTCACAGGTAAGTGTTTCTCTCCCTTGGGTAGAAACGCCTTCCCTTCCATCACCATGGTCTTCCCAAGTCCCCAGGAGCTCTCAGTCTCAGGGCCAATACTCATCCTGTGAGCTGTGTCCCTAGTACCAGAGCGACATGTTCTAGGTCATAGATCGGTCCCACCAGAACCCAAGCCAACCTTGCTCAGTGGGCAAGTCCCCAAAGGCACACTTAGTTCTCTGGCTGTGACTCTCAACCTTCCTAATACCAAAATTAACCCTTTCACACAGTTCCTCACAGAATTGTTTTTGTTGCTACTTCATAGATGTATTTCTGCTGCACTTACGAATCACAGTGCAAATAGATATCTGATGTGCGGGTATCAAATATGGGAACCTGCAAAGGGGTCGCGACCTGCAGGTTGAGAACTGCTGCTTTATGGGCCGAGTTCTGCCTCCTTCGGGGCTTCTAGGTGCAGGTTAAGGGTCCCCAGCCATGACGTGGACAATGGAGGTGTCTGTGGGCCTGTGTTATCTCAAGACTTCTGAAAACAGTAAGATGCTGGCATTATCTCACACTGCTCTGGGGGCCAGGAACTTGGGAGCAGCTTCGCATGCTTCTCCTCTGGGTCTGTCGTGAGCACGCAGTTGACATTTCAGCTGTGGCTTGGTCATCTGATGGCTGGACAGGTGCCGGGGGTCCACTTCTAATGCAGCGCATTCACACGCTTGTTATTTGTGCTGCACTGCTATGACCCTTCTGTTCTTGGTCACATGGAACGCTCGATAGGAACGCTTGGCTCTTCTCCAGGCATGGCTGCTGGCTTCCTCTAGAGCAACGGCTCTCAACCTGTCCTTCGAGACCCCTTTGGTGGTTGAATACCTTTTCAGAGGGGTTGCCTAAGACCTTCAGGTATTATTTATGTAGATATTTACATTATGATTCACAGAGTAGAAAAAAGTACAATTATGAAGTAGCAACAAAAATGATCTTATGGTTGGGGTCACCGTAGTATGAGGAACTGTATTAAAGGGTCACAAGAGGGACTGAGGACCACTGCTCTAGAGCTGATAATAGCAGCCTGAGAAAGGACTCACAGCATCTCATGGTGACCTTGCCTTGGAGGTTACATATGGCCATTTCCGCGATATCCGGTTGGTTAAACAAGGCAGATTTATTTGGTGGGGAAGCGACTGCACTGGGCTGTGGATATTGGCAGGCAGGGACTGTTGGGGGACATTTTAGAACCTGCTAGCACACCAGGAAAAGGTATTGAAGAGACACAATTTCACTTCTGGGAGACGGTGACCTGAGTGAGCTGCTGGGCAAGGGGATATGGACAAGGACATGTCACCTTTGAAAGTGTAGACATGGATCTGACACCTTCCTACAAGGCCTATGCATGCTGGCCTCACCTCTGGCCACAAATATATTCTATTTATTGTATAGTTTTATATTTAATGGGGGCATGAGGCATCATGTCTCTCTCTTTCTCTCTCTCTCTCTCTCTCTCTCTCACTTCTGATCATAGAGCATTCAGAACATGGCTCCATCTTAGCTTCTGAGGATCTGATATGGTACCATCCCACAGTACCATCAGGAAAGAGGCAATACCAAACTCTCAAACTTCATAGACTGTGTAATCATCTTCTCCCTTGCCATCATCTGGAATGGACTTCCCCATGGAGAATGGCTTCCCTGACGTCTGCTCTTCCCAAGGGTGTCACCTGCCTCCCAAAGCCTAGAGCTCTTTTCCTAGGCACAACATCCTGGCTCCACTCCCTCAAGGCTGTGCACTCCAAACAATGACTAGGATGTGATAGCTTATACGGCTGACAGAACCTCGGCCTCCTCAGAGCCCCTGAGTCAGGGAAGGAAACTGATGAGGAAGCATTCTTCAGGCCATGAGTGCCATGTGAGGTGACCAGTGAATTCCAACCTCACTGGATGGAAATAATCACTGGATTTGTTTACTTATTTTGTGCCGGGATCCATCTGACAGATTAGTCTTCATTATGCAGGGATTCTGAAGGGATGCCAAGGGAGAGAGCTGCACCCATCTCCCAGCGTATCACCTATAAGAAAAGGTAAACCTGGTGCTGTCCCTTTGGACAACTTTCATCTTTGCTATGACACAAAATGAGGCATCCAGAGAATGAGGCCAGCACAGAGGAAAGTGACCATGAGAGATAAGAGAGATTGACTTTTGAGAGATTATGAGAATAAACATGGATCCATCCATGTCTCAAGCTCTAAGCATGTTTTGATCCAACACCAGACTGAGTGCAACATTTTACTTCCCTACAGCTAGATTTAACACTCATACATCCAAGCAGAAGAGACAACTAACATGGCATCCAAGAGGGGATGTCAAGGCAGATATGGGAGTGGCATTGCCAGGTTCCAAGGAGGAGTAGGCAGATGGAATAACGGCTGGAGAAAAACATGGAGTCAAAACTAAGGGAATCTTCCCCCGACTACCAGGAGGATTGTCAGTTCCTGGCTCTAGTGTTTCTCAGGAGTAGCCTTGCCCGAAGTCACAACCCCCACACCCTACCTCTGGGAAGAAGTGGCTAAGTGAGGCCTGATTCTGGTGACTGGGGGGGATAAGGAGCCTAGTGTCTCCTCTTCCTGGGAGAGCATCAAAGGCTTTCCTAGCTACAACATTCCTATAGGCCAGCCTCTGTTAGTACTGTGTTACAACCCAACTTCTCCTTTAGCCCTGTCCTGTTACAATCTCTCCCTTCTGTGAGTGTTGAACCCAAGATCGCTCTCCAATAAAGTGCTTAGCTATGAATCTCTCCCTCTCCCCCATTCTATCCCTCTTCTTCTCCCTCTTTCTCTGTGTATGTGGTGTCTTTCTTTTTCTCTCTGAATCCATCTACAGAGAAGGACTACTTCTGACAGAAGCTCTCTCATTTAAACTGTAGTGGGAATAACCACTGAGAATAATGAAGACAAATAAATAAGACACAAAACTCTAGAGTCTTTCAACATTGTAGAGCCACTATGTAGGCCCTAGACATCAATTTATGTGACAGAAAAACAAACTCATATACTGGTTAAGCCAGTGGGGTTTGAAGCCAGTGTGACAGAGATCTAAATTACCTTCTCATTAACACAGAACATAGTATTGAGAAGTAGAGCTTTGGAGAGGAGGCAAATCTTAAGATTTTACAACTTGGGGGCCTACGTGAGACAATGGACAGATCTTTTAGGTGGTGAAGATAGTGACACGCTTTCGTATCATTTGGTGATCTGTGATGCCTTGGAAGGCAGTCCCATGCCTACTGAGCTCCCAGCTCTGGGAGGACTAGAAAAGGTCCAAATGTGGAGGATGCCCAATAAGACAAACTCTGGACAGATGCAGCAGTTTGCAAGCAGAGAGAGAAAAAATGCAGCTTTGCTGATGGACTCCTGACTGCGCCCATAGCCCAAGCCTGAGAGAGAGTCCAGCTGTAGCATATGAAGAAAACCAACTGCTTCTATACTCCCAACTGAAGCTGTGATGTTAAGGGGTGCTGAAGAAGCAGCTGTACCCTGAGATAAGGCTGTGGCCCTAAGGTGTTCCCTATCAGCTCCTCTGGATAATTCCCTGACAAGGGCAAGGGTTATCGTTCAATAGGAGAGCATTTGCCTACTCTGCCCAAGACCCTGCAGTTTGATCTGCAAAGCTTTGGGTGATACTGACAGTGGTGATGGTGATGGAAAAGGAGGAAGAGAAGGAAGGAGAAAGAAAAGGAGGAGGAAGAGGAGGAGAAGGAGAAGGAGGAGGAGGAGGAGGAGGAGGAGGAGGAGGAGGAGGAGGAGGAGGAAGAGGAGGAGAATTTAAAAATTCCCTGACAGGCAATGGAGTCTACCCAGCAGCCAAAATCAGACTAAGGAGGCTATCTTTTTACTAACTCCCAGAACATAACAAACACCAAGTCAAGTGAGGGTGTCACTGACAGAGTCAAGTACAGAGATGGCCACTCTAGCAACTGTATTCAACCTTGAACTTCTGAACGGTGTCAGGAACAGTTGTTGTTTGTTTGACCAAGCTACTTATTCATGGAGCAGGATGTTTGGAATCAGACAGACCAGTTGTGTATTTTTTTAAAGTTAATCTTAAACTATGCTCAGATATAGCATCTGTGATAAAGCATTTTAGCACATAAAGCATAGTCTTGTGGGATGTTCGTAGAGCTGCGCCAGCTCCCCTTCTGTCTAGCATCAGAGAGAGCATTTCATTATAGTCACTCCCATCTCCTTCTTCTGCCCTCCAGCCCCTGGTAACCAGTAATCTACAGTTGCTATGGCTTTGCCTATTTGGGGATTTCATATCAATGAGACCATACATACGACCTTTCATGTCTGGCTTCTTTCACTTACAATAATGTTTTCAAGTTTCATCCATGTTAGAGCATGTATTTTATGCCTTTTTATTAACTAATCCTCTGTGAATACATGTGTATACATATACAAATGTTTTATCTGTTTATCAGCTGATGCATGCTTAAGGTTTTCTGCTTTGAGCTATTATAAGTAACTTTGGTATGAATATTCATGAATACATTTTTGTGTGGATGTACATTTTCGTCTCTTCTGGGTAGCTACCTAAGGGTAGAATTCCAGGGTTAGGAGATAATCCCATGCTTAACTTACTCAGGAACTGCCAGGCCATCTTCCGTAGTGGTGGCAGCGTGTTATGTTACCATAGCCACCACCAGTGTCGCCAGGGTTCCAATTTCTCCCATCCTTTCCCATATGCGTCACGACCTGCTCCCCACCCCCACTTTTAAAATGTTATTCTAGTGGCGTGGAGTGGTGTTTTGCTGTGGTGATAGTAAACATGTTCCCATGTGCTGGTATTTCATGTCTTTCAAATCCTTTGGGGTTTTTTGTTTTGTTTTGTTTTTTAAAGAATTGGTGTTCTTTTTCCCTCCTTGTCTTTCTCCTCCTCTGCCTAGAATTGAACCCAAAGCCTTTGTCATCGTCAGTAAACACTCTACCATTGAACTATACCCTGGCCCTTTTTTATACTGAGACAGGGTCTCATTAGGTTGCCCCTGCCCTTCAACCCACTTGCTAGCTCAGGAAATTGAACTTGTCATGTTTTCTGCCTCAGCTTCCCAAACCCTGGGATTAGACCTGGTGGGGCAGGCTTCCGGAGGAAGGTTGTTCATTTGTTCCTTTGTTTGTATTTTTGTGTTGTGTTTGTTTGTTGTTTGCATTTTCTGGCCCACACTGACTTGGAATTCATTGTGTAGTATAGTCTGGCCTCATACTCACAATAAATCTCCTGCTTCAACCTCCCAACTAAGTTTACAGGCATGTACGTTATTATTTTATTGTTGGATTATGAGTTATATCTATATCTATCTATCTATATCTATATTTAATCTATATCTATATCTATCTATCCAGTAGATAGATATATCTGTAGACACTTTTCTCAGATATGGAATTTACAAATATTTTTCCTCACACTGGGGGTCATCTTTTCACTATTTTGGTGGCATTTTTGAAGTATGATGTTGTGTTACTTTGATGAAACCATTTTTTTTTCTGGCTTTAATTTTTAGTTTGGTGTCAAATCTAAGAGGCTAATTATTTGATCCTCAGACAGCACATTTTATAGTTTTATCTCTGACTCTCAGAGATACACTATGCTTTGGTTAATAGTTTTAGGTGTGTTTATTTTATTTTTACATGTATTGAGTGTTTTGTGCCCTTGTCTGTGTGTGAACCACACATGTTTCTGGTGCCTGAGGAAGCCATAAAAGAGGGATTGGATCTCTCGGAACTAGAGTTACGGATGGACATGAGCCACCACATAGGTGCTGGAAGCTGAAACCAGGTCCCCTACAAGAGCAACTAGTGCTTTTAACTGAGCTGCTTTACAGCCCCTTTGCTAATTTTTGTAAGTGGTGAGAGGGAGAGAGGGAGGCAGAGGGTTTTTTTTGCCAAGACAGAGAGACAGGTTGTAGAGAGAGAACTCAGGTTAAGACCAAATGAGCCAGAGAATGAGAAGGAACTAGAAGATTAGAGCAGATTGCTAGAGCTAGTTTGAGGCCAAGCAGAGCAATTCAGAGGCTGAGAGAAAAGCCAGAGTCATTCTGTCAGCTGGGAGAGGAGTTTGAGCCAGAACAGCTGAACTGAACTAGCCAGCCCAGAGCTCAGTAAAAACAAGAAAGGGTGAGTTTGTTAAGCAATAACTCTCAGCAGCTGAAAACATTCTAGGCCTAGTTTAGACTGTACAGAGGCTGGAAGCTTTCGGGACTAAGCCCAGGTTAGCAGACAGAGGCAGCGAGCCTCCCAGTCAACAACTGAACCAGGAGAATAAAAGTTACTTTTACAAGCCTGGTCTATAAAGTGAGTTCCAGGTCAGCCAGGGCTACACAGAGAAACCCTGTCTCAGAAAAACAAAACAAACAAACAAAAAACAAAGAAAAATAGAAAGAAAGGAAGAAAGGAAGGGAGGGAGGGAGGGAGGGAGGGAGGGAGGGAGGGAGGGAGGGAGGGAGGGAGGGAGGGAGGGAGGGAGGAAGAAAATCAGTTAACCATATGTCTAATCATCTCTTCTAGACTCTCAGTGTGTTTACACTGATCTATACGTGATGTTGACCCCCCCGAGGCTTTGTGACACGTTTTTAAATGGGAAAGTGTGAGTCTTTCTACTTTGTTCTCTCTCAAGACTGTTTTGTTTGTTGCCATTCAGGTCTTGTAGTCTACATGAATTTTAGGATCAGCTTTCAGATTTTGTGGGGGGAAAGGCATCTGAGTTTTCAAAAGATTTACACTGGAGTTTGCAGACCGTCCTCAGGCGTACCGCCGTTTAAGGATATTGAGTCTTCCAATGCATGAACACAGCGCACCCATTTACTTAGCCTTTGTTTCGTTTAACAATGTTTAGTAATTATTCAGTGTGCAAGTCCTCAAGTTCTTTTGTTAAATTTATTCCAATTTTGTGTTTTTTTTTTCAATATGGCCCTAAGTGGAATTTGTTTTTTAAATTTAATTTTTGTATTGTTATACTAAGGGTTTTTTTTTCCTTTTTCTTTTCTTTTTTTTTCTTTTTTCTTTTTTTCTTTTTTTTTTTTTTTGAGGGAAATTAGTTGACAAAAAGTCTGCAAGGGTGAACTACACAACTCTTGGGTTGCTCAATTCCCGAGGCAAGCCTTGAGCTGGCTAACCTGCACTAGAAGGAAGAAGGCTGTGACATCTGAACTCTCACCACCGGAGACAACATCCTCTCCAGTGGCTTCTTCCCACGTGGCCCTGGAGAACAGCAGACTAATAAGGACCTCCCAGAAGGCAGATCCAGGGTCCACAGAGAAGAATGGATAAAGGACTATTTCCTGGTAGCCTGGTCTAAGACACTTAGTCCCCTAGGAGGTGGGGAGCCCTTGCAATTCTTGCCCAGTGGGATCTGCTAATTGTTATGTATTTTCCATTCTTCCTTTTCAAGTGGAACCTTTAATTGTGGTTATCCTGATCAACCCCTATTGTCAAACGCACATGGGTGGCTGGCTGGAGGGGGCGCATACACAACCTGCCTTTTGATTACATGCCACTGGACCAACATCTGAAGTTCATGTAAAGATCATTCAGTCACCAGGAGGGTCTAGGCTTTGAGCTGGTTGCAGCAATTATCGGATAAAACCTTGTGGGCTTTGACCTTGGGAAAGGATTAGCATATTTTGTGTGAGGGAAGAGAGTGTGCATTTATTTGGGCAGAAATCACCAGCTTCGGTATTCACTCTCTTCTTCCTCATTCGCAATGGAATATTTAACTGGGCTTACTGATACCAGGATGATATGTTTTAACTTTCCTCACAGCTAGAGATGTCTTAAGGCCAAGTCTGTGAGTGAACAGAAATGGCGGAAATGCAGCTTCAAGCAACTGCAGAAACAGACACATCTTCCCCAATTTCCGTTTCCTTCTGGCCCGTAACTGAGGTGCTGGCAGTGGCTGGAGTAGCCTCTTGGGGGAAACTGGGAGTTAAGGATGACAGAGCAACATATAAGGAGCTGCCATGTGGAACCCTGTGCTGTCTTCATAGACTTAGCTTCCAGAATCAACCTCCATGCTTGGCATCCCAGCCTATGAGCTCCTTTGTTGTGTCAGGCTAACTTCGATCCTCCCTAATAAGGCTTTGTTTGTCTTGAGAAGGACTAACTGATTGTATGCTGGTAAAAAGATGACCCAGCAGGGAGGGGTAGCCTAATAGAGAATGAGAAGATGGGAACCAGAAAAAGAATAGAGCCCCTAAGAAGATGCGGTGTGATGGGTCCTGAGAACAAGTGGTTGCATTTTTCTTTGTGTGAAAGACAACATATGGACTCTTCCAACTCAACACTGGCTCCCGGACACACTCATCAATCCCTGTACAGTTTACTCTTATTTAGTTGCTTTTAATGAATAATAAGCACCTGTAAAAATACCACATAAACAAAGCTATTAGTAACAACCCACATCTCACCACAGAGTTCACCCCACTGCCTTCTTGTCAAGGTGGCCAACACCCTGAATCCCACATGTAATGTTGTCACGTTTTATCACATGGTTTGCTTTTCTACATTCCTGAAACCAAATTCATCTATGTATTTTATATTAGCTGTTTTTAACATCAATAAAAGATCTTATTCTCCATGTAGTCTGTTAAGATTTACATTTTTGTTGAGCTGTCTATAGCTATCTATCTCTTTGATAGTCTAGTCTGTTTTTCTATATTTTCTATTCCCTGTGATAAGACACCGTGTCTGAGGCAACTTAGCTATAAAGGAGTTTATTTGGTAGTCAGAGGTTCAGAGATTTACAGTTTGTCACCATCACAGCTGAGAGCATGGCAGCAGGCAGGTATGGCACTGGGAGGGGAGAAATCCTAAGGTCGGTCTTGGTGCCATATCACAAGACAAGAGCCCCTGCATGTGGCTCACAGTGGCATGGCTGCAGAAGAATTATGGCTCACCAGTCCTGGTGTCCCTCTGGCTTGGCAAGAAGGACAGCCAAGAACTCATAGCAACTCCCTGGGTCCACTGCTCGTGTCAGGAAAAGGCAGTGTGGAGATTTGTCTTCTGTTGCCTTCTGTTCTGTCATCTTCGAATCACAGGCTGAGGAAACAGGCGCCATCTTGGTTCTGAAAGAGTCCCCTCCTATGGCAAGATATTTGGAAGAAAAGAAAGAGAGGTGAAGCCACTTAAGAACCAAGAAAAGCTCCAAAAGAGGCCTGGGACTGCCTGCCATTGTTCTTTAACACATGGTACAGAAAGAAGGGAAAGGCCCATCCCAGTGTCAGCCTGTGTTTCTGTCTGAGGCAATGTTTGCTTCTGAATTTTCCCAGCTGGACTCAACTCAATTATCTTTCTTCAATCATGAAAGGGTAGGATGAGGGGGTGGGGGGATCATTAATGTAGCTATGCAATTATTTTCTGTGACTGACCCATAAGAAGACCCCAGCTCTCTCACATCCCAAGGATGCAGGACATACTAAGCCAGTGCCCTCACAGCCTCTGGACCTCTCTGTTCCTCCCTGAAGCACTTGGGCCAAAGAACTGGATGAGGGCGCAGGCATGGACCATTACCAAGTGGGAGGACAAGAGGTGGCTAAGGTCAGTGTCTCCGAGGCCCTCTTCGTGTTGTCCTGAGTAACTTAAATGCCTTTAGTTCTCAAACTCATGGGAAGAGAGAAGCAATCTGCTGGGCTACCCTTACGTAAATGAGGGACACAGCTCCTATTTTCAAGGGAGGCAGGGACAGTGATTTGTATTTTTCTATGACTCCAGCAGTCACAAGCCATCTGGCTAAGGATAGAGCCATGGCCTCTGCTCTGTAGGGGCTCCTGTACTGAGACAGAGGCCCACATCACATGTAGAACATTGGGGTTGATCTGAGCTGGCTAGTTTTTTTGTGAACTTGACATAAGCTAGGGTCATCTTGGGGAAGAAGAAACTGACTTTTAGGCAAGCCTATGAAGCATTTGCATGAATGATCATTCCCTGGGAAGATTATATAAGAAAGCAGACTGAGTAAGCCTCAGAGAGCAAGCCAATGAGCAGCATTCCTCCATGGCCACTGCTTCAGTTCTTGCCTCCAGGTTCCTGCTTGAGTTCTTGCCCTGAATTCCCTTCATGACAGACTGTAAGCTGCAAAATGAAATGAACTCTTTCCTCCTCAGATTGCTTTTGCTTATGGTGTTTATCACAGCAACGGAGAGCTAACTAAAGTCTGAATGTGAAGGAGAGGTGAGAATAACTTCTGAGGTGAGGCAGAGCTCCACGATTTGCCTTTCCATATTCTCAGCAAAGAGTGGGCTACAAGCAGTCTTTTTCAGGTCCAGAAGTAACTATGCCAGGAAACAAACCCCACCTTATGAAGGAGCCTGGCTTTGGGGCTCAAAACTGTGGATACTAAAAGAAGGCTCTCGAGACATATTGCTTAGATTACAGAAGTGGCTGACAGAACAGAGACCCAAAATAAAAGAGGCTCCAACAAGATTATTCTTTTTTAAGATATATTTATTTTTATTTTATATGTAATGGTGTTTCACCTACATGCATGTATATACATCACTTGTTTGCCTCGTGCCATTGGATGCCAAAAGAGGGTATCAGGTCCCCTAGAATGGGAGCTACAGATGGTAGTGAGCTGCAAGGTGGGTGCCGGGAACCAAACCCCATTCTCCCCTAAGAGCCACAAGTGCTCTTAACCACTGAGCCATCTTTTTTTTTTTATGGCAAAATAGATTATTTTTTTCCTCTCTATAACAGTCCAGAAATTAACAGTTTGGGGCCAAAATAGAACCCAGAACTCGGCTGCTTCTGACTATCTTGCTACAGTACCATCCCTTTGCCTGTCTTCACATACATGACCTAAGATATGACCTCACACCTGTATCAAGTGTGTGGAAGACGGCCAGAAGAGCCTGACTCCCTCCTTTTAAAGGGACCATCTGTAAGTTGCACACATTGCTTTGCTCACACCTATTGGTCAGAACTTTTAGACTCATGGACATCCTTAGCTGCAAGGGAGTCTGGGAAATGTAAGAGTTTTGTTTTATTTTTCTCCAAAAAACCATATATCCAGAAAAAAACTTAAGAAAAAAAATTCAATTATATGTATGTTTGGGTGTCTGTATGTGGGTATGTGCCCATGAATGCAGGTAGCCAAGGAGGTCAGAAGTATCAGATCTCATATAGCTGGAGCTATAGGTGTTATAAACCACCTGGTATGGTTGCTAGGAACCAAGCTCTGGTCCTATGTAAGAGAATATATGCTCTTAACCATGAAGCCATCTCTCCAGCTCTAGAAAAGACTTTCTGATCTATGAAAGAAAAGGTAACATTGTTGTGTGGGTCAACTTGCAACCATAGGAGACCCTGAGTGTAGAACAAGAAGGTTCTCATATGTGACCTACCCCCTGATAATGGGTTGGGCAAAGAATATGGGAAAATGACAGCAAGACATCTCCCTGACCAGAGTAGCTGGACCAGATCTGGTCACGTGGCTTGAGGGGAGTCCTTACAAACGTTCTAACCAAACCTGGTGACAAATGACACTGTTTCCTTTCCAGTCACAAAACCATGAGGACGTGATCCTGAAGTGAGTGACATGGTTATTTTCTCTCTAGGTTGGGTGGGATGCACAGCATCTGCACAGATGCAGAAGATACCCTGGCCAACAAGTTGGCTTCATCCTGCCTCTGCCCATCCTTGCCCCACTTGAGCAATTACTCAGTACCCTTGTCTTCCCAAGCTGATTCAAGTTGAGTTCAGGCTAGGGGGGGAGAATGGATTGGTAGGTAGAGAACACAGCTGACATTAAACACAGGAGAAAAGCATATGGGTTTCCCCTAGATGACTCTTCTTGCTGCCTGTTGGCTCCACTTCATCTTCAAGTTACCACAGAACACCTTGCAGGGCAGGCAGCTAGGCCTCTCTGCATTTTCCCAGCCAGCCCTGCTTCCTGCCAACCAGCCCCACCCTCAGGCTTGCTCCTGCAGGCCCAGCTCTGAGGAGGGGGTGAACAGGGGCAACCGTCAACAAGGGCTGCATTCTGGGCTGCTTACGACTGTTATCAGCTAAGCCTGGGCTCTGACTCACCTGCCTCTGTGGGTAGCCTGTGGGCGTGGGTGGTGTTGGATTTGCCTGGAGGCTTCCCTTTGCCAGGACCTGTGAGTGGAGGTGGACTCTCAACAGAGGCCCATTGTTTTCGTCCCCTCCGCAATCAGCCTTCTTCCAGGACTTCCCTGAGCTGTCTTTTGTCACTCATCCTCCTCTCTCTGGCCCCTATCCCTCTGGCTTTTCCCCCATGCTCCCGTCACCAGCAGCTGGGGGTGGTGGGTGGTGAAGGCTGGAGATACCCCTGGGGTGGCACATCCTCCAGTGCAGTCAGAGGAAGCATCTGAACCCAGGACCTCCGGGCTCCCCACTTCCCTGAAGTCTCCTGAGTCCCCTGCGTCTGCTGCAGACAAGCTGTCCTGGGTTTGTGGTATTGCCTGCTGGGCAGCCTTGGGACTACCTGGAAGGTGGGGTACTATGGCAATCTCTTTTCTCTTTGGGGGCTGCTTTTTTTAAATTTTAAACCATGATCAGTGTGGGGTTCAGCTCATTCCTCCTTGGGCCATCTTCTCAACTCAGATTACAGATCTGTGGACATTTTTTTTTCCTGTACCGTCCTAAGTCCGCCTCTGCTGCTTCAGAGAGCCCTTGCTAGTGCGCTCTGTCTACCTGACTGGTCTCGGCTGGCTGAACTGAGGCCGAGGTTACCTCCACTTCCAGAAAAGAGCAAGCCAAGAGTGAGAAAAATAAAAAAGACTAATTCTAGCTTCTAACACTCAGGTCTTTGAAAAGCGCTTGAATGTTTCCTCCTGAATGCCCCGCCCATACTTCTGAAAGGTGGCTTTCCTCTGCGTACCAACGTTAAAAACAAGCAGGCTTTCTAGATCCACATCATGTTTCCAATCCTACAAACTGGCCTGGCTGTGGAGTCGTCTTCTCTTTTCTTAAGTAGATGTGAGACGGCCCAGCTTGGCGATGGTTCAGACAGACACTTAGGGCCAGCCTGAAAATGTATACTGAGTGTACTGAGTGTTGGTGTGTGTGTGTGTGTGTGTGTGTGTGTGTGTGTGTGTGTGTTTAAATTTCTGAAACAGGGCATCATATAGTCCAAACTGGCTTTGAACTCACTGTTTTTCCAAGGATGACCTTGAACTTTTGATCCTGTTGCCTGTGCTAGAGTCACAGGTATGCACCCCTAGCCACACCCAGTTTCATGCAGTGCTGAGAATCAGACCCAGGGCTTTGCATATACTAGTCAAGCACCCTACCAGCTGAGCCACATCAGTCGCCTGAGTCCTTGTTCCAGCAGCTAAGAATCCTAAGTGCAGCACACCTATGGTCTGGGCCAGTGTGATTACAGACGTTCAGAGAAAGGCCAGTGAAGCAAAGATGACAGAGTGACGCTGTGGGCACGCAGAGGAGAAAGGAGACGGGGACTTAGACAACCGGAGGGCTGGCAAGACAGGTCTGCTAACAGCTATGAGCACCTTCTCTGTTTAGGCAGGGACCCTGTGGAAACACTGCCGTGCTGTGGGAAGCCAGGCGGGCGATAACGCCACATCCCACCAAACCAATATTTGCTTATTGTCGGTTCCAATTCCAACCCAGAGGAAACGATTTCTGCCTGCGGAAATGAGGGAGTAGACAGAGAGGAGGGCGCCTGCTGACACCACTTCATCTCCTCTCTGAAGTTCAGCTGTGACCCCAGCTTGCTCCCCCAGCCACACAAACAAAAACCCTTTAGACCCAGCCTGAAACCCCTTAGAGATTGGCTGTTACAGGGCTAATGGTTCCTTTCTTGCGGTGTGGTTCTCTCGCCCGTAGCAGAGTTCCTGGCACGATTTTCTTCATCCTCTTACTTTGCCAGTGGTTCAGAATGCCTCGTAGAGATGGCTTCGGCCTGACATTGGCCACTGAGTATTCTGTCTCAATTAATCGCCTTGCCACAAAATGTCAAGCTCTCCAGTCCTCCTGGAGAAACCAAGGCTGGTGACAGGAGCCATCCCTAAGGCTGTAGCTGGTAGCCTCAACACTGGGATCAGAACTTAACTTCCTCCATCGTATTCTAAGGCTCCAACTTTCAGTCCCCTAGAACATTCATGAGGAGAAGGAAAGACCATAGAGCAGGAAGTGGGGCCCACAAGGAGATATGGGACATGAGGTCACAACAGGAGCTATTGTAACAAGCCAAGTCTGAGGCCCAGTGGCAGCAGGGAGACAGGCTGGGTCCCTCACAGCACTAGAAAACAGAGCAAGAGGGAAGGAGGGAATTGGAGGCACCAGCGTGGGTTCCCCTGTGTGTGTCAGAGACTGAGAGGAGTAGGGATGCCGCCAGGCCTGGCCCGGACTCTGTGTCAGGTACACTAGTAGGGGGCACTGCTTGGGCAGGGTGGGCCTAGGTCTGGGAGAAGGCCGTGGGAGACCCTTTCATGTGGCGTCTCTCCTTCCGCACTGGAGCAGAAGCTGCAGACAATCACATGGGCCAAGTGAAAGCAGCAGCATGGAGCCTGGGAGCTAACCCTGGGTCCCCTCTTCCCTCCTCAACCTCCTCCCTCCAGCTTGCTCATTTCAGCAACACAGAGTCTGGGCAGTTCCTGGTTCCACCAGCAGGGGTCCCCAGAGCAGAGGGCTAGAGGGCTTGGGGGCAGGGCAGGCTGCACACAGCCTTCCACCCCTGTTCACAGGTGTCCACATGCATGGGTGGTCTTTACTCATGCATGGGTGTGTCTGTACTTGTGTGCGTCCTTGTGGGTGGGGATAAAATGAATGTACCTGTGTTTGTGGGAGCGGATCTACAAACAAGACCATGATTGCTGGTATGGATGGGGCCTCGTGTGCACTGGGTGCTTGTATAACGCGTGCCTAGGCGTCATGCTGGGGCTTGTGAGCGAAAGGGGGAAATAGAAACACAAACTGAGTGTAGTGTGCACACCTGTAATCATAGCACCCGAAGCAAGAAGCAGCAGGATTGCTCCCGGTTTCAGGAAGCCTGTCCCGTCTACAGTGCTAGAGCCCCCCTGGAAAGAAAGAAGCTAGGTGTGGTTTGGTGGTGCACACTTTTAATCTGGGCACTCAGGAGGCAGAGGCAGGCAGATCTCTGAGTCTGAGGCCCAGGTTATATTGTGAGACTCCATTCCAGTTTAAAAAAAAAAAAAATTGACAGGACAAAGGATGTTGACACCTCAACACAACCCCTGATTTTCTATTAAAACCCCCTGTCATCGGGTGCGGCTGACGGCCAGAGCTCTGGACCTGTTCCGATTCCATTTGCAATCTGTAGTGGAAGAAAGACGAGCCGAAAGAAGGCAGATGACTGCCCCACAGGTGGCCGGCTGGCCCGTGGAGGACAGAGGGACGCAGCTGTCTGTCGGGCAAAGCCAGAGCCCAGCTCTGCCCTCTCCGCTGGAGCCCCAGCTGTGGGCGGCCACTTCTCTGGCCTGTGTTGGAGTTCCACGGGGCCGCTGGGAAAGGTCAGACTGGTGACTCTCAGCCTGTGGTCCTGAGCATGCCTAGCCCGAGGGGAGTGAGGCAGACCGTGGGCCCCGCCACAGGAAGCTGTGTTAGTTTCTAACGCTTCATAACAAATCTCACCCGGCGGGGCTTACAACATCACAGACATTCATCACACAGTCCCTGGGGTCAGTTCCCGAGAGCAGCATTCTTGGACACACTTAAGAGTCGGCAGGGCTGGGCATACTGAAGCAAGCTCCCCTTGCCCTTGCTGGGTTCTAGGGCAGCCCCGCTCCTGTGTGTGTGGCCCCTCCTCCTGCCTCCAAGTCAGCCACAGGCAGCACCTTCAGATCCCTCGCTGCCCCCACGGGCCTTCCTACAGCCTTTGCTCGCTGACCTCTCCCTGCTGAGAACTTTTGTGGCAACAGGAGGAGGACTGTCTTCAGAGTCTTAACGTAATTACACCTGCAAAGCCCTTTTGCCTGAAAGGTGACACATGCACAGGTTCTGGGGACTGGGACGGGGACATCTTTCGAGTGGGGTACATTATTCTGAATATTAAAGACAATGGCTGTCAGAAGGGGGTGACACTCTTTTTCTTTCTTTCTTCTTGTTGTTTTGTTTTTTTTTTTCTTCTTCTTCTTTGAGTTAGTAGGTATTGAACCCCAGGCCTGATCTGATACATGCTAGGCAAGAGCTCCACCACCTAGCCTTTATTTTAAGATAGTCTCGCTAAGTTGCTTAAACTAATCTTGAATTTACTCTTCTTTTTTAAAATTTTTTTATTTAGTAATTCAACTTACATCTCGGTCACAGGCCCCTCCCTCCTCTCCTCCCAGTCTCACCCTCCTTCCTTCATCCCCTCTCCCCTATTCCTCAGAATAGAGGAGGCCCCTACCCAGACACCCAGCTCATCTATTCACAT
The DNA here is from genome assembly GCF_030254825.1 of Meriones unguiculatus. NCBI lineage: Eukaryota > Metazoa > Chordata > Mammalia > Rodentia > Muridae > Meriones > Meriones unguiculatus. The sequence goes on along the minus strand of NC_083349.1, from coordinate 95,261,796 downwards.
GATGACTGAGTTCATCTTCCTCCCTGTGGCCTGGTAGGGAAGTCCCATCAGGGGGAAGTGATCAAAAAGCAGGCAACATAGTCTATGCCCATAGTCTGTGTCCCCTGACAAGTGAGCCCACATGAAGCCTAAGATGCCCATCAAACTTATCTTCTTGGGGTCTGTGCATTGCAGCATGTCTACCCTGAATTCACTTTTGTAGCCCAGAGTGAACTGGCCTTGACTTTGTAATCCTCCCTCCTCAGCCTCATAAACACCTGGGACTACAGGCCTATACTGGCAGGCTGGGCTGGGGCTGGAGAGGGGCATTCATTTTAGATTTAGTTTTAATTTTTTTAATTATGTGTCTGTGTGTCTGCCTGCATGTGAGTGCAGTTGACCACAGACACCAGAAGAGGACGTCAGATCCTCTGGGGCTGGAGTTACAAGTGGTTATGAGCTACCTGAAATGGGTGCTGGGAACCCAACTCAAGACCTCTGCAGGAGCAGCGTTGGCTCTAACCACTGAGCTGTCTCTCCGGCCCCACAACATTCCCAATCCTTCCATGCTTTAGTGAGACACCATGAGGATACTCTGCTGTGCGGAAAATGCTCTCCCTGGGAAGAACGCTCTCCCCTGCTGAGAACACTCCTTGTCAAGGACCCTTGGACCCTGGCAGTGCTGAGGGAGCTGAGCTATCTCAGGCACTAGGAACCAGCTCTGACTTGTGAAGGGCTTGCCCTTCATTTTGCTCTCCAGCATGCTAGGGCCAAGAACTTGTTATTACTAGGTACAGACCCCTTGGGCCCCTCTCTCTCCCTCACCCCTACCAGTCCACTTCATACCCAGTCCCTGACCAGGGCGGAGTCTACCTCCACGCTCCTGGGAGGCTTTTATTTGGCCCTCTGTCCTGCTGTTCTAGACCACCTTTTGATCATAGAGCTGCAGCCTGCCAGCTTCAGCCCTCTTAATGGGGGTGGGACCCCACCAGTGGGATCCCCCATGGAAAGCCTGACCACACTCAGCATGAGGAAGGGGGACATGCATGACAGCAGAGGCCAGTACTGGGGGGGCCATGGAGACCCCAGCCTCCCATATGTTTTCTGAAGTGAAGTTTCCCGGCCCAGTGAGCCCCACATCTGGAAGAGGGCTGGAAATTCCAACCACGCTCCCCTGCTAGGAAATGTGTCAAATCCTCCCAGAGATCTCATGGAAGCAGGAAACACTTGAGAGGGGGGCCGATTCCACAGGACCCTAAGAGCGTTGGAGAGCTCCAGATGTCACCAGGAGTCCACAGTCCTCAGCCTGGCTCCCTGTTCCCCCTCCCCCACCCCCACCCCAGGAAATGAAAGGGGCCTGGAGCAAATGACAGAGCTCATGTCTCGCTGGGACCCACAAGTCCATGTGTGCGTGTGAAAAGCTGAGTTTTTCAGAGACGCTGAGTTATTTTTTCCTGGAGAGAAAAATGTTGACATGCCTTTGGAGGGTCATCTGCCCAGAAAAATCTCCTGATGCATGAAGAAGGCAAGGTTTCTCTTCTCTCTGATACACACACACATCTCCCAGAGGCCCCAGCTCATCTGCCCCAGCACACTGGTGTTCTGGGGCCTCATCATCACTCTTCACCCAGCTCATCCATTTCTCAGAGCCAGGGTCACGGAGCAGGACTGGCCACTGGCTCCTTCTGGGTGTAAGTGTGACTCTCCAGTGGTTGCCATAGCAATCATGGATCCAATGGCTGGAAGCAGAAAGCACTGGTTTTCCTCCACCTCTGGAGGATAGAAGTTCAAATTCAGTATCATGGCCTAAAGTCGTGCACCTGCAGGCTGGAACCTCCTGGGCCCTTGGGGAGAGCTGACATCTTTGCTTTTTTAGTGTCTAATAGGTAATTCTATCCCTTGGCCTCCTCCACCTTCAAAGAACATATCTCATCCCTGCTCCCTTTATCATATCACCCCCTCCAATTCTAAGTCATCCTCTGTCCCCCTGATAAGGTCATCTGTGATTAGATTGGACTTGTCTCAGCAATCGACACCTTAAGATATATAACTTAATCATTCCCTTAAAATCCCGGTGCTGTATTAAGATAACACATGCACCAGTCGTAGGTCGGGACTCACTGGCTGTCTACAGCAGAGGCCTCTCCCTGAACATCAGTTTTCCACTTGTTGCTTTTGGGGAGGTTTTCCAGCTCTGACACTAAGATGGGGAACCTCTTTTCTCTAGTTAAAGGGGCTTGGCCTCTCCACTCTCTGCTCAGAGCAGTGTCTGAAGCTCACATTGCCTCTTTTCCATCGATGGAAGCCAGGCTTCTCTACCCTGCAATTAGTACCAGGAGGCCACGCCCCCTACAGGGCCAGATGCCTACACCTAAGCAGCCTCCTCCGCCAGCGGGAGCCCCTTTCGGATCTTAGTTCTAACTTTCTCCAGGGACGGCCTCCCTTGCCCATCCATCGTTGGGAAAGAAGACTCTTGGCGAGGTGATGAGGATAGCTGTGCAGAAGAGGGAAGGGAGAGGCGTGCACACTCCTCCCAACACTGTTCGCAGTGCCTCGGTCTCCTGGGGCTCATCCAGGCCAGCCTGGCCTCCTCAGCCCTGTGTTGATACTACTCCCCAGATTACCCAAGAGCCTTTGGAAGCCAGATGAGCTGCTCTGGCATCTGAAGGGCTGGGGGAGGTGGTGCTGTGCTTTGGGCCTACAAACACTAGAAATGGAGGCCATTGCACATGCCTGAGAGGGGGATTCGGCCACAGCTTGGTCCATACTGTTCCCACTGCCTGGTGACACCTCACTCTGTTACCTCTGACTTATCAGCCACCTCCTGCAGAAAGTGTCCTACCAAGTCTAAGAGAGCTAAAGTTCCTCCATGATGCACCCAGAACTGTGGACTGGTTCCCTGTGGCCAGGACAGGGACCCATTCCATCCTATAGATAGTTGTTCCACATTGGAGGGGCTTGGGCACAGTTTTGTACTCAGGCATGCAGAAGTCAGAAGTCACGATATGCGAGTATGGGCATGCACATGTCATGGGGAGCCAGTGGAGATCGGAGGACAACTTTTGGGAGTCAGTTTTCTCTTTCTACCTTTTTGAGACAAGGTTCTCTTGTTTCTGTCAGGCTATGGACTCCAGGAGAGCTGTGCTTGGAAGCTTCTGGATAATTGTCCTGCCTCTGCCTCCCACCTCAATAGAGGAATGTTGAGTTTACAGATGCATGCAGCCGTGTCTGGCTTTTTTACATGTGTTCCAGGGATCAGACTCAGGTTGTTGGGCCATGTAGCAAATACTTTTGCTTGGTGGAGCTGCCTTGCTATCCCCACTTTGATTTTTCAGATGGAGTCTCTCATTGGCCTAGAGCTCACCCAAATAGGCTAGATTGGTTGGCCGCAAGATCCACCTTTCTCTGACTCCCTAGTGCTGGAATTAAAAGCATGCTCTACCACATCCGGTTTCTTAAAATGAGTGCTGGCAATCCAGTTGAGGGGCTGGTACTTGTACAAGAAGCTGCTGACTGAGCCATCTCTCCAGCCCAAATTCTGTACTTTCTTGGGGGGAGAGAGCAGGGTGGAGCTCACTATGTAACCATGAGTAGCCTGGAAATCACTCTGTAGAGCAGACTGGCCTAGAGCTCACAGAGATCCGCCTGCCTATGCCTCCAAAGCACTGAGGTTAAAGGCGTGGGCCTACGCGCCCAGCCAGCTTCTGCTAGGGGTCACCTAGGCATGCTCCCTCTTTGCACAGAAAGAGTCTTGGAGGTCCCTTTAGTGTTCTTCTGGGTGGAGCTAGGAACATCTGGGACGGACGATGCACCAGACACCCAGAGGCAGGCACTATCTGTGCTGACGTCATGATCTGGCCACAGACTGGCCTGATCCCTAAGAGAATGCTGGGACTTCACGCTGTTGAGAGAAAGGCCTGGGTTCCAGCTCTGTGTCTCTTAATCAGGTTCATGGTCATTCCCTCCTCTGGAAAATAGGGACAATAACTGGACACCCCTCCCAGGTTTTTCTAAAGGACTACGAAAAATGAGGTATGGTCCCTGACAAGGGGTGACAGTATTGACAAGAATCACTATTGCTCATCACTCCCCACTCCATCTTCTTGCTTATTTTTCAGGCTCTGGGCTCAGGAACAAGCTGATTCAAGAGTCACACCCACTCAGCTCAAGACTCCCAAAGAGATTCTAACTGATCAGGGAGGAATGGCATGATAGCTAGTTTTATGTCAACTTGATACAAGCTAGAGTCATTGGAAAAGAGGGCACCTCAATTGAGAAGAGCCCTCCTTAACATCCGGCTGTTAGGCCTTTTATTAATCAGTAATCAATAGGAGAGGGTCTAGCCCATTGTGGGTGGGCCATCCCTGGGCTGGGGGTCCTGGGTTCTATAAGAGAGCAGGCTGAGCATGCTCATAAGGAACAAGACATCCAGCAGCTCCCCTCTGTGGCCTCTGCATCAGCTCCTGCCTCCAGGTTCCTGCCCTGTTTGAGTTCCTGCCCTGACTTCCTTTGGTGATGAACTGTGATGTGGAAGTGTAAGCCAAATAAGCACTTCCCTCCCCAATTTGCTTTTGGCCATGGTGTCTCACCGAAGCAGTAGAAACCCTAAAGAAGAAGTGTCCTAGAAGTCTTTGTTTTTATTAAAATGAATATATTGTTTTAAATAAATCTCCTTATGGGCAGGGGGAAGTGGATGGATTGGTGGAGTACTTGCCTGGCATTCAGGAAACCCTGGGCTCAATTCCTAGCACCACAAAAAACAGGCAGAGTGGGACACATCTGTAGTCCCAGCACTTGGGAGATGGAGACAGGAGGTTCGAGGTCATCCTCAGCTACAAAATATATGACATTTTTGTCTATGAATATAAATAATAAACAAACCTCATAGGCAGTCCTGGAATTTAAACACCTTCAGAAACCACTAGGATGTAGGGGTTTTGTTTTGATCAAAACCACAAGTTGGCTTTCATTAAATTTCAACTGGACCTGCACCTGGAAGTCCAGCTTGAAGGTACCTGCCCATGGCCACTACACATAGCAAGTAAGGCCGGCATTCAGCATGGGGCAGCTGACACCAGGCAGGACAACACCCTGGTCCTCCCCTGCAGCTGCCTCAGCACTGTGGCCAGCAGAGCTCACCATGAAATTGGTTCTCCATACCTCCCAATGCCAGACCAGAAGGCCTTGGCTGAAGTTGTGGATCCCACCAGAGGAGAGACCTTTGGGAGCCAAGGAAACCCAGCCACCCTTCCACCCAGCCCAGGTTTCTGCCAAGTCCTGTGCCCTTCCCTCCTGACTGGGACACTTCATTTGGCCTAGGGAAGCTCGTGGCTCTTACATTTCTGCAAATTAAGCCAAGGCTGCTAGCTGGGGTGAGGGTGGCCACGGCTGGTCCCTTGGGGCCTACAACAGAGCCTCTCTGGAGGAGTACAAGAGCAAGAGGAAAGTGAAGGTACCAAGGGGGCCAGTGTGGCCCTTAGTGGTTGCTCTAGTGGTTGCTCTGTCCCTGTGCTTGGAAGGAGGTGGGACTAATCCTGCCTCTGGTGACCTGGCCTTGATCCCCACAGGGAAGTGCCAGCAAGGATGCCTGCGGAAGAGGACGGACAAAGAATGACAGCACTGTCCTCCACCAATGATTCAGGACTGTTGACGTGTGTGAGACAAGCCGGCTCAGCCTGGGTCTGGCTCTGCTCCACCGTGAGGAGGAAATGGTTTTCACTGAAAAACAAAGTTAAAAAACAGTTTGCTGAAGGGGAATGAAAGAGGAAGGGGGGAGGGCCAACTCGAACTGTCTGCTCATCAGAATCACCTGGGCAGCTGTTAAAAACACAGATTCCAAAGCCCACGCCAAGTCAGGAAAATGTTATTCTTGGTAGCCTGGCTTTCTCTTCTTTACGGTTTAAAGACACAGACTCAACTTAAGCAGCTTGGACGGCCTGGTGCTGGGTGTGCCAAGGTGAAGCTCTGGCTCAAAGTCCTGAAGGAAACGCCAAACCAAAGAGACCCAACAGACTCAGGGGGAAACTCCTAAAAGCTACTCGTTCCTCTCCAGCCAGTCTGGGGCTCCCCGAGCTGAAGCTCCACGCTCCCTCCTTCCATTCTCATTTGTGTTCCCAGAGAAGGGTCTCCAGGACTCTGCTAACACCTTCTTCTTGTCCCTGACACCTCAGCCCCTGGCTGCCTATGGAAGGCTCAGGCATTCTCACCCTGCAATCTATAGCCTAGCAGGTCCCCTAACAGAGAACTCTGCACTGTGGTTAGTTAGGGACCTGGGTTACCAAGGTGGGGTTTCCTTTGTAAGAGGGACACAGGGTAAGTTGAAGTATGAGAGAACAGTAGAATGAGGGAGGCAGAGGTCTTTGCGGATCAAGGAAGGGGCCACAGACCAGAGGACACAGCTCAGTGTGAGACACTAAAGAGGCAAGGAATGGCTTCCCCCCACAGCCTGCCAGAAGGACCAGCCCAGCAGCCACACTGATTTTAGCCCAGCAGCACTGATTTGGACCCATAGCTTCCAAAGAGAGTACATGCATGCTGATTTCAGCTACCTGCTTTAGAGACCCTGTGCAGCAGACTCCAGCCGGCTCCACACTGCCCATTTCACCAACCAGAAACTCCAGGCTCCACAGTCCCCCACCATCCAGCCTTCCTCTAGGCCTTTCTAGACCCCTCATCACATTTCTAGTGTTCCTCACCACCCCCTGGACAGCCATACACTGTCCTTCTTTCCCTCCAATCCCACCTTGGGTGTGGCCACGTGGTCCGGGTTATGTTCTCTGCCAGTACATTTACTCCTCCCCAGCCATTATCCCAAAGTGAAGCCTGGTATGCCACACCCTAATGCCCAACACTAGGAGGCCCTCCACGTGCCTCCTTGGCGAGCAGCGGCCCTGCTCCCTTTTGACCCAGGTCACCTGCTCATCCCTCAACACCTCACCCACATATCACCCCTCCCAGAAGTCTTCCCTGCCTGTCATACAATTTTCTCAGTTCTCGGCACATAGTAGGTAGTCAGTAAACATATGGGGCCCTGAGGACAGCTGATTGGCTTTTAAGGAAGTGGTTGGATCCCAAGGGCTCTGCTGTCAGGAATGAGTTAACCCACTGGTGGGTTCTAATTGGATAGCAATGGTGAGCTATGGGGGTGGGGCCTGGTTGGAGGAAGCCGGTCACTGATTGGATGTCACTATGAAAAGGTGGCAGAAGCTATGGAGGTGGGGCCTGTTTGGGTGGGGGGGAGTATGCACACATAGGTGCAGATGCCTGAGGAGGCCAGAAGAGGGCGCTGGATCCCCTGGAGCTGCCTGACATGCGTGCTGACAACCAAACTCCGGTCTTCTGAAAGTGCGGTATATGCTCTTAACTTCTGAACCCTCTCTCTCTAGTCCCTCAAAATTTTTTTCTTCTTCAGCTTTTCCCTTTATTTTTATTTTATGTGTATGGGTATGTATGCTGCGTACCATATATGTACAATACCCACAGAGACCAAAAAGGAGTGTCAGATCTCCCGGGACTGGAATTACACAGTTGTTAGGCACTCTCTGGGTGCTGGGAATCAAACCGAGGTCCTCTGCGAAAACAGCCAGCATTCTTAACTCCTTAGCCGTCTATCCAGTCCCCTAGCCCCGTCCCCAATTATTATGCTGTTTACAAGAAAACTCAGGACTTGGTAAGTATGTTTGCATATACATGCACATATGCACATAATATTATCCAAGTTTTATTTAAATATGTGGGTATATGCTAATAATGGGTATCTACATTGAGTCTGATGATACTGGGGTGTGTTTTTAAAGATTAAGTTTATTGTTAATTGTGTGTGGACATGTGCACATGCAATCTGCCCAGTGTTGGTTCTGGGAACCAAATTTCCGGTCCTCTTAACCACTGAGTCACCTCTCCAGCCTCAGATGGGGGATTTTTGTTTTATTTCATTGCACTTTTTGGGTCTTTTAAATCTTATTTATGTATTCATTCATCTATTCATTTAGTGTATTATGTTGTCATTCAGGCCATTCAACGAGCCTGCCCTCTGGGCTTTTCGGGTCCTGGTTCATCATTTTTAACCAATCCCCTCTTGTTGCACACTTGGGTGGCTTCCAGTCTTTCAGATTTGTAGGAAACAGTGCAGAGCAACCTTACAGCTAAACCTTTCCTTAGCCTCTCTCTCCAACCTTGGAATAGATGCTAGAGATGGACCCCACTGGATTTTCCTGCCATCCCTGAGGAGGCCCTGAGCTAGCTGAGAAATCCTAAAGGCCTTAACATTAGGTTTTCCATACCATGTTCCAGGGGCTCCCTGCCCCAAATCACCACAGCTTCTTTCCCTCTATAGTTGTCCTGGGTCCTGTCCTTCCTACCCCTCAGCCTTCATATTCCCCCTAGAAGACACACGTTTCTCAGTTGCACACAAGCACATTTGTCTCTTGTGAAGGATCCCAGCACATGTATTTATTTATGTATTTATGTATTTATTTATTTATTTATTTATTGACTATCTTTCTGAGTAGACAAGTCCTAGGCTGGGACCTTGCCTGGATTGAAAGTCTGTTGGGATATATGAAGGCTATGTGATGTAGAACAATGTTCAAGGACTCACCCCATTCAAGACAGAGGGGCCCCCCCATATTCCCATCCCAGGCCCAGCTCACCTACAGCTCCAGCCTCGTGAATAATCCTGTGCCCCACTCTCATGTGCAGAGAACTTTAGGGGTGCTACATTCTCTTCCTGGTACTAGATCTATAAAGAAGTGTGCTGATCTTCGGAGGAGCTGCTGCCTGGAAGTGTACCCCAAGTTTTTCGACTGAAGTCCTGGGATCCAGCTGCATCTACAAGGGCTTTGGGGCCTGTCTCTAGGGGCTGCTCAGGCCTCTGCTTGGGCACACACAGTTCTCCTGTCTCTGTGGCTTTAGCCCTTGTTTAAAGCTGGGTGTGAATGCCTTTGAAACCTCCTGCTGACCTGGGGCTCCTGTCTTCAGCCAACCAGATTAGGAGAACTTAATCTCCTAATGCCAGCTGCCCACAGCCCTGTAAGCTTTGCCTCTCCCTCCCACCAGTGTGGGCAGTGTCCTCAAGGGGGAACTTCATTCCCCAGGACGGCTCTGTATGGTGCCTGGGGCCTCTCCCCTGAGGCACAGACTCCGTGTTTTCACATTGGGTGGCTCTCCTGGCCCTCCTACAGAGCTCTCTTCTCACCTCACCTCTTCATTGATGTGGGGGCAAACCCCCACAATTAAACAAGCCCAAAATAGTGATCCAGTGGGAAGCTGGCAAGGGACAAGGCCACTTCCTCAGGAGGTTTGAGGGCCCTAGAGTCCCAGGCGGGGCTCGGCTGCACAGTGCCTTCCTGACAGTCTCTGTCCTGAGGGGCCCCAGGTACTTGCTTGCCAGGGATCTGCCTCTGGCCTGGTGGCTTGTGAGGGTTTGTGGCTGGAACAATCAAAGCCGGCATCCTCGGCTCTCTGACAGCTTCCCCCATAGGGCTCTGGTAACTGCACAGAGTGTGTCCGTACTCCTCTCCTCTTCACTTCCCCCGCCTTGTTTCTATCTCCTTGGTCTCCTGCCAACCCCAGGGCATTTGGGAGGGTAGGACAAGCCTTTCTGTACTACTGTGCCCTCTTCTGCCACAGAGACAGAATGGAGGCCTCCCTCTTCCTCCACAAGGGCCTCAGGGAACCTTCTCAGCCTGGGGTGGGTGGTGTTATCCCACTTACAGCCAGCCCCATTCCAGCCATGGATGCTTTCTAGATATTTAACAATAATGGCAATCTTGGACACAGACAACAAAATTTCTTCTCTAGGTTAGTCAAGGGCAAGCCTATCCCTTCAGTTACAAAGACCCAAACCCTTGGAGCACAGCCCTGAAATCTTTTCTCACAGTCTAGTCAATCAGTGAATCTCCTTAGCCCAACAGTTCCCAGAATCCAGCTTCCTTATATCTTCTGCTTCCATGTCTCACCTGCTTTCCTGTGGTGGACCCATTGTCTCCTTAGTGGGTTGGGGCAGGGAGGACCTGACAGAGTTGAGGTGGGAGCTGATGGAGGAAGGCTAGTGTAAGGCTAAATTATACCCGAATCCCATATGCGAAGAACCCCCCTGCCTAGAATTAGTCTCATTCTCACTGTTAATGAGAAAAGAAAGGGCTGGAGAAATGGCTTGGCAGTAAAGAGCACAGGTACATCCCAAAAGCAAGGCTCGGAAGAGACAGGCCATCCTGGCCAAATGAGGGCTTGAGGTTCACAGTGCGGAGGTACTAAGCTCACTTACCCAGCAGCTTCACAGCAGAAGGGGAATCAGATCTCAGGTCAACTCTACAATCCAACCCAGGCCCACTGAGGAAGGGACAGGGGCCAGCCAAGCCCAAAGCATGTACTGCCTGGGTGTGGAAACCAACAGCATTCCTTACAACCAATTAACCCGGAGGCTAGCCAGGACCTCTCCCTGCTACGGGTCCCAAGCCTCACAGGCCCCCATCACCTAACAGGGGTTTCTTTCCCTTTGGCCATCTTGGTCATCTTCCAAGATCCTTCCTCTCTTGGCTGTTCCTTTTGTAGGCTGGGAAAGGGAGTGCTGAGGAGGAGGGAGGATCGATTCTGGACCCAGCCAGATCCACTTGCAGCAGGCAGCTTAACCCTCCCTCAACACTGAAAGCCCTCCACCCTACCCCCAACAGCCCATCCTTGCTCCCGACCCTGACTCAGCCCATAAATTACCTAGGGATGGTCACTGACTCAGCCAGGAAGCCCAACGTCCCCAGCCCCAACCCTAGGCCTCAACCCCACAGCTGGCTCTCATTCCCAGATTACGGGCCCCTCCTCTCAGGAAATTCCTGGAAAATATCAGGCTTCTTGGAGGAGCGAGCTCCTAACCACAGCGCCAGCAGGGACCGAAGCCACTGCAGCCCATCCATCATTCTGCTGCCCTGCCCCTCCTCCCCAGCCTGTGGGCTTGCGTGGGGTTGAATGTGGAGGTGTTAGTCTCCCTTAAGTGCCAGACACACAGTTCTGAAGGGAGCAGGGTACAGAGCACAGCATGGCTGGGGCATCCCAGCATGCTTTGGGGAGGCAAATGACTGGTTCAGGGCAAAGAAAGATGTTGAAAACTGATAGGTAAGGAGGCAGGAAGGGTGTTCCAGGCCCCAAGATAAGTGTGAGCAAGGCTGGGGAACACAGACTAAAGTATGTAGGGGCCGGGAGGAAAGGAGAGAGTAACCAGGTAAAAGGCCTCTGGGCAAGATGTGGGCTCAGGAGGCTAGATCGAGGGTTCCCTCCAACTCAGAAGCTGCAACAAGTCTTGAAGGCAAAGGCCCAAAAGATTCTGGGGGACTTAGGAGCACATGACAGTGTTCAGGTGGCCAAGGACCTGATGGTACATTTAGCCAACAAGCCCAGGGCAAGCATGGCATCCTCAGACCATTTACTTAGGCCTACGAGACAAAACCATAGCCCCTGCCTCACCACGTTCGCTCAGTCCGATGGATGGGGCAGAGCTCTGCCTTCTAGGAGCCCATACAGAGGTGAGGACACAGCCTCTGGGAGTACCCAGGCTGAAAAGAGAACAAGTCACGTCAAACCTGATGAAGGACCTTCCTACCTCTCCTGGGTCTCAGCGATCCTCAATTCCCTTCTTCAGAAACTCCATTCTTTTTGTGAGGGAAGCCACGCCCAGGTCTCAGATAAGTTCCCCTTAGGAAATACATCTTTAAAGTATGGAGATGCCAGGCCAGCTTTCCCCTTTAGGAATGCTAGAATCACAGAAACAAAATTGGGGGGCTCATTCAAGGATGGGCAGTGTCCAGAGCTAGTCATCCCCGGGCCAGGAGCTGAATCCAATATCTGCTCCCTCTCCTGGAATAGTACTTTTCCAGTGTCTTGACCAGGTCAATGACAGGCAAAAACACAGCCCTCCAGACAAGCCAAAAGAAAGATGTAGAGATTAGCAGTGACACTGGATTGAAATGTCGTAAAAGCAAGGTTCTCAATTTGTCCTCAGCTCTGAAGCTGGAAAGCGGCTTCGTAAGTGGTGTCTTAGTAAGTCCTTCCTCGTGTCCAGCTGGAGAAAGGCCTTTCAGGGCCGCAGCATCAAAGCCTTGAAAACACGCTACGGATGTTTCTAGGTTAGCTGCTGTACCTCCCAGCTCCACCTAGCTCTGAAAGACGGCTTCCTCTTTGGTCACTGAGACATGCCAGCTTTGGCAGAGTCCTTCCTGTGTACTTTTGTTCAACTTGTAAAATAAAGAGGGAAGGATGGAGCCAGAACGAGCCAGGCTGTCCTACCCTAAGATTTGGCCTCTAGAGGTGGCCCAGAGTGCTGGCCCTCCTTCCAGTCCTGTGTGAAGCTCTGTTCTGTGCCCGGGGCTAAGGTTGGAAAGGGTACGCTGTTGGGGCTGATAGACATACCCCCTAGTGTTGAGATAGGTGAGGACAACACCATCTGGGCTGCCCTGGAGAACAGGGTGGGGACGTCCTGCCTCATTGTAACGGGTCCACTTCATTTCCAAAAACCTTTCCCACCAGGAAAGGGGGTCAAAGCGTTGCCAAGTGGGATCTGGGACTTCCTGACTGAGCCAGATGCTGGTGACAAAAAAAAATGTGTCAGGAATATCTTACTGATGGAACTGGGTTCACCATGCTCATACTGGGCCAGGCCACAACCCTGCGGGCACAACACAAACTGGGAAAGAAAGGCTGACGCTGGCTTGATTTGCCATGGACCTTTTGCATGGACTTTCTGGCAAAAAGGAAGACTGAAGGTTGTATATTTAACCAAGGACACTGTTTTGGCTTTGCCTCTCTGTTTTAATGGCTAGCCTTTTGTTCGATCCAGTGCCATAGGAAAACTTAAGATTATTCTTCTTCAATACAGCATTATTGACAGCAGTTCTCTGCTCAGCACTAACCTCAGGTATGGCCATGGCTTTAACAAGTGGTTTCCATCCTGATGATTAGTCCCCTCCTGAGGACTCTCAGGGCATACTGTAAACATCCTATCTTCAAGAACCCCTGAAGAGACTTAGCTCAGTTTGGTTGATTTCTTATTTCTCAAATGTATTTAACTGCATAACCCCTTTGTCACGGGACACATAATTATGGAAATGTCCCATACATTTTGGGGAATGCTACATTCAAGTTTTTCATGGGGAGTTGTTTGTTCTGGTCCAAGGGAACAGGCACCCCAAAGAGGGCAGAACTCTGTGTGTGTTCTACACATACACCCCAGTTCAATCTGCTGATCCTTTCTCCTAAGGAAGTCTGCTTTGAGTTCCCAGCAATGCATTGTTACTTGGTGAAAGGACTTTAATGCTAAAAGCAACTTGGAGGTCTGCTACAGTCTGCATGCTGATGATCCCCTGAAATTAGTTCCCTAACCAGATATCTGTCTGTCCTTCCCCAACACCTTAACTTTCAGCGAATGGCTACTTCAGAAGGAGACTTCAGGAGGGAGGCAATCATGGCCAGCACAAGATCACCAAGGAAGGCTGCCTGTGCCTCAGTGCAGAAGGAAATGGCCCTGTGTCAGAACTGCAGGAGGTCTGAAGAGAACCAGTTAGGGAACAGAGAGAGGGGGAGTTAATGGCAGCAAGATATGGCCCAGGGCCCAGCTAGTTCTTCTGTACGAATATTGTGTCTTTCTTTATTTCTTAAAGTTTTGTTTCATTTTGTTTGTTTCTGGGCTGGAGAGATGGCTCAGCTGTTAAGAGTACTTGCTGCCCTGTCCAGAGGACTGGAGTTTGGATCCTAGTGGATGAATGTCTGTAACTCCAGTTCCACAGGACCTGGTGCCCTCTTCTGGCCTCTTCTGGCACTGCACACACTTGTGCAGATAACACTCACAGAGGCACATATGTGCATGTATATAAAGAAATAAAGAAAAGGAAATGTTTGGTGGTTCTTTTCTACAGATAACCAGTCCTTTACAAGATCACTTCCTGGAACTCCACATGGAAGCAGCTGCATCTGCTCGTTTTACATTCACACTTTTCAAATGTTTGTTCCTATCTTCTATACATTCACCTCTGTGCTACATCTATGTATAGTCTTGGTTCCCTTTTCTAACTCGGTCACCCGTTGTGTGAAAACTTCCAATTATCGCTTGTTATTTTGTGAATGCTGTAGTCTGCCTTTTGAAATTCAAACTCCAAGGACTCTAAGCCCCGTTTCTGAAGGTGGCAAATGCTGAAGGGTCATGCTTGGGCTGTTCCTAGCTCCCCACAGCATCACTAGATCTTCTACAGTGACCCAGTGCTCACATAACTATTCACATTATCTATGCACACCTCAACAAAGTGGGAGCAGAGCTATGTAGTAGAAGAAAACATTGAGGAAAAGCACTACTTTGAACATTTTCAAATATTCTCCCAGCTGTCTACCATAGATAGTAGGTAGTGCTATTTCTATCGTAAGAATTCTGTTTCTTCGACCACCCTTGGGTGCCCTCTTGGAATGAGCCTTAGCCCTTTCTAAATCTTGGCTTTTTCACCTGAGGCCATGACACTCAGAAGAGTCAGCAATCTGCCATTGTCGTCCCCTTCCCCCAGTCCGGTACATGGTCTAGGCTGTCTCCTGCCTAGATAACAGCTGAACAATGGCTGCTGAAGCTGAGAGCAAGGGAGGCCGTGGGAACCACTGAGGTTCTGGAGTGAGGGGCCGGAAGAGGGGAGGAGGAAACGGGCAGCTAGACAGGCTGGGTGTCCACCCCCATCCCTGGCCTGGAAGCCCCACATCCGAAGTTGGTGGAAATCATCCTGTTTCCCTTGGATGGCCCCTGCTGGGCCTCTCATTCATTCGACAGCTATTTACTGGACACCTACTAGGTACTGGGCTCTAAGCCAGGAACAACCTTACCCCTGGGGACAGTCCCTTCAACTCCACAAAAACATTCACCGCTGTCGGCCCTGGACTCACCCCACAGAGTGTCGCAGCAAGGCTGAGGTCAACAATGCCTCCTGACAACTCAGAATGTGGGCTCAGCGAGCTGCCAGGACTTCTGCAAGGGTTCACACAGCAGGGTGGGCTTTCTCCCCTCTGTCCCCGAGTAAGATCCTCTCCTCCTCTCTCTCTCCTTCCCTCTTCCCCTCTCCTCCTCTCTCTCTCTCTTGCTCCCTCCCCCAGCCTTCACATGTTTGGGTCTCCAGGGTGCTGGAGCAATCACCCTTACCCTGAACGGTTGTTCTGGAAGCTACACTGCCTGTCAGCTAAGTATCGCTAACCTTCAGCCTTCTCCCCAGCTTCCACAAAGGTCCCAAATCTATCATGGCAATGCCATTGGGACCATTTTACTATCTTTGCTGAAGGGCAGAAAGGCCTGGAAAGTCTAATGAGCAATTTTTCTCAGAAACTGCAAACCACTTGCTTTTGAATCTGGCTTCATGAGCTGGCACTTGATTTCTGCTGGACTCCGGTCTCTTTCCACTTACCTATGTTTCACAGGGTGTGTAAATCAGACTTTAAAAATTACTAGTTTCCTTCTGAAAGAGGAAACGCAAGAAAGTGCTCTTTGCTTTCATTTTTGTGCTACGTCCCTACTAAGAGCTGTCTCAAATAACAAGGTCACTTTGAGTCATCACCTGTTCAAAATCAGCTGGTCACAGAGAAAGGCTGCCGATGATTCTCCGGAATGCACGTACCTGACTTAGATCACACGTACATACAGAATACACACACTCATTCTGTACTACTGTTTTGTCTCGTTCTGTGAGACAAGGTTTCATATACCCCAGGCTTTGAATGTCTCTAAGGATGAGCTTGAACTTCTCCCTCTTGCCTCCTGAGTGCTGGGATTACAGGTGTGTGACACCATGCCTCGTTTGCCAGACTGGGCATGGGGCTCTTTGATGCTAGGCAAGCACTCTACGGTCTGATTTACATTTTTAGGCCCCATGAGACCCTTTTTACAAGTTTCTACCTACAGTTATGCATACTTCATACATGCCTGCCGAATACTTACATATATGTCCGTGCTCTACAAACATACCTGCTATATGATACATACACACTGTTCATGCCATCTCTATTCTATATAAACATTCACTTTGTACACCAGCATGTACACACAGGAATAAGCAAAGGGCTGGAGAGATGGCTCAGTGGTTATGAGCACTGATTGTTCCTCTAGAGGACCGGGGTTCAATTCCAAAAGCCCACAGGGAGACTAACAACCATCTATAACTCCAGTTCCAGAAATACAACGCTCTTCTGGCATCTGAGGGCAGCAGGCATGCATGTGATGGACGGATAAACACGGAGGCAAAACACCCATACAATAAAATAAATTATTTTTAAAAAGTAAGATACACAAGGAAATACCTACACATTTTGCAAACATTCTAGTTTTCTGATTAAAGTTCTTCTCAAGGTTTGTAGTTCTAAATCAGATATGGTCCCAGCACTCAGAGGATAGAGGCAAGAGCATCAAGAATTCAAGGCCAGGCAGTTATGATGGACCCTTAAATCTCAGAACTCAGGAGGCAAAAACAGGCAAGTCTTTGTGAGTCTGAGATCATGTCTACATAGCAAGTTCTAGGCCAGCTAGGGCTACATAGAGAGACCTTACCTAAGGAAAAAAGGGGAGGGTGCTGGAGAGATAACCCGCTGGTTAATAACACTTAACTGATCTTTCAGAGGAGCTGGGCTTGGATTCCCAGATCCCACATGGAGGCCTATAGCCATCTGTAACTCTGGTTACAGGGAAACCAACTCCCTCTCCTGGCCCCCAGGGTAGCACAATGCGCATGTGCTACACAGACATACATGCAGGCAAAACACCCATACACTTACAATAAAAGTAATATTTTTAAAATATATATTTAGGCATTCAAGGCGTTCCTCAGCTACAAAGCAAACGTGAGGCCAGCATGGGGTATTTATGAGACTGAGACACAATTCATCAACTCCCCTCCGTCTGTTCTCTACTGGCATTTTTTTTTTCCTGTTTCTGAAACAAACAAACAAAACAACTAACTTTCCTCATTACTATCTATAAATAAATGCAGCTGGGTACCAATTTCTCAAAATTCCAGAAAAACAAATAGACCAAGAATTCTGATTTGGGGGTGCCTACCCTTCCTCTTTCTCCCCGGAAAGTCACTCACGCCTTGGTTTGGATGAGGCCAGGCAGATGTCTGGAGACACCCGCCTTCCATTGGCTGTTTGGCCCTAGGGGAACACACAAGATTTTTCACAGTAATGGGAGAGCCATTTCTCATGGAAGGTTGGTCCTCTGCCCACTGTTGGAGCACAGGATATCACGAAGGGTGTAATGACGTTAGGAGAGGCAAGGCCCCCGCATGCATCACTAATTGATCACAGCATCTGCCTCTCTGAGCTCGGTTTTGGCTTCGATGTCTTCTGCAGAGCTCTCAGCCTTACCAGCTACTTGAGGCTGGCAAAGGAGATGGGAACTATGTGACCCCAGTGAGCCCAGTGTCCTCATTCTACGGGCTAAGACACTATGGCCTGAGAGGTGATTTTTGTGAGGTCACACTCCAAGCTGCTCAGCCAACATGAGGAGACCATCACGGAAGGTCCTGCCCACTTTGAACGCCACAGATACGGCCTCTGCAAGGACAGGAACTCCCTGTGAGAACAAGAAAAGGAGACAAGGGAGACCAGGCAGGCCTGGAACTCCCCAGATCTAGGACAAAATGAGGGCTTCTGCTATCTTCATACACAGTGGGTCTGACCCTCAAACCCAGACTTCTGGCCTTCAGGATCAAGGCGGGATTGGGAGGGAGGTCTTCCAGAGCTCATGCGTTTTCTTCTGAGGTGCTCTTTCCAAGCCCCACTAATCTCACCAAGTACCCCTTGTTCTTGGTACCCCACAAGCAGATGTCAGTCCCTATTCTGACTCTTACTGGCCCCTTAACTGGATATCACGTTTAATCCCACAAGTAAACCAGTAGGGACTTGTAGGGACAGGCCTTGACTCGTGTTGTGCCTTTCCCCAAGTCACCTTCTCCATACCTTCTCCTCTGCCTCCTACCACAGGCATCACTAGCCTCCTTGCCTCTAAAGGTATAGTTTCTATGGTTTTCAGTCAGGTCCCACTTGCTGTTGTCACAGAAGCAAATTGTGTCTTGCTCTTATCACCTTCATGGGGTTGTTTTTGAAGAACCACTCTTTTTCCAGGAAGAGCCTTGACCCATACCCAGCACCCTAACTGCTCCCATCTGCTCTGGGAATGCCTGTCTGATGACTGAGAAGCTCTTCAGCAGGGTGTGGGTGCTGAGGACAATCCTGGTGACCAAGGCACCCTGCTGCCAGGGTTCCCAGACAACCTGCTCCCTTGGGTGGAAGCCTTGGGACAGCAGCTGTTGCAGGCAGCACTAAGGGGTGCTGGGAGAGACTCCCTGTGGGAGGCCCTGTCCTGGGGCCAGCTGGACGCACTGTGATGACACCTGTGCCTCTGCCTGCAGCCTGGGGTGGGCATCAGGGCTGCCAGGGACATTCTTTTCCTGGGGTGGAACGGACACAGCTGCCATGAGAACTGCAGGGCAGTGGAGGAGAGGGTGCGTAGAGGAACTATGAGGTGCAGCGTCTGAGTCACCTCACACCCAGACAGACGCTTGCTGGCAGACAGACAGATGTGCCATGTGTGCTCATTCACAGTCACACAGATTCCCCTCTCGGTCACACGCTACACAACACCTGCCCACCCACCTCTGCCCACACAGCATGGTCAAGGGACCACTGGATCATCCCAAGCGATTAGGGAGGAAGATGCAGCAATGCAGGGCAGAACAGGACCCGCTCGGCCTCCAGGCTCAGGAAGATGCTCATGTCCTAACTCCATTGCTGCTCAAATTCAGAAGGGCGAGACTGGAATTGTCCTCATCTGCACAGTCTTTAGCAAACGACGTAGCACCGGGGTGGTAGCTCATGGGCAGAGGGCTTAATCCATGTGAAGCTCTGAAAAAGAAAAAGGTTGTCAACATCTGTTCAGGACCCAGAACCAAGAGTCCCTAGCCCCTAGCTCAGCCAAACACATTCCCAAGCAACTCCAGGATGAGAAAATGTTGGCTCTGAACCCAAGAAGTCTGGATTCTCTGGCCCAGCTTATCTTTGCCTTTGAGGCTTCCTGGTATCCGTGTAACAGGTCTGGGTTACACGGTAGGTCTGGGAAAGCTTTGGGGGAGGGTAAAGATAAGCACCTCAGAAAGAAATGTATGAGCTCTGGAAGGAACCCCCCCCATCCCACCTTGATCCTGACCAGCGGCCTGGTGTCGAGGGTCAGAAGAACTGTGTATGAAGATAGCAGAGGCCCTCAGCTTGTCCTAGTGAGGACTGCCAAGGCATCGATAAGGGGGATGCTTATACTGAGGACCTCATAGACAGAGAGTATGGGGTTCTTCTCCCATTGCCGTCATAAAAATACCTGGTAGTTTGAGCACACGGTACATCATGGCAGCGAAGACCTGGCAGCGGGAGCCTGAGGCACCTGCTCACCGTGAGGCACCTGCTCACCACGCACCTGTCGTCAGGAAACAGAGGGGTGAGCGCTGGTGTTCAGCTCACATTTTTCTTTTTATCCATCCTTGTACTCCCTCCTGTGGACTACTGCTGTCTACATTTAGGGTGGGCCTTCCACATCCATTAACCCAGGCTAGAATTCACAGGCACACACAGCGGTCTGATGTCTCCTAGGTGATTCTAGATCCTGTCACTGAAGATATTAATCACCGCAGAGCGAATGGAGGGAGGCAAGAGACAAAGGGGTAGGGGGGAAATCGGGACAGCAGCATCCCATTCAGAAAGAAGGAGCTTCCCTTCCGCCATTGCTTTCCGAGGATACTTCCTGTACCCCCTTCCCCCCACGCTCTGAACCACCATTCCCTGTGAGCCATCTCATCAGAACTTCCAGTCCCTGCCTGAGAAGCAGAGCCTGGGGATGGTAATGGTGACTCACCGAATACACAGATTCCTCTAATGAGATAATCCGAGGAATGAACCTGGCCCAGTGGCCGCGAGCAACCACTGTTGTGCAGTTATTGTCCTGAGACCTATTCCTGGGAGCCTCACTTTTGTATTTCCAGGAATCTGCTCCCCCTCTGAGGCCGAGACTAAACTGATTTCTGAAATATACCATGACTACGTTATTTCTCGCCTCTAGAGTTTTTGAAAGGCATATGTATTTTTTTTTATAATCAGAAAAAGATCTTGTGTATATTAGTCTTTTCTTCTTTATATCCTATCCACTCCCAAGTGTGATGATTCAGGACAAGGATATGGAAGCTCATGTCTGCGGGTGGAGGTCTGAGCTGCACTCCACAAGTGACTCCTGCTGGCCTCACAGAGACTCAGTCAGCCGCAGGAGGGGCACCGAGAAAGCTGCTGGGCTCTGAGGGTTGTGCTCCTGGGTCCAATACTTGGCAACGGTTGCCACTTGGCTCTCTGTTTAGGCAGTACAAGCGGCTAGAACCTGTGTCCAGCAGGGCAGTCTGGGCTGTTCACACAGGGGCAATCACAGGAGCAGCGAGGGAGTGTACAGCCAGTGCGCGAGCTCTTTTGCAGCCTCAGTCTTCTCAGCGTCTGCCAGTTTCCAAAGGAGTCATGGAACCGTTTTCGAAACAGCCTCTCAGTATGAAGCTGGGTCGTCTTGAACCTCACGATCTTCCTGTCTCCACACCCGAGTGCT
Source organism: Meriones unguiculatus (assembly GCF_030254825.1). NCBI lineage: Eukaryota > Metazoa > Chordata > Mammalia > Rodentia > Muridae > Meriones > Meriones unguiculatus. The sequence continues at coordinate 95,241,185 of NC_083349.1, read as the reverse complement.
GGGGTGACAGGCACACATGAACCAAGGTTGAAGGGGTGAAAAAGCAGACACCCCTGCTTGATGGGAGGGGCTAAAGTCGCCCTGGGAAGGTCTTCGTGAGGGGATGGAGGAACCACGGCTATTCTTGCTAAGTCACACATACTGCTCTTGTCATTGCTGTATATGAGCTTGATTATTGAACCTCACTGCTAGAGGTTCAACCTCGGTCCCCCGTAGGACTCTGCATATAACTTTTTTTCTATCATTTGACTGCCCCCCATATTGGAAATCAAACCTGGGGCCTGAGGCAAGCTCTCTAGCATTTAGCTACCTCCCCAGGCCTTGACATTTTGAATCAGATTTGAAAGGAACCTTAAAGCCCATTCAACACCCTGAGTATAGAAGTCTTTTCAGTGGGGACTACCTCGGCTTTTGTTTTGTTTTTAATTTGGTTTTTCGAGACAGAGTTTCTCTGTGTAGCCCTGGCTGTCCTGGAACTCGCTCAGTGCAGACCAGGCTGGCCTCAAACTCAAAGATCCACCTGCTCCAGCCTCCTGAGATCTTGGATTGAAGACGTGAGCCGCCACCACCTGGCTGCTTCTCTTGCTAATGACAGAATACAAATGAGCCTTCATTCACATGGTCAGCATTCAAAATCTAAAACACTGCTGCTCCTAAGTTTTGTGGTATTTTTTTGTTTGTTTGTTTTTGTTTTGTTTTGTTTTTTAATTTTCTGGGTTGAGTATCCCAAAAGTCTTTGTTTCCCTTAGATTATTTACAGTCTCCCACCTGATTGTTCCCCCGTAGATGCAAGCTTTGCAGAGGCCCTTTCAAAGGCTATACTGACAGCTATGAGTCCCTTCCTTCATCCATGCTCCACCGAATTTCTCAGCTCTGTGTGTACAACGATTCCAATGCACTGTGAATCCTTTTCAAAGGCATTATTCGCTACAAACCCACATGCTCGTGTTGGTTTAAGGTGAGATACAGTGGTTTCTGATCAGACAAGAGCTAGAGAGGGAAGCCCCCCACCCCACAATGTTTATAGACCTTTGTAACGTGCCTTTTACATTTAAAGTTTTTAAGCTTAATTCTAAGTCAATCAGTAGAGAGCAGTGTATCCCCCTCTGGTAGATATTTCAATTTTTCCATATAAATATATATTCTATGCCACACATCAAAGCCCCATATGGGATCATGTACCGAAGTGGAAACTAAAAAAAAAAAAAAAATGTGCCTACTTGATGGGAAGAGCTAAAAAGGTTTTCCAATAGGCATCAACCAAAAACTAATTCAGCCTTAACCATATAATGAAGCCAGGGCATTTCTGGCAATGTCTGGCAGTGCTGTGGTGTGGGACTTCACTCCATCCTTGGCTCTGAATTCACACTGCCTTGCACCAAGCATGTCCTCATGCCACTTGAAGCCAGTCACACACGCCTCAGGTCAGATTCAGGACTATTACATGTTAGGAATCAAAGTGTTTTTACTGTGTTTGCAACAGAGACATAGTGGTTTAATTACAAAAACAAAAAACAAACAAACAAAAAAACAGGCTTAGTATTCTCCCGCCATCATATTTGTGTATCTCTGGATTGTATTATGTTACAATGTTGATATTAAAACTTGATGCTTGAGTTGCTGACATGAGTTTTATTTTTATTTTTTATATTTTAAATGTTCAGTGAATTTTAGTATAGGGATTTAGGTCAGAATTCCCAAAATGGGTCTAAGCACACTTCTGCCTTTTTATGGTACGATATTAGGTGATGTGGAGTTCTTGGCATTGACGATCATAAAATTGAAACGTCAGTTAGCCCTGAGAAACATCAAAGATGCTCTAGGTCCTGCAGTACCAAACATTCATCTAAGATCACATTCTTTATGGAAAAATAAACAAGCTCATCCCCATCTCAGTAGTCCTCATGTCTGCTTTCCTCTTTAATAAGTGTAAGGTTGTAGGTATCGTTGTAAAAATCCATTTCTTTGGGATTTGTTTCCAGTAAAATGTTTGGTTTGCACACCTAGCTTATGCACCTATGTACATTAACCAAGGTCATGCAAAAAATTTCATTGATGATGAGTGGTAAATTTAAGAAACCCCATTATATGTAGCAAAGCTACTAAGCTTGATACATTGATTTATTACTACCTACATTTTCAACACTCCAGCAAGGTCCTGGATACCTTCTTTTTCTCGTCCCCAATACCTCTCCATCCCCATAGGCAACTGTTCTGACCTTGGACTGCCTTTCCTGATTTTAGAATTTTATATAAATGGAATCCTACACATACTCTTTGTATAGTTTCCATCATTGTTTTTTTTTTCTTTTTAAGGTTTACCCGAGTTAGCATGCTGTGTAAATTTCCATCTTATAAAGAGATGCAACTTGCTTAGTCATTTTCTTGTTGGCAAATATTTAGGATTGCAGATTAAAACTACAATGCAACTCCTTTACCCAATCGCCAGAAGAGCTGAAATGAAACAGGTTGACAAAACTAAATGCTGGCAAAGAAGGAGCAACTGGAGCTCTCATTAGCTGGGTGTGGGTGTGTGCCACGGAGCGATCATCATCTCACAGCGCCAACGCAAAGTGAACGTACACAAGCCTTTGAACCCAGCAATTCCATCTATACCCAAGAGAAAGACAGCTTATGTCAGCCGAAGGACATGTGCCAGAATGCTCTTGGCAGCTTTATTGATAATTCCAGCACTGTGTGAACCGCAGACAAGTTCCCCATTGTGTGGCTGTTCCAGTCTCTCATGGAGTGGTATCAGCCGCAAATGAGGCAGAGATAGGGTGTCCTCATGCACACACCTTGTATGAACTCACTAGTATTTCCTTAGTGTCAATTCCCAGAAGCGACTGTCTCCTTTGTCACAGTTATGTGCTTCATTGCACACTGCCAAAGCCACCTCAGAAAGCTGGCTTCTCCTCCTCTTCTGCTCTCCACATGTGTCTGTGGCAGGGGGCTTTCCTAGAAGGGAGAGGAAGGAAGGTATGGTGTCGATACACTGGCCAGCACAATGGCCACCACTCTCGGGATCAGGCTGCTGCGTTGGCAAGGCCACCTTCCTTCTGCTGCTGACACCAAGATTATCAGAGTGGCCATGGCCAGAGCATCTGTCTACTGGGGCTGGCAGCTTCTCTCTCTGCAGTGTCCTCACAGCCGGGCACAGGAACATGGCTGGGGCATGTGAGGGAGCAGCTGCAGAGGCCTAGAGATACTGATGCAGGCCTGACCAAAAGATGTGTTGGACGGTCGGAACCACAGCCTACTTCCTCTTCACTGGCTGTGGTTTCCTCGTGTGGTCCCCAGCCTCTTTCAGTTTTCCTTCCTCAGTGTCCAGGGGATGTCCTCACGTCTCTGTGATGTTCAGGCAAGCAGTGGTGGAGTGGGGGAAGGAATCCGAACGGCCCAGTGTCAAAGGCTCTCCCTCTTCTTGGAGATCAGAGCAGGGAACATGTGACATGGTGATGTAAGGGGCTCCAAGACATCCTCTGTCCTGCCAAGTTCCCCAATTCTACCAGTGGCAGTGCCTGAAATGTCCCCATTGTGCCCTGCCTTTGTGCTGGATACTGCTCCACCCATGCTGGCGGGAGGCAGAGTGGCCAGAGGGAGGGAAGTTATGAGCAGGAAAGGGGAAGAAAGGAGACAGGAAGCCTGCCTCCTCAACTTCCTAGCCCAGCTGCTATGGGGTGGGTCAGGCCAGCTGACACAGCCATTCTAACACAACCAGGCCTTTCTCCACACACACCAGGGAAGACTCAAGACTCAGTGACCCCCAAGTTCTTTGCTATCAAGTATCTAACCTCTGCCATCAACACACACACACACACACACACACACACACACACACACACACACACAGTGACACACGGGGGAAACAAACCTGGGCAATGGATGGGCAATGCCTAAGACCTGAGGGCAGACAGAGTTTGGTAGAGGAATTCAATTACTGACCCAAAAGTTAGAGAAAAAAAAAAATGAGCCTGGGATCATAGCTAACAGTTCAGTGAGGTGGGACAAAGAACTGGCTCTCAGGGACAGAGGCAAAGAAGAGAGAGACTAAGGAGCAGGCTACCCAGACTAATGATCCTTGGTTCCTTGCTCCCCCTCCTCTCATCCCCTTGCAGATCCTTTAGTCAGGGAAACTGACCTTCACCAGCTTTATTTCCCCAGTCTCACCCCTTGAGCTCATCCTTAGAAGGACCCTGGAGCCATAGGACCCCCCACCCCTATTTCCAACAGTTATTGTCTGGGGCTAGAAGTCTAGAAGCAGAAGTGAGATGAACGGGCAGCTAGGAAGCCATGATGTCTATCTGGCCTGTCCCAGGGAGCTAGGAGCTGCCTGCATAAAGGCAAAGGATACCCTGGGCCAGAGCAGAAGTGTGGAACGGGAGGCTAAGATGGATAACCCCCAGACTGTTGGGCCAGGAGCCCCCTCTAAGGAAAAGAGCAGCCATGAGCACTGGAGGCCCTCGCAAGCACGAGGATATGTAACTGATCACCACATCAGCTACTGGTGCAGACTGGGGAGCCCCCAGTTGGCCAGCTAGGTACCAGCCTTCATACTCACACGAAGCTCAGCTAGAAAGGACGAGACCTTCATCTCACGATTGGACATGGAGATCCAGAGAACACAGGCTGGGCCTGAATCCAGAGCAATCACAGGGCTTGAACTTGGGTCATTCACTTGAGCTTGACCTCAGTTCACACTGCCTATGGCACTGCACAAGCTGTCATTTCTACATAGGCTAAGCTTGCTGTTGTCACTCATCTGTGTGCCCACAGATAAGTTACTGCCCAGACTGGGGGCTGTGACAGGGATTCTCAGCTTGGAAAAGGACCAGAGAACTGGACCAGCCATCCCCAGAGCCCTTCCCTTCTGGGCTTGGTGGAGAGCACAGCTGGCTTGGCACCCAGTTGGAGGGTATAGCTTTTCTTATCTGGGACTAGAGGTTGGCAATGCCTTTGTCACCTACGGAGGGAGGTGGGGGAAGGGGCTAGCTGGGATTAAACCCAACAATCTGCCAAAGACAGTTTAAGCAACCAGTCACCATTAAGAAAATGGCACCCTAACCCAAGGAAAAATAAACCAAGGACGACAAATACCCCCTCTAAGTCAGAAGGGCCTTTCAGGGTGGGCCCAGCCCTGGCCTCCCCATCACCACCCATGCTGACCTCGGTTGGATCAGGCTTTCCCCAGATCAGGCAGCCTGCTCCCTTCCCATGGCCTTTCCTGCCCACCATTCTCCCTCAGGCCACCAGTCACAGAGAGCTGTTTCCAGGGTGACGGGAGGGAGCAGAGGAGGGCTGGGACAGGGGGCTGAAGGCTCTGAAATCCTGAACTAGCACAGAGCTGGGGCAGCATCTCAATGAAGTTGCTGACAGATTCCAGGCCTCCCGCCAGCTGCGTGCAAGACCTACAAGGGGGACCTCCATCACCTCCCTGCTCCCAAAGCAGCTGAGGCTGAGCAACTTGAGAGGCCTGCCAGACAGAAAGCTGGAGCCTCAGTTCAGTGCAGGCGTATCCTCAAGCTCAGCAGCCGCTAGATAGCAGCTGACCGAATCCAGCCTGGAAGGGACTGACCATCTTACATCACCCCAGCAGTCCTGGCTGCTGACCCCAGCAGGCCTTAGGACCTGGGTCCTGCCTGCTCTTTAACATCATCTGGGCCTTAAAAAGCAGCCCTCTTCTGGGCCTCACCCTGACTCTTGACAGTCTGCAGTGGGCAGCCGAGGAGGGAATTGGTTGGAATGACTCCTCTAGAAGAAAGGGCCTGAGCTCCACTGTAGTGGACCAGCCTCACAGCCTAGCTCCTTGCTGATTCACAGGATGCACAGACGTACCAAAGACCTTTCGAACAAAAACTCTCCCCTGTGAAAACCACTCACGGGTGGGAGGGGTGTGCAATACGCAATGCTACTCCTATATTGTAAGCGAAGTCTGAGAGGTGGCAGAATTTTCCTGCCATCATCCCCATGGCCAATGGCAGAGTGTGGACTCGGATTTGGGGTTCTCTCCACATGTGCCCCTGACTCACTGACTCAGAGGCTCCGGAATATCACCAGAAACTGCAGTCTGGGGTCAGCTGGCCTGCTGTGCACACCCTCTCCCGGTTATCCTCTGATCTCCCTGAAGCCTCCCTGCCCTGCCACGGGCATGCCACTCCTGCCTCCCATAGAGGCTCCCATGTACCTCAGCTCTCTACCTCTTCTTTCCAGTTCCAAATCCTGCACCCATGCCGACAACCAAAGTCAACAGCCAGGCTTCCAGCTTCCGGGCCTGGGCAAGAGCTGTTGGAGGTTGGAAGGACACCATGTCTTCTGCCTTTCAGGGGTCAGTGATTCACACTCCCCATCAAAGACCCTCATACCCCAGGAGAATTTCAGTCCCTCCTTCAGTGCCCACCTTGGTTTGAAAGGGTCTAATTTGAGGCCACCGTATCCCCTAGAGCCTGTGACACCTGAGGCCTGAGGTACAGGCAGATGCAAAGCCCCAGGTTCTCAGAATCCGCAGAAAGATGTGTGGGAAAGTCTCATCCAGGATGTTTGCTTGTCTCTGGCTAAATCTAATTAAGACAGAACCTGAGCCTTCTCCGGAACCATCCAATGTCATTGGGTGCTTCCTAATAAAACTAAAGCTTTCCTACATCCTCAGCCAGACCTACGCACAGACTCCTATTTCAGCAACAAAATCCATGCCTTCCTATGAGATTGCTGGGAAAGCGTCTGTTTCCCAGTGAACCTAAAGAGCAAGAATGGCCACCCCACCACCACAGCAGGCCCCCACTTTCTCATCTGACATTCTTTCTCACTTCCTAACAGTCAAGACAAAAGGAAACCAGAGCAGCAGTCAGAACCAGGGAGGGTGAAGGAGAGCCCGCGGGCCCAGAAAGTGTTACGGGAGTGAACAAGAGCAATCGCACAGGCAGCATTCGGCACTGCAGGAAGGATGATGGGAGCCTGGTAAGGATCATGGAATGTGATGGAGAGCCAAACAGGCCCACATCTCAGTACCCAGAAAGGCTGGCATCTCAGATTGGCAGAGTATGCACATGCCAGGTAATTTTCATTTCATCTTCCTAGTCATTTTATAATGTCTATTATCCTCTCCATTTTCCAGACAATTTATCCAAGGCACAGAAGCACTAGGTAGCTGGCTGAGAATTACACAGTCAATACCTGGTATAGTCAAGATTTGAGCTCAGGCCATCTGGCTCCAGGCTCCCTTCACCACCACATCACACTTGAGCACCCAGAGGCATCCAGGGTGCCACCACTGGGTATCCATCAGATTGCCATGCAAACTCAGTAGCTTGCTGCATCAGCTCATAAATCTACATTGGGCGGGTCATGGTGAGAAGGGTTAGTTTCTGCTCTGCAAGGTGGGGACTGCGGGCCGCTCACGTGCATATGGACACCTTTGTGAGACAGTTCACACGTTAGCAGGTGAGGAATGGCTGCCGGCACTTCCTGTGGAAACTCCTGTGCACGTGAGCCTCTCTGTATACCTTCACCAGCTCTGGCTGGTCCCCTGGACTTCCTCACAGCATGGTGTCTGCGTGCCAAGGGTGAGAAATCCTACAAGACAGGCAGTGGAAGCCGAGCATTTCTAAAAGCCTGGGTCAGCACCCAGCATCGCCTTCCCCGAATTAACTGGTCAACACGGCCCAAAACCCGGGACTCGGCGGGAGAGGGTGTGAGACCCATCTTCAGATAGAAGGAATATCAGAGTAGTTCCCAACAGACGCACCTCCTCCAGATGACCTCTCCAAACAGTGAAGAGCCGCAAGACACCCTGACCTCTGGCACCTTTTCTCAAGCCAGGACAAGCATAGACCTTCTTTCTAGACGTGTCCCCATGACTAAATTTCTTAACCCTGAATCTTCTTTGAACTTCCTTGTAACCTTGTCAAAGCATGCTCCCAATTCCAGACACCTCAGCCAGAAGAGAGTAGCATCAGCACAAGGCCCTCGACTTTCTATGCAGTTTTTATTTTGGGATAGTTTTAAATTTATGGGAAGCCATCACAAAGACAGTATGGGGAGTTTCCATATTCTCTCCCCTTGGTGTCACCTCATACTGGCGTGGCACCTTTGTCATGTTCCATAAGCCAAGATGGACGCATCCTGGTCAACTGTGTGATGTTAGGACAGCATCAGTCAACTGTCAGTCTACTTCATTCAGTCACCTTAGTTTCTTTGCCTAATACCCCTTTTCTGCTCCGAGAGGCTGTCCACATTTGACTGTCTAGGCGTCTATTGCCAGCAGGCCTCCTAAACTGTGGCAGCTTCTCAGACGTCCCTTGCTTGTACAGTTTCGGGGAGATCAGCCTTCAGCTAGAACTTGTCTAATGCTTTCTCCCTGGTTCGACTGGACTTACGGGTTTAAAGCGAAAGACCACAGAGGTAAGTGTTATATCACATTGAAGGTACATCTTGGTGATGTTAGCTCTGGCAACTGGCTGAGGGAGGCCGTGCCCTGCTGACAGGATAAAGGCCTTCCTTGCTCTTTGAATCCTGTGCTGACTGGAAGTCACATGCCCGGCCACTTCTGAGTATCTACCTCAACCATCTGCAATTCTTCTGCACCAGGGTTTTCTACCTTTTCTCGTTCGTTTATTTGGTCTGCCCTTTCTTTACACACGCATGGACACTCAGGTACCCATTCTGCACTTCAGGTAACAATCTAGCATGTATTGGATTGTGCAAATGAGTCCAGCTTTGGCCAGGAGAGCTCTTTCACATGATGCTTCTGTTCCTTGGACGAACTTCCATTATCTATCTACTTATCTGGTTGTTTGTTTGTTTGTAATTCCCTAACACTCTGGTGCTAGAGGCTGCTCCAGGCTCATCTCATGCCTTTCCTGAATCACTAACTTCTCCAGGACTCCCTGGTTCCCTTCACTGAAGAGGAGAATTAAGAGTCTCATGCCTCTACTGACTGAGCTGGCCCGGTGTCCCCGACTGAGCGCAGGACCCAGGGTCCGAACACTAGTGTGCTCACCATTACTGTCATCCCTCCTAGGTCGATCAACTGACAGAAGTGTAGCGGGCACACTAACTACTTAGACATGCACAAATTCGTAACTGTTTCTGTAGGTGTCGTCTCTGATCTCACAGTGCTGTTACAATTCCAAGTCATCGCCCGAGGGATCGGGATAGCCTGGGGCCTTTGCTTTCCCAGTAACCCCTCACTTCCAGGATGAGAAACCTGGCACCTGTTTCTCATCAACCATTCACTTAATTATCAGTTCCTGTGTGCATGCACAGTGGCTTTCTGCTTGCTAATCCTTGCTCCAAGGGAGTTTTATCTACTACAGACAGTGCTTAGGCCTTTTTCTTCTTCTTTTTTTTTTTTTTTTGCCACTGGTATTAACACATTTCGCTCATTTCTAAGGTTGTTTAGGTCAGACCCACACACACACACTCACTTCAATGAGGACGCCTCGTGTATCTGCTATCCAGTTAGTTCTGTTCCATTCTGCAAACAATACTGGCACCAGCTAACCACCTAAGTGATTTTTTTTTTAATGTGCATTAAGATTCACTCCTTGTGCTACAAAACACTGTGGTTTTTTAAAAAGAATACACTTTAAGTTTTTTTATGTATTGTGTGTGCTGGGAGGAGGGTGTGTGCCGGTCACAGCTCAGGTGTGGAGGGTAAGGAGTCGGTTGCTTCCTCCCACTATGTTGGTCCTAGGGATTAAACTCAAGTCATCAGGCCCCGGGACAAACATTTTAACCAGCTGAGCCGTCTTGACAGCCTAATGCTGTGGGTTTTGACAAATGTTAGCGAGCAGGAATCAATGTCCGTAATTGTCCCATATCTTACCATGGCAATGCAACTCCAAATAAATACACAATCCTTAGAAAAATCCCTAACCTTCCCCATTTCCTCCCGTATGTTTAAACTTTTATTTCATAATCCCTTTTTTGCACATATTCTCAGGCGATCTTTAAAACAACCACAGCTGTTGGGGAAAGCCAAGAGGTCCACTGTGAAGAGAGGGAAACTGAGGCTTGGAAGTGCAGAAGGCCTGCCTCTGGCCTCTTAGCTGGCAGATCCAAGACTAAGCCTGCTGAAACACCTGCGCTCTCGTTCTGGTTCTGGCATCTCTTCACTGAGTGGCTGTGCATGAATCACTTCCCTCCGCTGGCCCGCTTGTTTCTATGTGAAAGGAGAGACAAAGCGCTTCATAAGGCCACATTCACATACAGCTGGTTATGTCTAGCTTTCGGCATGAAGTTGACTTATCAGCAAGGAGATCAGAAGGAGCTGACCAGTAAGGTTGATGACTAGAGAAGCTGGGTCCAAGCAAACTTCAGAGAAGCAGGTCCAAGCCAGGCCAATGGCGGGCTACCCAGGAATCAGGGTGCCTACCTCGCGTGTGATGAGTGCATACAAATTTTACAGCCCGTTCCAAACTGCAGCCCAAACTTGCAACATTTAAAAAGCAGAACGGTGAGGAGCACACACAAACCCGTGCACGGCACATGTTGTTGTCCACCCATGCTCTAATTTATAGGTCAAAATGTAAACTATGGAAGGTGCTGCCCAACAGAAACCCTTTGCCACCCATGTCCTACTATCCTTACCGTACATAATTCCCACGCAGACCATTGTTCTCTATGGCTCCTTTTCTTCAGCAAATCAACCAACCAGCCCCCGAGAGGCAGAATGATGAATCCACCGTCTCCCAACTGGTGGGGGAAGGGCAGGGTTTTGAAAATACTTACAGCTCAGACCCAGCAGGGGTTTCCTTATCTTTGTTTCTAGACAGAACCACAACACTTGCCTGCTTCACACAGTCTGCACTTCATGGCTTACGGAAGAAGGTCCCAGCATGCAGGGTGCCAGGGCCCCAGCCCCCGGCTCACTGAGGCTAGGCAGGATCAGGGGCCAGCTCACACTCAGAGCCAGGCTCCTCTGGATTTGTCAGTGAAAACAGCGGTGAGCTGACCTCCTCTGTTGCCCCACTGCTACCCATACCACACAGAGCCAGTACCTCCCCACTCAGCACTCAGGCTGTGGCTCGGGGCATCATGGGTACTTCTACGATTCTGCACGTTCTGTGTTCTGTGTCCCACCTTCTCCTACTTTGTCTAAGTCAACGTAAGCACATTGGAGGCCACATTTTGCTATTTCCTGTCCCCTGCTTGGTGATTTACAAGCTCACAAACACGGTAATCGTTTGTCCTCAGTTACATAGATATTAAAAAGCCCCTGATTTCCCTGCACACAGGAGGTGTGCTACTTCTCCGTGGGACACAGACCGCCAGCCCATGTCTGGAGCCTTTCCCCAGGACTCCGGGCATGTGCTTCACCTGTGGTCTGTTCACTCGAGGGTTCCCTGTCAGAGCAGCCCCAGCACAGGGAAGAGACAGGGAAAACAAAGGGCAGGAACTTAGTACAGCCCATGTTTTCTCACCAGCCTCTTCCTGCTGCTCCCCAGTGGTGAGCCAGGTGCTTCTCAAGCCCCAAATGCCCCAGAAGATCCACGTGGCACCCCTGGTGGGTGCCTGCTTGCAAGCCCATTGGATTCATTGCCCTGGAAAAAGCCCCAGACATCACTCCAGGCTTTCACTGAAATGCCACCGACCCAGAAAAGCCAACCCCAACCACCATCCTCACCTCATTCCCCACAGCCCGTTGCATCTTTCCTGAGTGCTCTGCCACCATCTAACAGGCTGTCTCCCTTATTTGTTCTCCCGTGGCCTCCCCAACTAGAACTCAGCACAGCGATCTTCATGTTGCTTGTGGTTTTTCTCTGCCACTGAGAATCACACCTGGCACCTAGTGAGTTCTTGGTATACATGTTCAGTTAGAGAGAGAGAGAATGAAATTCTGCTGGGGGTAGTGATGCACACCTTTAATCCCAACATTCAGGAGACAGAGGCAGGCAGATCTCTTGAGTTAGAGAGCAGCCTGGTCTACAGAGCAAGTTCCAGGACAGCCAGGGCTACACAGAGAAACCCTGTTGGGGTGAGCAAAGGGTGTAATTCTTGGGTCCTAAAATCTCCAGAAATAACCAGCTCATGACTTGCATTTGTTCTTTGAACATGTCCTCCCAGTGAGCACTAAGCAAGCGTCCAGAGTCAGTGGTGGCCAGGCCAGACTCAGCCACATAGAGTCCACGCCCTCTCCTTGGCCACCCCAACTGAGGCAACTCCCTCAAGGCTAGTCACATGACACTGAGTGTCCAGAGGCTCTCAGCTAACCCCTGTGCTCAGAAGCTGCTGTAGGGACCTGTGCACACACACCTTTCCAGCCCAGCTAGAGGGCGTCAGGTGCTTCTTCCAATCTTGGAGCTAGGGGTCAGCCAGAGCTTCACTGAAGGCCATTCATGAAAAGGCCGAGGCCCCCCCAAAATAATTAGCTTTCCTCCCTTCTATCTTTTCCTTCCTTCTTTCCAACTCATTCTGGGAATTGAACTCACAGACTCAGGCATGTTACCACTTTGTTATCCGCTAGCTCTTCCCAGAGCTTTTCCTATTTCCTTCCGTTTAGGAGAGACTAAAGTTCTGTGGTCCTCTGCAAAGCTAGAGGGACCCGGAAGGCTGCTGAGTTATAACACCTGAAAGTCAAGATGGCGGGGCTCTGAGAGTGGATCCCCAGATTGGGAAGTTGATCCTGGCATGAGAAAGTTCCAGGGAACAGACATTAAGCCTCAGAATGGACAGCTGTGGATCTGGACACCTAGGAAAACGCATATCAGGGAATAAGCTGGAGAGATACATAGATGGAAACAAACAGAAAATATCAGAGCAAACAGTGGGTCTGCTCTCCGCCAGACAGAGACAGGCAGAGGTCGTCGGCAGAAGACACGGAGGCCCAGGGTGGCAGAAGACGCTGAATCGCCCTCTGTTCTCCGCGCTGCACTGAGGGGCTTTCTTCCGTGGGAAAGTGGTGGGCGAGCGGGCGCCCCGGCCGCCCTGTGGACGGTAATTAGCTGGATTAGGGCGGGAACTGCAGGGCCGCACAGGCCTGGCCCCGGGAACAAAAGGCCCCTTTGCCCGCGCAAACATGGGTCACGAGGTCACCGGGCAGGGTCCCCTAGAAACCGGGCAAGGGGACTCCAGCCCACAGAATAAGGTCTCTGTGCACCTGGTGGGGAGCATGCTGGCTGGGAACCCCTTCGGAGGCTGTGGCCCAGCCTGGGGTCCAGACTTGGGGACTGGGGGTAGAAGAGAAGAGGAAAAGAGAAACACAGGGCCGGGACCTAAGGCACCTTAGTAATAGCCATCATGGTGCTTGTGCTATGGATGACAACTTGCATAGAGTGTCCAAACCACTAAAACCCATCTCATTAAGGATCTTGGAAATGTTGTGGTGCCCAAACATCCGTAATCCCAGCTCTCCATAATGGGAAGCAAGAGGACTGGACATTCCAGACCAGCGTAGTCTACACAGTGAGACCCCATTCCAACGTGATCCTGTCATAGCCATAGGTTTTACGGATGGTCAAGGCGGGATGCAAAGAGGTCTTACTGGAGGAAAGGATGTCTGATGTACACAGTCAGCATCCAGCAAGAATGTGGTGGGTGGGTTACAAGGTTGGCAGTGTCTGGAAAAGGCAGAGATATACAGAGCCCTCCCTGCTCACCTATAGCCTGTGAAGTTTGGGCAGTGGAGGCTTCCGGCTTACACGAGGTCTACTTCCTTCCAGGACAGGAATGGGTCAGTGCTCATTGCACCCATCCCAGGCCATGCAGGGAGACCAGTCAGGAGATAGGGGGTTGGGAAATGCAACTGGCTTTGTCTCTGTTCTGTCAGCCCAGCAGAGCTGTTCTCCCAAGCTCTATCTGTAGCTGTGGAAGAGGGACACCCCCCCCCACAAAAGCACAGGGCAGTGGGGAGAGCTGGTAGGAGGTCAAAAGAGGAAGAATGTAGACTTTTCCCTACTACCAGGTCTCGGGGACACAGCAGAGGGGAAGCAAAGCTTGCTCATGGTGTCCCCTAGCTGGCCACGAATCTTTCCTCGGTGTCAGGAGCTGACGCACACTTGTCGGGGTGGCAGGGAAGTGATGGGTGTGGTAGAGGCGGGTCGGTGGGTGTGATGTGTGATGCTGAGGGTTGTGGGGACTGGGGTGAAGGCTGCTATAAATGTGCCAGATTTGAGCTCTCCCAGAGAAAGAAGAAATCTGGCCATTTGGGTAGGATTTCCAGGCAGGAAGGATGGTGTGGGAACCATATCAACACACTGGAAGTCCAGTTTTGCCTCCTCCAATATTCTGAGATGCCCAGGGCCCTCTCCCTAAATGTCTCTCACCCTTGTCAGGAAGTGAGCACAAGGCGTGAAAATGAGTGGTGTTGAATGGCAAGGCCTGGCCAGGATTCCTGTGACAAAGGGACTGTTAGAGTTTATGCAGTAGAAGTACCTTGGTGGGTGGGGGCCAAGGTGAGCCTCAGAGATCACACCATGCAACAGATCTCACGAAAAGGATTTGCTGGTGAGTGTGGCATGAAAGGCCACCCAGAGCAGGGACAAGAGACAGAATGAGAGACAGCATGGGAGAGCAGGCCGTAATGGTGATGACCTTGAGGACCTGTGATACTTTGGGCAGCTGATGATGTGGTTGCCAGCTCTGAGATGTTGAAGGCAGGCAGGGGCTAATAGACACTGTACCTGTTCTGGGCTCTGCCTGCCAGGCAGTGCTCAGGTCTCTAGGCCAGTAGGATCTAGATAACTAGACTCATAGCCAGGGGACAGAGATTCTGACACCCTGATCAGCTGAGGAAGCTCAGTGAACCATGGAATGGGGTTTTCTCCCGGGATAGCATTGCTGGCTTGGCGGGCTTATCCACTTCCTCACACAGCAGCCTCCTCGCTCCTCCTCCTTTGGTTCCTCCATGTTGTCTCCTTTTCAGACCTAAGCTTCTCCCCTGGTAGCCATTTCCTCTAGTTCAGTGGTTTTCAACTTTCCCAATGCCTCAAGCCTTTAATACAGTTCCTCATGTTGTGGTGACCCCCAACCATAAAATTATTTTTGTTGCTATTTCATAACTATAATTTGCAACTGCTATGAATTATAATGTAATATCTGTGTTTTCTGACAGTCTTAGGTGACCCCTGTGAAAAGTGATGTTCAACCCCCTAAGGGGGTCGCAGCCCACAGGTTGAGAACCACTGCTCTAGCTAGAGAGAGGGGCAGGGCTGTGTAGCAAGGAGGACTCAGCCTCTATATCTGGCTGTGGGAGGGAAGGATGTTGGCCCTGGGCTAGCAGTGGCTAAGAGGTGACAGTGACCTAGGTGTCTGGCTCCTCATCTAGGAGCCAGAGGCCAATGAGAGGGCTTAGCTTCAGATCACCTCCCCTTTTAGAAGAGTAAGTTCACACCCACCTACCCACAGAGAAGATGATTGTAGATTCAGCCTGAACTCTGTAAAGGAGACTGGTACAGAAAAGCAGAAAAGAGCTTGGACCACTGCACCCAGCAGCTGGTGTGGCCTCAGGGACTCTCTCCATCCCTTTTCTAAGGCTTCCTCACTCTTTCCTTCTCTGTAGCCTTTGATGCTTTCAGAGACAGCCAGATCTCTAGTCATGGTGAATGCTTGCTTCCTGTCCCAGCCTTAACCCACTAAGATGGGAATGAGAGTTCTCCAGAGACTGTCCTCAGAAATGTGGTATGACTTAGCTGCTTCTGTCCCTGATCAAATTTTTAAGCTCTGTTCCCAGCCAGGCCCAGAACACAGACACAGCAATAGGAGGCATTCCTCTCTTGGGACTTCATTTTGCAAACTGCCAGCAGGTAGCTCAAGTTCCCACTCTGGAAGTTCCAGGCTGCAGCCCAGCCCTTTCCTCCCCTGGAAGGGAAAATTTTATTCCAAAACTCATGAACCATGAACACTTACCCAAACCTCTAGCTTGAGGGAAAATCACCCAGAGTGACTCCCTGCCCCCACCTCCAACTTTCAGTTCATCTTATAGGTCACAGGAGTGTCCACTAGTCTCCTGGCTTAGATCTCTCAAGTGACAGTGTGGACACCAGAGCAGGCCTGAGTCTACGAAGGGCCAGTTTGCAGATAGATGTCTACACATCTGTGCCTGTGATGTTGCTGTCAGACCTGAAAAGACAAGGGGGTACGTTCAAAATACACTAGCCAGCAAGTTCTGGTGGATCCACGCAGCCTGAGTGTCCCGCTGCTGGGACAAGGAGGATGCCAGAGTGCACGGCAAGTCCCCTAACTGAACTCCAGCAAGCCCTTCAGGTCCTCCTCCACAATGGAGACCTGGAGAGTAGGAGCAGTCTCACCAGACTCCTCAAAGGACAATGTTCAAGACCCCTAGCAGGGCAGGGGATATCACTCAGCTGGCTTGCCTAGCACACACAAAGCCCGGTTTTCAGTTCCCACTATGGTTGAAATCCCGTGTAGCAGTGGATGGATGCCATTCTGACACTCAGGAGGCAGAGGCAGGAGAATCAGAAGCTCAGGGGCATCTCAGCTACGCGGCAAGTTCAAGGCCAGCCTGGGCTATGTGAAACCCCATCTTGAAACCTAGCAGCAGGATGGAGAAATGGTTCCTTGTTTAAAGCATGTACTCTTCTTTTGGAGGACCAGCGTTCAATTTCCAGCACCCATATCATGTGACTTACAACTGTCTATAACACTAGCTCCAGGGGATCTGATCCCGTCTTCTCTTCTCTGAGGGCACTGTAGTCACAGGTACATACCCCCCAACATGCACATCCACACACTCGCTCACACACACACAACAAAACCGATAGTCACAGGGATTCAGCCCAGGGCTGGCTACTCCCATGCTGACTCTGCTATTAATATCAGGAATTGAAGCGGAGATCAGCCAGGCAAGTGCTCTATCACTAATTTATATCCCCATAACCTCCTACTTTCTATATATACTTTTATTTTGAGACACGGTTTCACTTAGGTTACCCAAGCTGGTTTCAAACTCATTCAATAATCCAGCTAGGCCTTGAATTTACAATCCTCCTGCCTCAGTTCCCTGAGTAGCTCGGTTTCACTTAGGTTACCCAAGCTGGTTTCAAACTCATTCAATAGTCCAGCTAGGCCTTGAATTTACAATCCTCCTGCCTCAGTTCCCTGAGTAGCTGGGATTACAGGTGCATGCCACAAGGCCTGACTTGTGTTCCTTTTTTATCCATCTGTTGAACATGCACATCCAAAGCCTTTGGGGCTTGTAGTAAATTCAGAGTTCTGAGCCCCTCCATCCTACTCTACAGGATGTGGCCCCAGAACGTGCATTTTTACTAGAGTCCAATGTGACTGTGGAAAGAAACACTCCCAGATCTGCTCCTCATGCTAAGTCCCCTTGTCAGGACCTGCCTCTCTTGCAACAAAATAGAGGATGGATGGCTGGCAAGGACCTCCTCCCTCTTAGAACCCCCCCCCCCCCCGCTTTCCTCTTGTGGGTGGGGACTCTGCCCCTATAAACGGCCTTATCAGAGAAGATTTTTAGAAGATAAAGACAAGCTAGCTTATAGCAAAACTGTGTTGAGGGCACTGGGTGAGGACATAGGCTGAACTTCCCAGACAAAGAACAAGGCTTAATCATATTGCCCAAGGGCTGTGATCCAGCTCTCCCCGAAGCCGTGAAGAGACTGAGAAATAAGCCATTTGTTCCTCTTTGGCATGGGAAGAGCTCTGGTTGGAGAGGCTGCCTGGTCTGAGTGTATGTCACGGCTCAGGCCTCACCAGCTGTATGACCTTGAGCCCTGACTCCATCTTCTCTGAGGCTCAGCTCCCCCCTGAGACAGAGAGCATTCCTCACACAGCTGTTATGAAGAGAAGATACAATAACATAAGGAATGTTCTGGGTTGTTGCTTATTGAATGTGTGACTGGTGAGTAAAAGAGGATTAATGGGGGCTGCGGAGATAGCTCACCAGTTAAGAGTGCTTGTTGCTCCTGCAAAGGGCCCCAGTTCTGTTCCCAGCACTCACATGGCAGTCCACTATAGTTGCAGGAGAGATCTAATGTTCTCTTCTGGCCTCCAAGGACACTAAGCACACGCAGGCACTCACACATCCACAACTGCCTATAACACCAGCTCTAGGAGATCTGATCCCCTCTTCTGAATCTGAGTAAAATCTGAAAATGAAATCTAAAAAAGTGGATGGATGGCTGGATGGATGGGTGGGTTGATGGGTGGATGGCTGGATGAATGAGTGGGCTGATGGGTGGATGGATGGATGGGTGGGTGGGTTGATGGGTGGATGGATTGATAGATGGATAGGTAGGAATATGGGTGGATGGATGGGTGGGTGGATGGATGGATGGATGGATGGATAGGTGGATGGGTGGGAATATGGGTGGGTGGGTGGATGAGTGAGCCATTTCTTCTTTCTTGCAGACCATCAACTTCTGAACTGATTATTTCCACCTCAGCATAGTTCTCTGACATCTAACAAGTGTCCCAATTTGGGGTCCACATCATACCGCTTCAGGAAAACTCCAGTTCCTTCCCTGATGCTGTTCCCCCAGTATCCCTCTCTCAGCCATGACGCGGATGCACAGTTCCTCTCTGGCACCAGACTCCCCGTGCAGAGTGTGCATATATCAGAACACAGCAGCAAGCTCCTGGCTCAGCTTAACTCCTTTCTGGCCAGCATCCAGCCACAGCCTAGTCTCCAGACTTGTGGAAAATCAGCTGGGTGGGGCACAGCTCCTGGGTCTTGAGATTCAGAGCCAAGGAAGAAAAGTAGGCGACCATCAACAGGTGGCCATTGCTAAGCAAGAGAAAGCACTCCTAAATGGAATAACTGGAGACGATTCACGAAGAGGTGACTTCTCAGTCTTCAAGAGTGGGTAGGTTTAGAGCACCTGAGTTAGAAGAAGAGTAATCCAAGAAGAGGGAACAACCTAAGCAAAGACAGAAAGAATGAAACGGGGTAATTATGTCTGGAAAGAGTACAGGTAGGGAAAGCAGATGAGAAGTGGCGTGTTTGGGGGAGGCTATGGTACAAAATGAGGAATGTAAAACCAAGAACTTTGAGATGAGAATTCAAGCAGGGAGGTGAGGGCCATGGTCAGGGTCTGGCCTCTTCTACTCGCTTCAGGTCTCTGACCACAGCTGCTTTCTGATCCCTTCTTCTCCCTTCCCAGCAGGCATTGGTGAGCTCTAGCCTGGGTGGAAGGAGTTATTGACTGGGTCTTCGGAAACTCAGAGCATCTTGTTGGGCTGTGCTTTTGGTAGCCTTCAATATTTTTAAAGCTGCATAGACCATCACTGCTTAGAAAGAAAGAAAGAAAGAAAGAAAGAAAGAAAGAAAGAAAGAAAGAAAGAAAGAAAGAAAGAAATGGAGAAGCCCAGGTCTCGTACTGCCCGGCCTGGGCTCTGCTGGTATCTGGGTAAGCGTGAGGTGCTCTCAGCCCCAGCCACATGCAAGCTCTTCTTTGCTCATAGATTCCCTTACTTCTTGCAGCCTTCAAGCGCCAGGTCACCCCCTCCTCTGCACTTTCCCCAGCTAATCCAAGCCACACAGATCGACGCCAGCCAGCCAGTGGGCCTTATTTCACTGGAATGTTGGCATCAAACTTAAGATCGGAAATGAACTCATTATCTGATTATTTTTATTTGTGAAAATATAACTGCTCTGGGAGAGGCCTTTCTTGAATAGCTCTCTGAGTGGATGAGTAATTCTCTCCCCTTCACAAACATACAGATATGCACAGATTAAAAGCTTCAGATGGTCAGAGCCCTTTTCATACGCACACAGCTATACTCCTACACACATGAGCAAGTACACACACACACACACACAGAGAGAACAGCTTCATGTTCCAGCAAGAAGCTACCCTCAGGTATACAGACGCCACATAGAGATGTGTCCTGGCACACAATAACCTCCTCTGAGGTCAAGGACTTTGTCTCATTTATCCACTGTGGAAACCCGAGTGGTACATAATAGGCAATCAGTGAACACTTGCAGAATGAATGAACAAATAGCTAAGTAATAGATGCTTGTATACACAAAGACATTACTCAGACACACGTTTACAAGCATGCTCATCCCACCTCTCTCCCTTCCAGGGATAAAGTCAGAGAGCCCCTAATTCCACAGCCTGAGGTCTTCACAGCATGAACACAGCTGGTACTAGTTGAGAGTGAGCCATCAAACTCCTCCAGTAACGTCATCGACTGTCAGTGGTGAGGAGGCCGAGGGAGCGCTTCTCCTGCCCCACTAAGCTTTCCCTACAAACTCAAAGCCAGTCTCTCACCATAAGACCAAACGAGCCAGTCTTGCCAAGAAAGCCTAAGGGGGTAACTAAGGGCAAACTATTTTCCAGGAATGTTCTGTGAGAGCTGCCCCCTCTCACCCATGCGTGGCTGGCTCACAGGCCAGTCCTGGCATGGAGTCTTAGGCAATACCAGTCCCCCAGGCTCAAGCTCACTCCCTTACCTCTACAGGTCACAGTTATGACCCATGCTATCCACGGCCTGTGACCATCCCCCTGGGAGCAGACAGGGCCAGAGACAGGCATGAGGCCTGGCATGAGAGGTGAGCCTGTAGAAGAGCTGCCTGGAAGCTGGCTGAAGAAAGGGCATCCATCTAGTCCAGGGCAGCACCCCTGACTATCCCTAGGTGCCTCTCCCGTAAAGGGGCTGCCTGCTGTGGGGAAGAAGGTTGACTTGGGGTGACAGTCCTGCAGGTCACATGACTTTAGACATGTCAATGGCCCTGGAGCTCCAGCTGCCTTCAGTATCTCAGACAGCTTTCCGTCTAGGTGACCTTCCTTTTTCATCCTAGAAATAAGGATAAGAATCCACAACACAGCTGGGCCTAGTGGCCTACGCCTTTAATCCCAGCCCTAAAGAGGCAGAGGCAGGCAGAGTTCTGAGTTCGAGGGCAGCCTGGTCTACAGAGTGAGTTCCTGGACAGACAGAGCTACACAGAGAAACCCTGTCTTGAAAAACAACAAGAAAATAGAATCTACAACTCCTCCCAGCACATTTCAAGCCTTGTCTCACGGCCCCTTAGAAAGATTCAAGTGCGTTGGGCCTTGCTGTCCAGTTCTTCACACCCATCGCCATGAAACTGCCACCCGACCTACCGGGAAGCTACACCGAATGGACACTGAGGACAGTGCCAAACTGCTTTAATCAACACCATCCTGAGTCCCAACGCTGAGTGCGAGAAGGATTCTGCTCCACATGTCCGGTGCCCAAGAGGAACAACAGGTAGGTGCGCACGCCAGTGTTTTACTCTCGGAGGCTCAAACTGGAACCTGCCAAGTACCTGCGCACAGTGGGTGGTTCACCTGACTGCGATGTACTCATATACTGGAACCCCACACGGCGGTTAAAACAACAGACAGCATCAGCATGAGAGGCTCCAAGGCATTACGGTGAATAGAACAAACCAGACACGAAGCCACCATCTGACACTATTTGTCTGAAGGTCAACAACCTATGAGGGGAAGTCAGCCTCCAGGGGTGGTCTTCTCTGGAGATGAGTACAAGGGGGTCTTGAAATGTCTGTTGCCTTGGTCTGTGGTTATCCGGGCATAGACACATAAATGACAACCCAGCCAGAAGCACAGCGAAGTTCAATAAACTCAGCTGCCTGTAAATTATTGAGAGGAATGGATCAAGTCACAAAGGATCTAACCCAAACAGGAAGGAGATCTGGGTAAGAGGAAGAAGAGCAGAGTGGAGCAGAGAGTGGGAGAGCTAAGGCCCATCAAGGTCTGCCTAGAAAGGCCTCACAAGGGAGGAGTAAGCAAGAAGCTAGTCAAATCCCTTCAGAGGGTCCCCTGCACAGGGCTGGTGTCAAGACTAGGAGCCAAGGTGGTAGCCAGCTTCGGAGCACACTGTCTGCCCCTCTGTTTTCTTTTCTTCCTACAACTACGGAACAAATAAAAGACAGAGCCCCAAGCCTATCTTTTTGTTCTAAGAAACAGCCAGAGTCGATTTGCCCAAATGTACTTAAATAAAAAGACGTAAAGGAAGGCTTCCAGGTAAGGCTCAGTCGGCAGCACGCTTGCCTCGGTACACTAAAGGTTTGGGTGTCACCCCCAGCACCCCATAAGACAGACATGGGGCACAGGCTGTAATTCATGAGCTAGAGACAGGAAACAAGTTCCGGGTTGGAGCTGGAGAGTGGCGCAGCAGGTAAGAGCACTAGCTGCTCTTGCAGGGGACCTGAGTTTGATTTCCAGCACCCCAAAGAGTGGTGGACAAACATCCCTAATTCCAGTTGCAAAGGATCAGAACCCCTCTTGTAGCTGTGTCAGGCACCGCACACACATGGAACACAGACATGATGCAGGCAGACAAGATACTCACACACGTAGAATAAAAATAGCTTAACGTCTTAAAAAGAAGCTCAAGATCACGCCCCACCTCCATGGGGAGTTTGAAGCCAGCCTGAGCTACACAAGACTTTGCTAATGATAAACAAACAAACATTCGAGGAGGGAATGCTTGCTGTCTCAAACTAGACTTCCGGACGGTCTATCATTAGAGAATATTATAGAAGACTGCAAGGAGCCTGCCATCCTCTGGGCTCTGTTGAAGATGGTGTGTGAGCCTCAACACAGGAGAACGGATGTCTAGCTATGTGTCTGCTGTGTATACTGTTTTCTGACTTTGCAGTTCTCACCTGCACACACCTCAATTGCTCCCCACTCCAGCCTGCTTGTACTCAGCACCCCTGACCTAGTCTTCCCGCTGTTCCTCAACTTCCTTGCCTTGGTCCTAGGGTCCAAGTAAACTTTCTACAACAATGTGGAGAGCCCAAATGCTATCCTTGTTAGATTTTTTTTTCCTTGAGAACCCAGAGAAGGTGAAAGTCAAACGAGACACTGCTTTCAGGTGTCCAGGCAGGAAACTCCATATCCAACCATGCTAAAGTGCAGTCATGGCTAATAGTGGCATTAGCTCAGAATCAAAAGGCTGGGGGTCCAACGGGGTGCAGAATCTCCAGGTTCCCTGCACCTGGATGAGCTCGCCAAGCTGTGGCAGACGGTGGACACATCCTCTGCACCAGCATTCCTGGAATGACTGGGACTCTGCAGCCAGCCTCAGCTTTGTCCTCCTTGCCTCCCTGGACAGTCCCTGCTCTAGCCATGCTGCCCTCTTCCCATGAAGCCATTCCCATGCCTCCTCCCCATGCCGCACCCAGCACAGACCTTTGTTGCGCATAACCACAGTGCCAGGTGAGTCAGTTTCCCCCAAGGAGCTGCCCATCTTTGCTCACTCCCCAGGTGAGGAAATGTTGGTTGAGAAATCAATGACGTCTCTGGAAGCTCACAGCTGGGAATCAGTGGAGTCGGGACCTGAACCCTGTGCTCCACCAGCTCCTGACCAGTCCTGCTCTACAGCCTGACAAAGCAGCTCCCACAACCTGCTGCAGAATGCAATGGCTGAGACACAAACTGGGATCCAGGAGTCCTGGGCTTGTGACCCCAGCCCCTTCCCTTGCTGAAGAAACTGCTAAGTCCGTTAATGGTCCCCCTGTGCCCTCATCTACATCATCCAAATTGGCTGGGGCCCTCCCTGCCACTTACACAAGTCCTTGTGGGCACTCAGACCTTCACAGACCCCACACATGGAGAGCTGGCCAAGTGTCTGAGGGAAGGTACACATCCATAGAGCCTGCTCCAGAGGGCCCCTGGACCAAGGGATATGACACCTCTACCTCATCACAGCAATAGCAACACACACACTCTGAGGACACCGAGGGTCACAGCTCCCGCTCCTCTGGCCCGCTCTGAGCTCCCACCCTGGACACTGCTATGTCCACATTGCACCCTTGAGTCTGCTCTCTCAGAGCCTCTTTCCTGGATCTCGTGCACGAATTTTCTTTCACCATTTAGAATGTGAGTACCCTAGGAACAGGGAGTCTATTGTCCACATCTATGTGTCTCTGGAAGCCCCTGACTCAGGCTGCTCCCCATATCAGGCCTCCAAACCTGAAATGAATGGGATTAGGTTTAGGGGCTTTAACACTACAATTTCAATATTTGGTTTTTATAGAGGAAGAAAAAGAGCAGTACGAGGGCGTGGCTGTGGATTTGGAGACAAATGCATGCAAACCACGGTGCAATGATATGCAGATGTGCATGCTGGATTTGTGCAAAGGAGTCCTGTGACTTCACAGTTCTGATTCTGGCGGGCTTCTGACTCTGAGGGGCTCAGTGCCTGCTGGAGACCTTACAATCTCATGTGGCAACGGCTGGGAGATGGTTGCCACACAGCCTCTGGCGCCAGTGGAAACCGTTCCTCTGTGAAGCTGCTCCCAGCCATGAGAGCAGACTAGCTGAGGTGGAGGCTGAGGACAGAGGCCTGCCGTGAATGACAGCTTGGGCATAGTCAAAGCTGGGGACTCCTGGGTTCTGTGGACATAGCTCTTGGACAAAGCAAAGCCCATTCCTCGGCTAATTTCAGGTTTTCTGATTGTGCCTGTGACTTTCTGCTGGAACCAGCTTTACAACGTGCTGCCCACCAGCCCTGTGCCCGAGTGGGCGGTGGACCACAGTAGCATGGATACCCACCACATGTGAGACACCCTGTCTGGCCAGGTACTTGAGCATGTTGTGTTGTTTGATCCTCAGCAGACCCAGGCAGTGCTGAGAGGAGCCCCACTTAATTAATGAAGCTGGAGAGGCCAAGGCCACTCAGCACGGTGGATCAGGAATCCAAGTTTAAGTCCGGCTGTAGCCATAGTGACTCGCAGCCTTGTAATTCCAAGGACTCAAGAGGCTGAGGCAAAGGTTGCTGTGATGGGCTACAGAGTGATGTCCAAGACAACCTGAGCTAGAGGGAGACTCTGTCTCAGAAAACAAAGCAGGGCTGGTGTGGCAGCTCTGCAAGTAACAGCACTTGCCACCAAGCCTGACAGCCTCAGTTTAATGCCCAAGACCCACAAGGTAGGAGAGAACGGGTTCTTCTCAGATTGGCCTTTGGCCTCTTCATCTATACCCTAGTATCTGTACACACGTACACACACACACACACACACACACACACACAGTACTTGAAACCACACCAAACCTGTCACACTCCAAAAATGGCCCTCTTAAGTACTACTACCTGCCTCCCATGCAGTCCTTCAAAAGCCACTGAACACTCCAATGGCAGGCACTGGAGAGGGAGCCAAGGCCAGTGCAGTGACTGGAGTCCCCTGTGTGTAAGCTCAGTTGGCAGACATCGATATAGACAGTCCTCTAGCCTAGAGTCTCCACCAAATGGTACCTGTCACTCATTCGAGCCTCATGCCTTTGGGACAAACTGTTGCTTTCTGTCCCCTCCTATATTAAAACACAAATCCTACTGGAAAACAAAAGAGACTTGGGCCTTCAGCAGGGCCTTCCTGGTGCCTACAGATAGCAAGGAGAAATGTACACAAGAAGAGGGAGCTGAGCAGGCAAATTGGGCCATCAAATTCAGCAATCTGGTGGCCCAAAAATGATGCTGTTTGGGACAATGACTTTCCCAGGACACCTTGTTCTCTTCCCAACCAGTCACACCAACAGAGACCAAATGAATATGAGTTATTGTATAGCAACAGTAGGTAGGTAGTCCTAAGGTAAGGGCACAAACTAAGATGATCTTCCCATTTTGTCATCAAGGAACATAAGGTCTAAAGAGATTGTGAGTAGTCCAAACTGAGAGTGGGTCAGGATGAACCAGTTCACTGGTAGATGGGGACTCCATCTCCGAAGTCATGGTAGGTAGGCGGAGAGAGCAAGGACAGGAGCCAAAAGGAAAGCCCCGGCGCCTGGGAATCTTCAAGGGGCTTTGCAAGGCAGCCCACAAATGGGGTTCCCACAGTGACAGGTGGGCACCAAGCAGGCCAGGCCGGATAGAGCTGGCACCAACACTAGCAGGGCTGGAGGTGCCAGCTCTCACCCGCCAGCCGGCCTGCCAGCTGGGGAAGCTTAATTAGAATTCCTCAGCCCTCCATCCATTTCCTTCCTGGCATACAGGACAGCTAATGGCTTCTGTGGCTTCTGTCGCCTGCTGCCAGGGTGAGGTAGGCTAGGCTGGCTGCTCCAGGCAGAGCTGGGGGCGGGGGGTGACCTCGAACAAGCCCAGCATCACTCCTCTCCCCTACCTCGGAGTAGGGAGCAGCCCCTACTGTGACCTGATGTTTCCCCAAGTCCAGAGCCCACCTGCCTGTCTGTCTATCCAGCCCCCCCAGGGCCCAGTAGTTGCTGAGTGTGGATAGACAGACACAGGCTGTGGGAAGCATCGGTGATTAATGGGTGATGAAAACCAGACTCCGGGCGGATGGGGGTGGGAACAGAGAAGCAGAGAGAGGCTGTCTGTTTCATACTTGGCTCAGCTTTGAGCCCATAATTGGGGGCGGGGGGCCACAGCTGAGGGCAGTGCCTGGCTCTGGCCTCCACGTTCCAGCCTAGACCCCGCTGTGGACATCAACCAGAACCTCTCAGACTGGGCCCTCGGGAGGACCCTGGGAGGAATCAGGTTTGCTTCCAACTCCCAGGGACCTGCAGTTACCTTTAAAAGGCCTCTTTACCCTTAAATTGCCTCCACAGGTAAAAGGCAAGAAGAGCCTCCTGTCACAAGGGACGAGAAGTTCCCCTCCACCTTCTCTCTCTGAATCCGTGACAACTCCCAAGACTCAAACACAACCTAAACTCTGTCCCTGGGACCTACCCAGCCCAGCCTTTACCTTGGAAACTCTAAAGTTTAAATAAAGGGGGTTTTCCTCCAGAGAGAGACTTTGGCAGCAAAAACCACAGCTGAGAGCACTTAGATAGGACCCCCACTGCGAAGGATAGACATCAGGAATACAGAAGCCCAGGCAAGAAGAGCAAGGCCTGTACCGGGGAGCTCGTAGGCCCAGCATGCAGGCCCCGGGAGATCCCAGGGCTTTGCCTTCCTCTCCTTTATGTAGAAATGTCACATTGGCCACCTGTCCCAGTGCCCAGGGCACCACCACCAGGCCTGGGGAATCCTCTGTACTGAGGGTTCCAGGCTTTCTTCCCAAGCCCATCCCAGGGCCCCGAGATCCCACTAGGGGAGCCTAAAAGAAGGAAGCAGCTCCAGATAGAAGTGGCTTTGGGAGGGATGAGGTCAAAGGAACGTTTGCTTTTGACTGACCAGGCCTGTCTGTCATGAGAACAGAAATTATTTTCTTCTTGTCAAAAATAAAATAAATCCCCCTAGGTGGTGGTATGGACCCGTGATCCCCACACTCAGGAGGCTGAGGTGGAGTGCATACTGACAGGCTAACCTGGGTTATTTAGCAAAAACCTTTCTCCAAAAAAAAAAAAAACGAAGAAAGCCGGGTGTGATAAGGCCATAGGGTGAGGACAGCCTTCTTGTGTGTTTGTTGATTCGTGCATCTTAGGAACTGTCTATCTGAAGACACGGAGGCTATCCACCCTGCCTCCCCCAAAGGAAAATGGCAGAAGGAGGTGCCAAGTCCAGCCAGCTCGAACCCTCTTCTTTTCTGAATCTCCACCCTGCTAGGAGCTGAGGAAAGAAAAACTATTCACCATCTGGGAAGCGTTAGAGAGTTCCAGAAAAGGTCTGATGTGGGAATGAGAAAACCTTTATTGGGGCTTTTTAATCAGTAAAGCAGAAACACAAATGTCTTCCTTGAAAATAATTCCGGCTCCCCAGGAGACACTGATTATGCGCCCAGCGGTTTGTTAAGGAGGCAAGCGCAAGATTTATTATTATCGTGTTTTTCTTCATCTTGCGTGCGTGCGTGCGTGCATGCGTGCATGCGTGCGGTGAGGGGTGGAGGAGACATCCACAGCCCTTGTGTGGAGGTCAGAGGACAACTTGTGTAAGTCAGTTCTCTCCACCCACCGCGTACATTCCAGGGATTGAACTCAAGTTGTTAGTTATGGCAGCAAGCACATTCTCCCTCTGAGCATCTCCCTGGCCCAAGCTCAGGGTTTTAAACATCGCCTGTCCTGTCCAATCAGAGAACTCTGTGAGCCGGGGCGGGGGAGGGGTGAACTTTGCTGAGCTTTGGATCACAGTTCCTGTCTCTTGCTTTCATGGACTTGTCATCTGAGAGGCTGGGGGAGGCTATTCCCCTTCTCTTGTGTCTGCCCAGAGCCTAGCTCTTCCCGAGGGACGTAGTTGGGCCGGAGTAGCTTTATACCCTGTAGGCTGTGGTCTGGGAGCAGCCGAGGGGGTGGGGATGGGGGTCTTAAAAAGGAGAATATGAGACAGTGAGGGCCCCCACCTCAGAGGCCAAGGCAGGGGCTAAAGCCAGTGCCTGTGGTTCTTCTCTGGTAGGAGAAGTGTTTGTGATACAAAGAATGCTGGGACCCGCTGGGCTCAAGCCAGAGCCCCAGCCAGATCCCAGCAGGTTGTCACTGGGAGTCACAGAGCTCCGGAACTGTTTTAGGGGGTAGTGAGACAGTGGGAGAATGTTCCCTTTCATTCACTGTTGAACTAATTGCCTACAAGTTAGCCGCTTAAAACACCTGTTTATTATTCACAGCCCTGTAGATCATCAGTCCAGGTGGGCCCAGCTGGGCTGGCGGCTCAGAAGGCCCAACAATCAAGGATTCAGCCGGCTGGACTGCGTTTTAGAAACTCTGAACCAATCCCTCCATGCTGTGACAGAACTCAGCTCCTTGTCCATGCTTCCTGCTGGCTGCCAGCTCCTAGAGGCTGCCTCTCTGAGCTCCTTCTTCCATGTGGACCACTCTGTCTTCAAATCACCATCAGATATCTGTGCTAGCAATCAATGGCATCCTGTCCTGCTGTCGGTGGAGGCCTCTGCTTCCAAGGGGCTGATAAGATGAGCTTTGCCATCCTTTGAGGAGCTCACAGTTGCTAATCTGTAGCCTTAATTACATCTTTGAACTCCTTTATGCCTTCTTGTGTCCCTGAACTATGGGGTCTGAGATCCCATCCTGTTCTGGGAACAGGCTGGGAAATCTTAGGGATCTGGCTTCTCGTAGGGAATCAGTGCTGTCATGGCTGCAATGGGGGACCAGGACTGTGTGCTTGGCTTTCCTCCACCCACCCAGGAACTCAGAGAACAGGGTAGGCTGTGTTCTCCTCTAGAGACAGCCCCTGGACCTTCAGAGAAAGAGCCCTGCCTCAGCACCCAGGGATTTTGCCTCCGGAGCCTCAGGTTGTAGGGTGCCTCAGGTTGTAGCCGTGCTGTCCCCCAAGGCCCTGACTATACTCTGCCCTTCCTTTGCACTCCCTCAACACCTTACAGCTACGTGCCTTCTCAGCCCTCCACACACGCCTACTCCCTTCCCACTGCTGGCATCTGCTGTCTACCAGCCTTAACCTGCTCTCTCCCTTCCCCTAGTGGGCACCTTCCAGGCCACGTGTCCCAGGCACTGTGGTGACGACAGCAATGGAGTCCATCTTGGACCCGGCTCGAGTTCCGACACTTGGCTCAGTGCCAGGAATACAGCAGACATGCTAACAAACTTATTTTGTGGTTTCTCTGGGTTGTCTCTGTGGGGTCCACCCCCCAGCCCCAAACCTGAACCTGTGTCACCACTGTCACCTCAGCATGGAATGTCTGGGTCCTTCTCTCCCTCAGACTGGAAACAAAGCAAGGCTGAGTGTGCAGTCCAGTGGGATAAAATGTTGCTACATCCCCTGGCCTGTCCCCAGTGTGCTTCTCACACAGAACTGTCACGCACTGCACACAGAGCCTGTGTTCTCCTTGGCCTTGGGCAGGAGGGGAAGAGCTACCACCCCACAGCTTGCATCCTTTGGACATACCTGGGGCACCTTCAGTTGACCTCTATGGGTTTACTCTGCTGGCCTTGATTGTTTCTCATTCCATCCCTGAATTTGGGCCTGTGTTCTCTCCCCAATGACCCACCCACTTCCTCCTGGGAGACCAGCCGAGGACAGTGAGGTTTGAAGAACATTCTAATCCCAGCCCCAGAGCTCTGAGAGAGAAAATGACTAAAAGCCCTGGAATGCAGGGCCTGTTGCTTCCCGCAGGGCACTCTGAATGAAACAGGGAACCCACAGCTGGGGTGAGACAAGAGGCCGCCCCGAGATACCACCCAGACTCCAAGAGCAGGGCAAGCAAGCTTATGACTTGGGCCTTAGCCCCAGTGCCCGTGTGCCCATCCTTCCCGCTCACTTTGGAGGACCCAGAGTGGACACACCAAGCAAGTGTGTTGCTTGTTGGTCTTGCTTAAGTGCTCCTCAGTTCCCGACAGCCTGGCTCTTTAGGTGGATGGGAGGAGGAGACGCCACACACACACACACACACACACACACACACCCCATGCCGTAACTCAGCCAGGTCACATCATTTCAAGCAAAGTGGAAAGAAGATACAGCTCCCCCACAGCTGCTCCAGGGGTGCAGGGGAGGCTTCCACGGGGAGCAGAAGGCCCGCAGCTGGGGCGTTCCTAAGAGTGGTCCAGCATGACTGGAGGGTACACCAGCATGCCTGGAACGTCTCTGGGGAAAGTGGAGCTACACACTGGTCTTGAAGGAACAGCTCCACAGACTGGTTTAGATATGTATCCATCTGCATGAAGGACAGAGTGCTTCCAGAAGGTGCCCAGCAGCCTCTTCTTCCAGGCATTAGCCATCTCCCTCTGAGTAACCACATGTACAGATTTCTCTTACCATCAGTTAACTGTGCCTGGCTTTGGACTTCACTCTTCTGGAACTGCAGATAGTGCAGGCACTCCAGTCCTGGCTCCTTCTGCTCCACATCTCAGACCTGCCTCTGGGCTTCTCATGACCTGAAGGAGATCTCTGCCTCTGCACCCGGGGGGCTTTGCCTCCTGTTCATCATGGCTTCCTTCCAGAACTACAACCACAACATCCCCAGGTCCCTGCCTGGGCTCTGCCCTTCCTTCATGCTCCCTTGACACTGTATATCTACGTGACCTTTGTGGCCATCGCCACTCACCCACACCCTTCCCCTTGCAGACACACTAACAGCCTTCTTAATCTCCTATCCCCAGATGTATATAACGTCCACTTCTTGTCCATTTGATATCAAACTCATTTGATTGATAAGGGATTTAGTCAGCAGTTCATTGTCACATAATCTGGACATAGGCTGATCAACTTGGGAGCATTAGGTCTAGGAAGAGGAGGTTTGGGAAGAAGAGACTGATTCATCTAGTTAGAAAACTTGTTAAATGGATCCTACATACCAGGCTGTGTCTGTAATCAGGCTTTAAGCTACTTTGTTGGGTTCTTTTACCTACCACCTTCTCCACCCCAATCCCTTCCACTAGGTAGGAGAAAAAGAAGGATAGAGGGGAAAAGGGTTATAGCTCTCTCTAGACTACTTCCTGCAGATTGGAGGCATCGAGTTTCTGGGTGCAAGTCTAATCTTCATCATCAGGATATCTCCAACGAGCAACCAGCAAGAGCAGGAGCAGGGGCCAGCAGCTGCCACTGCTTCTCCCAGAGCTCTGGCATTTTCAGACCCTCTCAAGAGTCCCCAGAATCCAAATGTAAACTATTTTCAGCTGTTAGAATCATGCCCCTGCCAGGGCACAAGGTAAATCATAGTTAGCTGCTGTGGACAATCTGAAGCAGCCCCATGTCCTACACCTGGGATTAAAGCAGAAACATATTCACATTACATTAAAAACAAAAATCCTCACTACATCTGTCTTAGGAGCTTATGGGAGGAGGGGTATGGCACACATGTAGAGGTCAGAGTACAATGATTAGAAGTTGGTTCTTGTTTAAGGCAGGGTCTCTCTTTTGTTTATACCATGCTGCATACTCTAGGCTAGCTGGCCACTGGCTGACTTTCCTATCCCTACCTCCCATCTGGCTGTAGGAGTGCTAGGGTTACAGATGTGTACAGCAAGCACTTTTACCCACCTAGCCATAACCCAAGCCCAATGCTTGCTTTTTTTTTTTTTAATATATAGGTTTTTTTTTTAATATATAGGTTTTTTTGTTTTTTTTTTTTTTTTTTGGAGACACGGTTTCTCTGTGTAGCCTTGGCTGCCCTAGACTCAATATGTAGACCATGTTGGCCTTGAACTCACAGCCATCTACCTGCCTCTGTCTCCCAAGTGCTGGAATTACAGGCATGAGCCACCATGCTCAGCTCAGCACTCACTTCTTAATAATCTATGATTTAGGTAAAATACACTTGGGCCAGCAAGATGCTTGAGTGGGTAGAAGTGGCCACAGGCAGGCATGATGACCTCATTTTAATCCCCTCACACCACAAGATGGCAAGAGAGAATGAACTCCCAAGAGTTGTCCCCTGACCTCCATATGTATCACACACACACACACACACATACATGCACATACACACATACATACAGACACAACCCACAAAGACACACAGATACACACATACATACACAAAAAATAAATTTTTCAAAAGCACGCTAAGCTCAGTGTCTTAAAGTGAGCCACAAACAGGCACTCTTTCTCAGGACTTCCTAAGTGGCTGAGAAGTTCTTCTACAGACCTCACTGGAGGAGGGGTGTGTCTCATGCCACTGTAGCCAGACAGCAGCAGTTACAGATAACTTGGCTGGGTACGTGGAATCAAGATGGTCCAGCCTTAAGCCGGGCATGCTGGCCAAGACTCTGGATGGTCTGCTCCAGAAATGTCACTGGGAGAGCCCTACTGGTCACACTCTGTTGGGTAAGGTGAGTCACACCCAGACCAACTGAGAGGTTGAGGAAGGAGTATCAGGAGTTGACCAGTTGCTATCTTTGGAGACCAGTTTTCACTTCCCCCATCTTTGTTTTTCCCTTTTGGTTTTCTTGAACAGGGTTTTACATAGCCCAAGCTGACTTCAAACTTGCTTTGTAGCCAAGCGCCTTGAAACCGATTCTCCTGCCTCAACCTCCCAGGTCTCCACTTTTCTAAAACTGACGCTTGCTGTGTAACCCGGGCTGGCCGCACACTTCCCGGGTACTTGGAGAATGGGTATGTGGCACTATGCACAGCCTCCGTGTTCCTTCTTAAACAGAGTGTGCGTAAACTAAATTCCACTTCCTATGCACTCTCCGGCATAGCAGTTTTTTTGAGGCATGGTTTTGTGTAGCCCAGACTGGCTTCAGATTCACAGGGATCCTCCTGTCTCTGCTCATGGCAAGGTAATGCACAGGATTACAGGTATTAGCCACTACCTCTAGATCTTTCTGGGGTTTACACAAATCTTATCATTTAGTTCTGGGTTTTATTTTTGACCCAGAGCCTTTTCCTATTTTGAGCATATTTTTCCATTTGTGGAGGCAGAAAATGAGAAACAGATCCATTTTCAAACCCCACAAGTCCTTGGCTCTGTTCTAATTTCTATAAATTTTATTTGAAAGTTAGTTTCCTTTTTAATTCATTTTTCTCTATCCTTGTCACATGCAACTCAATAATCTGACACTTCCAAAAGGCTCTTTAGTCCTCAGGAGGCTGAGGTAGCAAGGTCAAGAGTTCAAGGCCAGCAAAACCCCGTCAAAACAAAATCTCCTTAGCCCAAACTGTTAATTCCTCAGGTACATTTTTTATGACCCAAATCACTTCACGTGACAATTCTGTTAAACTTTCTTCTCCCATCTAACGAATGTCCCCTACCACCACCCTCCCCACTTCCAACAATAGTTCCCTCACTTTCCTTTCAGCGCCTGCCAGCACGCTCCTTGAAGACCATCAAGTTTTCCATAGTAATAATAGACCTTCAAAACCCTGAGAACGTCTGCCCACATCCCAGCCGTAAAGCCATGATTAGGTTTTGTCATGGCGGCAGTCTTCCTCCAGGTACAACAGTCTGAGTCAGCTTCGAACTCTGCCCTAACACACCCACCCATAAACAATGCCCTTAGCAATGACAACCACCTTTTTTGTGTATGCATTTGGGTGACCGGGCCAGCACGGTGGTTCTCACTTGGGGTCTTCAGTTTGCAGCCCTTCAGGGACATGGGAGTTGCAGGGCTTTTTCATTCACATATTGGAGGCTCCAACAAAAATGGCACAAGCAACTCAGGCTGGGCGGCTGTGGCTACTCAGGTGTCTCTCGGAGAATCTGGGTACTGGCTTCTTCCCACGGCAACTGAAGAATTCCAGCATGATTGTCCTAATGGACACTGGAGGCTGCATAAGCTTTTTCCAGCTGAGATTAGAAGCCACTGCGTCACTTGCTGCATTTGGGGAACTTCCGGTGTACCCAGATCCCCGTCCAGGTTAAAAAGGAGAGAATACACGTTTTTTTTTTTTTTTTTTAAAACTATTCGTGTTGTGGGTGTGGTGTGCACCACTTGTATATGGGTGTCTACAAATCCCAGAATAAGGCATCCGATCCCCTGGAGCTGGAGCTACAGGCAGTTGTGAGCTGTGCAACATGGCTGCTGAGAATCAAACTTGGGTCTTCTTCCAGACTACTGAGCCATTTCTCCAGGCCCAGAACTAGGTTCTTGATGGTAGGAGAGCCAATGAATAATGTACAGGTTGTAAAGTCTGTAAGAAACCAGGCATGACACAATTCCAGCACTCTCTCTGAGTTCAAGGCCAGCCTGGTCAACATATTGAGTTCCAGGCCAGCCAAGGCTTTCATGGTGAGAACCTGTCTTTTAAAACCTAAATAAACAAGTAAATAAAGTCAATAAGAGGCTAATATATCCAGGCCAAGGAGCTAGAAAAGGACAAAGTTGAGATTTGAACCCAGATGTGCCTTGCTGCGGACTCGCATCCTTAAATGCCCTCTGAGTCCCTGGTGCTGATGCTGGGCTGCACCACAATGGGTCACACGGAAGCCCCGCACCGCCTTCTGCAGTCACAGAGGCAGATATCACATGTGATGTCCTCTGATAGGAGACAGTCGTGACTTGCTCTATCTATCCGGCTTCCTCCCAGAAAAGCCAGAATGACTCACACGAGGGGAGATGCCTCCTCTGGTAAGGACTGGCTGCCTGGCTGTCGAAGGAACTGGTGAGGCCTCCTTTCACAGCACCTTCCTTCCTGTGGTCATCAGTCCCTAGGGGGTGATTCCATGTCACTGTCACCATGGCCTACAGGCACCACCTTATCAACTCACCCCTAGGATCTTGATTGTACTTCCTCAACTGGTTTTGTTCCCACAGGGGAGGGGAGAGTATCCTTGGGACCTTTCAAGAGTGTCTGTCAGAATGGGGCTTAGTGGTGCCACAGAGAGCGTGGGTGTGGCCTTGGGGTCAATCCCAGCACTGGCATGGGAGCCACAGCTCAGGAGAAGGCACCCTCTAGAGCAGTGGTCCTCAACCTGTGGGTCGTGACCCCACAGAGGTCACCTATCATATATCCTGTATATCACATATTTGACAACATGATTCATCACAGTAACATTACAGTTATGAAGCAGTAATGAAATAATTTAGGTTGGGGGTCACCACAGCATGAGGAACTGTGTTAAAGGATTGCAGCATTAGGAAGGGTGAGAACCACTGCTCTAAAGCCTGAAAATTGGCCCACAGGAGGCTGAAGCAGGAGGATCAAAGCCAACCTCTACACGAGACCCCGTGTCAAAAAAAAAACAGACTAAAACTTTACGTTATGAATGACACTTTGAGACAGAAGACAAATCATCCACAAAACAAGTGGTTGGCAGCTAGGCCGCTGTGAGTGATTATGTGGCCTGTGCTCTGCACAGAGGGACCTGACCACAGACAGGACTGGACTGAGGCCTGGAACCCAGCTGCACATTCCACTCATCCTGATGAGAGGCTCTGTCTGCATGAGGAAAGCACAGCCTTTCCTAATTTGCCCACCCAGAAAGGGGCCCCTTTCTCTAACTCAATGAGGACACCATATCCTGAGCAGCAGCAGGGGAGGGCTGGAAGGGAGCAAAACAATAATGTCCACCTACCTCACAGCACAAGCCATAGAAACCAACCTGAAGGGCGGAAGCCATGGCAGGTCCGAGGAGCTGAACATCTCTCCTCACTGGAACATTCCCGTGAAAGCAAACATGCCAGCCTTTCCCAGGTGCACATTCTACCGTCTTGAGAAGAAGAATCTCGGGGTGGGGACAATGCCACAGCACACCGGTGACTGAAGGCCAGCTAGCCTGGTGTGTGCAATGAACAAGAGACTGCAGCAAGGTTAGCTGCAACCTGAGGTTGTTCCCTCTGTCACTTACGTGCTGTGTCATGTACACACGCACACATGCATGATACCACAAGCCAATGTTGTGATTTTTGCTTCCCTTCACCTCACAGCCTCTGTGCAGTATTACAGAGGCCAGCAACTTCTCTTGTCTTCAGCCCCAGTCCTCCTAAGGAGAAGAACATGAACTTGAGTCTCTGTGTCTCTCTAATACTGAGACACAAGAGCTCTGGTGAGCGGCAAATGGCTCCTGTTGCTGCATCTGGAGGGAGGGATGAGATGGCAGAACTACCAGGAATCTCCTCTGTGGATGGTTACATCAGGCTGGCCCCTCAGCATTTTGTGGGAAAACCACCTATATACCGATTGGACTTCCTGAAGACACAAGGCATGGAACTTCTGTAGGCAGATCCTGGAGTACAGCACAGATTACACTAGAACCTTCGTCCTGACTCCACGGGGAGTCCTTGCTGCCAGCAGGCTTGTCCTGGAATGCTCAGGCTAGTCCATCCTGGCCTTTGCCTCCTCCAGCGAGCCCTCCCTGACCATCTCCTGCTGATCTCTCTCCCTTCTGGGAACCATAAATGTCATTTAATTATATCTATTTTCTTCTTCTTTTTTTCCTTTTCTTCTTTTTCCTTCTTATTCTTTGTTTTGTTTTTTGAGACAGAGTTTTTCTATGGCTGGCCTGGAACTCATTATGTAGATCTGGCTGGCCTTGAACTCAAAGAGATCCTGCCTGCTTCTGCCTCCAGAGTGCTGGAATTAAAGGCATGCTGGGCTAATTCTAGTCTTTGCTATTCTAAATCATACTGAAACCACAAGCAAGGGAGATCTCTAGGGTTGTTTTATGTTTTGTTTTGTTTTTTTAATTACTGTGTGTGTGTGTGTGTGTGTGTGTGTGTGTGTGTGTAGTGTAGTGTAGTGTAAGAGAGAACAACTTTCAGGAGCATCAGGTTTGGCAGCCTCCACCTTTGCCCTCTGAGCCATATTCCAGCCCAGCATGCCACCTTCCAACACTTAATGTGCCAGATTCTTAGAAGTCTAGAGAAGAGGGGCCTGGAGAAATGAATCAGCAGTTATGAATGCCTGCTGTTTTGGGTTTGTTTTTTTGTTGTTTTTTTTTTGTTTTGTTTTTTTGTTTTGTTTTAATTTTTTAGAGTTCGGCTCTCAGCACCTACAACATAGGGAGGCATGACTGCAGCTCCTAGCTAGTTCTGCATCATCAAGTGACGTTCATGATGCATGCACAGATGTTATAAAGGGGGGAGGGGGGACATGCCTCCACCCCAGGGTGGCCAGGACAAGCCCCATTCTAGCCATCTCTTTAGCTTGCCTTTCTCTTTTACCTCACTTTAGAAATAGAATGAAGTCTGGCAGTGGTGGCTGTTTTAGTCCCAGAACTCGAGAGGCAGAGGCAGGTGGATCTCTGAGTTTGAGGTCAGCCTCATCTACAGAGTGAGTTCCAGGATAGCCAGGGCTACACAGAGAAACCCTGTCTAGAAAAACAAACAAAACAAACAAACAAACAAACAAACCAATGACAACAACAAAGGAATGGAATGAGTTGGGAAAAATAAAACAGGGTGGTTGTACAATGAACTAAAAGCACGCCAAACAAAGGTAGGTGTACTGGCTGGTTTTGTATCAACTTGACACAAGCTAGAGTCATCAGAGATGAAGGAGCCTCAATAGAGAAAAATGCTTCCATAAGATCCAGCTGTAAAGCATTTTCCTAATTAGCGATCAATAGGGTAGGGTCCAGCCCATCGTGAGTGGTGCCATGCCTGGGCTGCTGGTCCTGGGTTCTATAAGAAGTCAGGCTGATGCTCTTTGATCACCTCCCCCCCAGGGGGAGCAGCCTTATCAGGCCACAGAGGAAGACAATGCAGCCACTACTAATGAGACCTGATAGACTAGGACCAGAGGGAAGGGGAGGAGGACCTCCCTTTTCAGTGGACTGAGAGAGGGACATGGGTGGGGAAGAGGGTGGGTGGGATTGGGAGGGGAGGAGGAAGGGAGTTACGGGGGGATACAAAGTGAATAAACTGTAATTAATAATAACAAAAAATAAAAAAAAAAAGAAGTCAGGCTGAGCAAGTCAGTAAACAGCACTCCTCCATGGCCTCTGCATTAACTCCTGCCTGTAGGTTCCTGCCTGTTTGAATTCCTGTCCTGACTTCCTTTGATGATGAACAGTGATGTGAAAATGTAAGCTGAACAAACTCTTTCCTCCCCAGCTTGCTTTTTGCAGCAACAGAAACCCTAGCTAAGACACTAGTGAACCCTAAAAACACACTGTAGGATTCTTGAGATTAAATTAGCCTCTCGGCATGCCTGTGAGGGATTATCTTAATGAAGTTAACTGGGATGGGAGACCCACTGTAAAAGTGGGTGACACCATTCCATATGCTTGGATCTTGGACAGCATAAAAAGGGGAAAGCTATGCCAGGGTGGTGGTGCACGCCTTTAATCCCAGCACTCAGAAGACAGAGGCAGAAGGATCTCTGTGAGTTCAAGGCCAGCCTGGTCTACAGAGTGAATCCCAGGAGAGCCAAGGCCACACAAAGAACTCCCCCCCCCCCCAAAAAAAAAGCAAAAAACCAACAAAGACAGACAGGAAGGAAGGAAGGAAGGAAGGAAGGAAGGAAGGAAGGAAGGAAGGAAGGAAGGAGGGAAAGAGGAAGGAGGGAAGAAAGGCAGGAAGGAGAAAGCCAGCTAAACATGAGCACGTGTTGCTCTCCACTTCCAGGCTGGATGCAGAGTAACCGCAACCCTTACGCCCCTGTCCCAGGAGCTCCACCACGAAGGACTACACCTTTGAACAAGCCCTTTCTTCCTTATGGTGCGTTTGTCAGGGTCTTTTATCCCAGTAGCAGAAAAAGTAGCTAAGACAACTCCAAGAAAGATCACAAACCAGTTCACGTGATTGCTGAACTTAGGGATGGGGTCCTGGGGTGGTAAATAAAGAGTGAGGGGGATGTCTAAAGGGATAAGTCAACGCGTGTGCGTGTCTGTGGGGAACCGCACAGAGCTCCTTGATGAGAGCTGTTGACTCAGGTCTGCACCCCGAGGGCCAACGGAAAGAAAAGCAGAAGCCAGAATCCTTCTTGGAGGGTTAGGGATGTAGTTCAGGGAAGGGAGCTTACCTAGCATGAGTAAGGTCCTGGGTTTGATTCCCAGACCCCGACCCCTCCACACACACACAACAGCAACAGCGACAAAGGCCACCCCTGGAAGCATCACTAACCACGTGTGAACAGCAATCCTGACTGTTGTGTGTGAGGGAGGAAGATATGGGCAGGATTTGGCTGTAGCTTTTATGTCTTACTCCTTCAAGATGCAAAGAGGTAAAATGTTAGTATCTGTTACTGTAGGGAGGGGCCATGTGAGTTTCATTTAGCTCTTTTTCAAACATCTTAAATATATCACAATATGTAAAGAATACTCTAAGAGTGGCCAAACAAGACAGTGCAAACAGGGCTGAGGAGACTGCGACGACCTGAGTCTGAATCGCTGGCATCCACATTAAAAGCTGGCTGCATCCACACCTCCGTGTAGGCCCAGGGTTGGGAGACAGAGACAGGAAGGTCCCGAGAGCCTACTGGTTGTCCAACCAACCTAAATGGTAAGCTTCACATCAGTGAAAGACCCATCTCCAGGGACTAAGACAAAGAGTGATAGAAGACAATGAATGTCCTCCTTTGGCTTCCATATGCGCACACACACACACATACACTAGTCCTTGGAGCTCAGGCGCTAAATCATCTGCCCTCCCAAAGAAGAAAAAGCCTACAGTGAGATTCCATGTCACAACAGTTAGAACAGCTAAACTCAAAAAACATTGACAATCCCGAGTGCTGACAAGGACACAGAGTAACTGGAAGGCCTGATACACTTTTCATGGGCCTCAAGATGCAGAGTGTAGATGCTTAAGAAAGGAAGCCCGATGCTTGCTCTTAAAGCTCAGTGCCTTCCCTGGGACCAGCAACTCCATTCCTAGACATTTACCAGAAACACACACACACACACACACACACACACACACACACACAAAGATCACAGCAGCTGTACTCCCAACAGCCACAGCTTAGAAGCAAGGTGAGTATCCATCACAGGCAAGCAGACAAACCGTTCGATAAAGAAACCAACTGTGAAGCTACACTGTGTGTAGATTTCAAAAACACCGCTGAGAAATGGAGATAAAATACCACACACCGTGTGAGATGTGACTCTGTCCATCTTCAAATCCAAAGCCAGATCAAAACCTAAGGGGTATGTCACCAATCAGAACTGCAGAGCCTGGAAGGGCAGGCCTGGAGAGAGAAATCAGGGCACCTTCTGGACCGATGGAATTGTTCTGTATGTCAATATGACATAGTTGACACAGATCATCCATGTGGCAAAACGCACACTGAGGAGCTGTGCGATAAAGGGCCTTCGAGAAGGCTCAGCGAGTAAAGACATTTGCTGCTGAGCCTGAAGACCTGAGTTCAATCCCCCAGGACCCACAGGGTAGAAAGAGAAAATAAGTGATCCTCCGACCTCCACATGTGCACTGGAGCAAGGGCCGCTCGCGGGTGTGCGCGGGTGTGTGTGTGTGTGTGTATGTGTGTGTGTGTGTGTGTATGAGTGAGCACACACACACAAACACAAATAAACTAAAGTGTTTTTTAAAAATTTTACATCTATACATTTTGTTTCACTATTCCAAGCGAGGTTAAAATAGTATCTGTGGCACTTAAAGGACACACCACTAGACACAGACTAAGGGAGTCCTCTGGGTGAGGAATCTGTACTCTGAACAGGCTCCGCTTTAAAAAAAAACATCAGCCCTAAGTTCCAGGTCCCCAGGGGTGACACCCGCCGGGTGACACCCGCCCGCCCCTCCCCCACTTCGGCCCGGGACACTCCCAACTGGACAGGCTTGGCGTCTTCCCCCCGCCCAAGCCCACTCCAAGCTCCCAACCCCTCTGCCTAGTCGCTCCTAGCAACCAAGAAAGGACTTGCAAATCCTCAAAGTGCAGCCGCCCGGAGAGGGGCGGCGCGGTGTCAGCGAGACAAGGACACATCCAAAATGCAGGGTAATTGCCGGGCTCCTAATGCGCCGCCCTTTGTGCGGAGGCGCGGAGCCGGCGGCCGCGCTCCCAAGCCCGGGCCTTTCAGGCGCGCAGGGGGCCGAGCGGCCGCGCTCCCGCGCTCCGCGGCGCATAATTAATCGGCCTTCACAGAGTCCGGGACAAAGGCGCCCATTCACCCCGCCGCTCCTCCCTCCCCGGGATATTGTTATTGCGAAAAACTGCAGCCAGCTGGGCCGCAGGGCTACGTCAGCGCTGTGGGAGCACCGGCCGCAGAGAGGAGCCCCGCAGTTCTCTCTCCTCCCGAGCCCCTCGAGAGATCAGGGCGGCCAGGAGTCGGGATGGGCGGGACCCTGGGTCCCTTTTGCAGGACCCTGAAAGTCTGGTGGTTTCCATCCGGTCCCCAGGAGCTGGGACCGTGGAAATGGGAATGGCAGAGCCTAGGCTGGCTTCTAGGAGAGCATAGAGGGGTGTTGCCTGCCCAGGCTAGAGCCCTACCTATGTCAGGCCCTTCCCAACAACTGTGTTTATGAGGTCTGCAGTTAAAGTCAGGGTCTTCAAAAAGTTTGGGGGTGCGGAGGGCTTGCCTGGGCCTCGCTGTGCCCTTACCAACTCTACCTTCGAAAGTGGGCGCCTGAGACATGAAATGGCTCAGGGAATGAAGGTGCTTGCCATTAAGCCTAGAGACTTCTGCTCAGGCCCTGTAACCCACGTTAAACAAGGAAGATGAGACCGCCACATATGCCTCCGAGGCCTCAAGCACTCTTCCCTCCTCACCCCACGGTATGATAAATAAAACTATTAAAGTGGGAGCCTGGACAGCTGTGCTTTCTTGTTCTTCAAGTCCGCTGAAGCTCTCTAAGAGTAGATAGCACTCAGCAGAAGAGCCTCAGAGCTCCACCCCAGTTCATGGATGAAGAGAGCCTACAGAGGTGAACTGACTAGCCCTGGGTCACAGAGCAGAGCTGGCACTGGACCCTGGGCATTCTGAGTGTGTGAAAATCAGAGCAGAAGAGTGTAGAAGCTGCTAGAGAAGGAGGCTCTGGCCTTCCTCAAACCGAAGTCTTCCCTGACTGCGCAGTCCTGGACTGAGTGTCCTATTGAGTGCCCCAGGCTTCTCCTTGTACTGAGACCGCTCCAACCCGAAAAAGGCTCGGGCATGTTCTGTTCATGGGGCCTCTGGGGGTTCTCCCACCTGCTCCATCAGAGGGACCTCTGAGACCAGGCCCAAAGGCCTCATGGCTTGTGTCAAGGCCACCACCCACCATCAACCGTGGCTGGCCATGGCACCAGCCTCTCTCCATTCAGAGGACCCTGCCCGAGGGCTTCATTCTTCCTCAAAGTCTAGTGTTCCGTTCCCCCAGCACACACACACACACACACCCTGGCCTAGCCCTGGTTCCAGGCTGGCAAGGCTTGGCTTCACCTTTCCCACTGAACCCAAGGCATCAGGCACCAGTCCATTCTTCCTCCCAAAGCAGCAATAGTTGTGAAGAGCCGCCATGGCTTTCCAAAACCTCAGCATTCTGAACAGCTCCCAGAACAAGCAGGGGGGTTTCCAAAACCCTGCCTGCCCAGCCCAGCCCATCTCCCCGAGACGTTCTGTCCCTCAGCTGTGCTCTGGAAAATGTTCCCCTTGCCTAAGACTTCCAGTCTTGAGCAGAACCACAGGACAACGAGCCAGACCACCACAGAGCCTCAATCCACTGCTAAGATGGAGACGAGAAGCCTTCCTTGTTTGCTGAGAAGCCCATTCTGGCTTCCAAGACACAGAGGGGGCCCAAGCAAGTTCACTTTCTGGCCAACATACCATGCTAGACGCTGGAAAGCCAGTATCATGGCAGTCACATCTGTGGGTGGGAAAATGCACAGAAAATTCTAGAACAACGTGGAGGAAAACAAAGTGAAACAGAGTTCAGCCAAGGCCCAGCCAGGCCAGGCCTCAGAGGGAGCAAACCAGCTGTCCCGTAAAAAGCAAACTCAAGCATGACTCCTGAGGCCAACACAGTTTTGAGAAGACTTGGGCCCAGGCAGCCCCCAGTAGCCAGGACACCAGCACAGCATCATACAAAAGGATAGTCTAGCCGACTCCCACAAAATAAGCTTTATTTACAATCTAGACTAGCCCACCAGTGTCTGGAATAAAGCTTGGCCGAAAGAAAAGCAAGCTATGTTAAGGAATGTCCTTGAGAATATCCCCTGAAGTAATTAAAGGGAAAAGGTCAAGATGTCTAACTTTTTTCTCAGATGTTTTCAGAAATGTAAATAATGGGTGAATCTGGGGACATGCACAGTACGGCCTGAGCGCTCCCACACCTAGGCATGGGACCCTTTCCTGTCGCCAGCACCCCCACCCCCTAATTGTTCCCACTCAGAAGTACCTCACGATCCTCTGTCGAAGCATTTTGTGAACCCCAAATTGGTTCGATGAAAAGTCCTGTGTTCCTGGCCTCTGCCTCTCAATTCAGCTAACGCTGTGCTTTGTGACTGCGGAAGGTTCCCCAAACCTGGAACCCAGGCACTTGCCATGGAT
Organism: Meriones unguiculatus; assembly: GCF_030254825.1. Taxonomy (NCBI): domain Eukaryota; kingdom Metazoa; phylum Chordata; class Mammalia; order Rodentia; family Muridae; genus Meriones; species Meriones unguiculatus. The sequence continues at coordinate 95,197,600 of NC_083349.1, read as the reverse complement.
TCCAGTGCTGAGGGAGAGGTGAGGAGGAGAGAGAAACGATCAATGAAAGGCTGAATCTGAAGGGAAACAAAAACAAAAACAGGTGTAGAGGTGCACACTTATAACCCCAGGACTCCGGTGTGAAGGCAGAAGGATCAAAAAGGATCAGCCTTAGCTACACAGCAGTTACAGGCCAGCCTGGGCTACAAGAGAACTTTACTCAAAAATGAGACAAAATGACAAAAAGGTAGCTGGCGGAGCCCGCCTAGATTTTAAAGTCCTGATTTTACAGTCACGCCAGAGCTGATGAGTTGTTTCTTCAGCCAAGGCTGCTTAGTTGGGCCCGCTTACAGAGAGAGCCGCACACACCATCACACGCATGTCATGTCAACAGGTTCCATGGCTCTCAGCCGTGCACCTCTTAACCCTTGCCTCGTTTTCTGCGTGTTTCAGGTGTATGATTGTTGTCTCCTCCCTCGGGAGATTAAAAAGATAGGAGCCTTGCTTCCTCCTACCTTCACCTGGCCGTCCTCACAGCTTGGGAGAAACACTGACCCACAATGAACCCTCACTAAGGTTCAGTCCCATGAGGAAAGGAACCGTGCTGTCTACCCCCTGGTCCTTAGCATAGCAGTTGGCACATGGGTCGCACTCCAGCAGAGTCCTGTGTTGGGTTGGGGTGCGCAGCTGTCCTCACCAGGGCGCACTGAGCTGTTTGGTCTTGGGTGATCAATGACAGAGTGAGCGCCCCTGAAGCCCTTATAACTCCCATGGGCAGAGCAGGTCCTCCTGCATGGCATGGTTTCTGTGGCTGGAGTAACATGCCCCGTGTTGGCATGGGGTCCCCTTCTGGTCCTGGGCACAGGGACCCCTCTGGAAGAACTCTGCTGAAGCACATCTCTGGTGGGGGCACGACCTTCTGGAAGAGTGTTGTTGGTTGAAAACATGGTTCCTCCAACCCTACCCATCACTTCCAGCTGCCAGTGCTTGAGCAGTGATTATCAGCTGACAATAAGCCACCCAGTTTAGGGTATTTTATTATGCTGACTTGAGGGGTCTACCAGAGAAATCTGGGCATACTCTGGGGGAGACGAGAGTTCTTCCTTTGACCTCCTCTTGCGGGCTGGGCACCCAAAGCTTTCCCCTTCCCAGACTCTGTCCTATTCCTCTGTCCCCTGAGGGGTAGTTACCACCTGGCCCTCTGGGGTGGCCGGGCATATGCCCAGCACATTCAACCTTTGCTTCCAGCATTAAAAAGCCAGGCATCCTGGCTGAGAACTCTATCCCCTCCCCTTTCCCTTTCTTCTCTTTGCCCCTTTCTTATCTTCATTCTGCCCTATCCCCCATCCTCTAGTTCCAAGAGCTTCCCGAGTGACAACATGTAGACCCAAATCAAACCTTTGTCCTCAGGTCCCTGATAAATAAATCCCTTCTGGGTGACTGCCTGCCTTCCTCTCCCAGCCCCTCCAGCCAGCCGCCTTCCTTACCTCACCTCCACACACACCCCCACCATTCCTGTCTGTGAACAGCTTCCTAAATACAACTGAACTTCCCCTTTCAGTCTGTAGGGCCCGTGAAGTAGCTGCAGAAGGCCAGTGGCTTGGCAAAGGTTTTCCTTGCAAAGTTTGGCTGAGACTCACACCCCTCCAGCCCCAGCCACTGTTTGTTTCCCTGCCCAGACTCTAGAAGAAACTGTGCCCTCCAAAAGCAGTTTCCCTACCCTCTGCCCACCTTGTCCAGAGACTGGCGGAATCTACGGACAGCCGAGGGCCCAGGGTGACAGAGTTGTAGAGGAAAGCAGGCCAAAGGCTGATCTGGCTTCTGGCCGCCCCCAGCACTGCCTCTGCCCCAGTGCTGGGGGGCCTGGGTGACTAGCAGTTCCTTCCAAAGCCCCCTTGGTTATGGAAAGAAGGGCTAAGTTAGTAGAGATTCCTGGCCCCTTCTCTTTCTCAGCCATTTCTCCCCAGGGTGCTCTTGTCCAGTTACTGGAGAAACAGGCTTGGCCAGGGACAGTCCACTACCTGAGGGCAGTCACTATTCCAGCCCGGGGCTCCTGTGCCCAGGTCTCTTCTTGTAGCACTCTTCCTTCAGGAAGGCAGTTATCTCAATCTTGGCCACAGCACAAGGTCACCTGCACGTTCGTGCACGAGTGCGCGCGCGCGCACACACACACACACACACACACACACACCAGCCTGTCCTCACACATGCTTCACATCAGAGAAACCAGTATGTCTGCGGGTGACTGGGCTACTCTGACTGAGTGGTCAGGGATAAAGGCCATTGCAGAAAGGTAGCCGTTGACTAAGATGGTGCTGTAAGCCAAAGGCACCACATCCATCACCGCCCTCTGCGCCAAGAGTCTGGGACTAGGAAAGGAGCCCTAGTATGAGATGAATGTGTGTCATGAGGGGTGAGGTGGACCTGGGTCATATATTTGCCACCTAGCCATGGAGGCCCAGGAGCCCTGCTCTAAGGTTGTGGTATAGGCTGTGGTCAGCAGGGAAGGCTTTGTACAGATGGAGAAAGGAAAAAGAGGGAAGGGAAACCCAAGTGAGGCAGAGTGCTGTGAAGGCGACAAGGACAAGAGACAGGAAAAGGGGGAAGGAGAGTCAAGTGAAGAGTATAAGGACCACAAAGCCCCTACAGCCTGCCTCACCAGCGCTCCTCCATCAATTTTTCCCCGAGGCTAGAAAAAAAGCACTCTGCTAGAAAGGCACAGGATACAACTCCCCCTCAGGATCCAGGACAGAAAATCTAAAGCAGACAGGCTCCAGATCTGAGCCAAGAGACCTTATATACACACACCGAGAGATGCTGCCAGAGCCCCCCTGCCTCAGCACACCAGAACCATGGTCTCTTGCCGATACTGAAACAAAATAACTCAGCCATTCCTAGGCCAAAAGGAATGTTAAATCGGATTCCAGAGACACAGGGCATGACATCACAGGGGACATAGACGCTGCTGTGGTTGATCCCTGTGACTCCCCAATGGAGACATCTCTCCCATGCTTCCTGCTCCTCTCCTCTGCCTTCTGCAAAGATATACTAGTTAGAGAGGGAGGCCAAAGACTCTAGCCAGCTCCACACTGTTCCCTCACGTACACAGTGAGTCAACAGACATGATGGGGAGAGGACCACAGTAGACCTGCCCAGAGCGTAGCATTCACCTTGACTAGACAAGGGCTGTCCTCAGCAGACCTAAAGAAGATACAGCCTTGATAGAAAATCTATGGGAAGGGTAGCTCGGGGAAGAGCATTTGACTAGCACGCTTCCACGAGGCCCTGGGTTTCATCCTCAGCACCACAAGAAGGAAGGGAGGCAGAGCTGGAGAGAGAACTAAGCAACGGTTGTGAGCAGGCGATTAGCAGAGCTGTCGGGATGTGTGCAACTTGGAGGATATGGAGTAAGCTCACCCAAGAGGCCTCTATTGGCAAGAGAGAGCAGTGAGGGATAGGGACCCCAGGGGTGCTGCTTCTGAGTCGGGGGCTTTTCTCTTCCTCCCCTCAATATCAGAATGCACAGTTGTCTCTGTGGCTGGGAGAGACCAGGAATGCTGCTGGTCTTACACTGTACAGAGAGCTCCAAACTGGCTGTAAGTGCCGTCTTTGCAAAGTGGACAGACCATAGCAAACAGGTAAACAAACAGGCACTGCATCATATCAAACTATTAAAAAGGGAGCAGGAGGGACTGGAGCTAGCAAGATGGCTCATCGGGTGCTTGCTGCCAGGTTTGACCACCTGAGTTTAGTCTCACAGGATAGACAGAACTGACTTGCGAAAGTTGTCCTCTGACTACACACACCTTTGCATACTGTAACTATACATACAAAGTAAACTTATTTGATTTTAGGACAGGGCTTCTCTGTGTAGCCCTGGCCTTCTTGGAACTCACTCTGTAGACCAAGCTGGCCTCAAACTCAGAGATCTGCCTGCCTCTGCCTCCCGAATGCTGGGATTAAAGGCGTGTGCCACCATGCCCCGAGACAAATGTAATTTTTAAAAGGAGGGAATCTTGCCTGGATAGTGATGAAGGTACAGCAAGAGCTAAGGCATGAAATGAATTGAAATAAATAAAACAAAAGAGCAACAGTAACAGCTCTTTCAGCAGACCATAGCAGGTGTAGTTGCTGTCCTTGGATCTGTGGCTGCTCCCGTGAGCCATCTCAACTCCTTCTGCTGTTTGCTCCAGCACCAGTCTGGGGCCCCAGGCCTGCTAGAGAGACCCCTGTCTAACCCAGACGAAGGAACAGTTTTAGTACGCAGCTCAGAAGCTGCCTCTGAAGCCAGATGGAGGGCAGGAGCCGACTGATATACTCAGGAAGAAAAAGGGTGGGTAAGAGTGACTGGGGTGAGAGGGAAGAGGAAGAGAAAGGGGTGCTGCAAGTTTCAGTGTTTCACAATGTGACAAAAATACCAGACAGCCTGGGGGCCACAGGGAGAAGTTCAAGTTGAGCAACAGCTGTACTGCTGTTTTCTAATCCATGGAAAATTCTCTTTTCATTAGAGCCCCCTGCTCTAATGAAGCCAGACCCTTCATTACCACCACAGTGGCTGAGAAAGGGACATTTGTCCCATAGCCACCAGGCCCCTCCTTGTTCTCCCACACACCCAGGCCAGTGCTCCACCCTGACTAAACTTCTGAGATCATTGTGTTTACTGACCCCCACTCTGGCCTCACTGGACCCCAAAACAACAGAGGAGACACACAAAACCATCGCTGTAAGGGTGTACAGATCTAGCCAGTCTCTGGAAAGAAGCCATATCCATCAAATGACAGCCCACAAGGTCCTCTAAGAGTCTTAAGTTGGACCTCAAATTTGCCTGTTGTTTACTGGCGCGAACCAGAGGAAGAAAATGTTGGGCATCAGTCTTACAAGTCTTGGGGTCCATAGATTGAAATCCCCTGCTCCCTCCCCCCACCCCCTCCAATTCATCAGCAGATGCAGCTTTTTGCTGGAAACTAAAGCCTAAAATGTCTTCTGCTCATGGTCTGAGGAAGAACTGGACAAAACCATTCCCAAGTGCACGCTACTGGGGAACTGCATTTCTGGAATCATATGGGAGAAGAGGATAAAGACTCTGTGATGACAAGAATGGCTCAGTTTCCTGATCCTCTGACTGGTCGGGCATAAGTATCTAGAAGAATGGATGGAATGTGTGGCCTTTAAGTGACCCCCTTGAACTGTATTTCTCTCAACTGAGCTTTTGATAAAAACTCAAGCAGCAGGAGGCAGTTGGAGGTTGTAACCGCTGAGAGGATCTGGCATCGGTACCCTGGCATAAGGCGAGGGTGGAGCCATGGGATCCGGGCACCTGCAGAGGCATCATTCATGAACTGAGCTAGTCACAGACTCCCAGAAAGCATTTTGCTCTGGTGAAGTGGCTAGGAGAAGTGAAAAGAAGGCTGAGACCCCATGACTAGCTCTGAACTCCCACCTCACTTCGGGTTGTCTTGAGAATAATAAACACCCTCATTTTACTGTGCCCCCAGACTCTATGTCACTGTCCCCAGTCAATCTTCAAAAGGGAGCTACTAGCCTGATACTATGATTGTGTTGATTTTTCAGGGAGCAAACTGAGGTTCCAGCATGTTGGCCAGGTGCAACACAGCTAGGAAGGTTGAAAATTATGTTGCCCGCTCAAATCTCTTTGATTCCAAAGAGCACATTCTTTTAAAGGCTACCCGTGAGACCCTGCCACATAGAAGGAGAGATAAACCCTGTCCGGAAAGTGAAAAGGTGGTCAATTTTCAGCACAAGACAGAAAAATCAGAACTCTCAAGAAATAGTGACTGGTGGGGGAAGGGGCATGGGAAATAAAGAAGGACCTCCTCCACTTGTCCTTCCCAGGTCCAGGACTCAGAGAGAGCAGAGCCCCAAGGTGGGAGCCAGGGTTGCCTAACTCCTGCCTGGAGGAGGGCTACCCACCTGATCAAAGCATCTTGAACTTTATGAGGGGCAAAAGATGAACACCATAAAATGATACTATATGAATTCAGTGTATGCTATGGTTTGGGTAAAAAGTGTCCCCCAAAAAAAGACTTGGTCCCAAATACAATGTTCAGAGGTGGGACTTTCAGGAAGTGGTTGAATCTTGATGGCACTAACCTCATCAGTGGATTCTTCCATTGACAGATTCCTAACCAAACAGCCTTGGGAAGGGGGTAGAAACTGAAACTGGAGCCTATCTGTGAGATGCTGTTGAAGGTACCTTTGCTCCAGCCTCTTCCTCTCTCTGTCTTTCTCTCATGCCTGGCTGCCATGAGGTAGGCAGCTCTCCTCCATCATACCTCTGCCTTATGATAGACCTAAAAGCAACGGAGCCGCCAGCCCCTCCCTGATGGAACATCCACCTGCCTGCTTTTCCTTCTCCTGTGGGGCACCTTCTCCTTCCTAGCTTTCTGGATTAAGTGCCTAGCATTCTGCTTTGGCACAGAGACTGCTATGCTATGCTTGCTCACATATTGTGCCATGAGGGCATGCCTCCCTCCCAGGGCAGGCCCTGTACCCACTCTGCTCACAGTTATGACCAGGGTCTTAGTCTGAGCCCAACACACAGCAGAACCTAGATGAGCAATGAATGTAAGCATCTGAAGACTAGAACTGACCTCTAAGTCACCATGGCCCCCACAAAACAGTATGGAGCTCACATCACAGACAGTTCTTGGCTTAGGGATTCTCAGCGATAGTACAAAAGCTGTGCATTCGGCAGAAGCCACATTGCCAGTTTGGAAAGGGTTTGTTCTGGCTGCCACAGCTGGCTGCCGGTGATTGCAATGAAGTAATCCATCGATGCTGGTCACCAGCACTGAGCCACCACTGTCAGCCTGTGGATGGACAGGTGTGTGGACGAGAGAGAGACAGACAAACAGACAGAGCCCACCATAAAGAATTGATTCTGCACTTAGGGAGGCCGCTAGGTCTGAACCTGCAGGGCTAATAACTCAGTTCGGTAGAAAGTTGCAGGCTGCCCCTGCGAGGGGCTTCTCTCATTCGGGTTAACCTTTTGTTCTGTTCAATCCTCCACTGACCGGATAAGCCCCACCCACATTTTGCAAAGTAATCTGCTTGTAAAGGTTTAAACGTTAATCCTATTAAAAACACCTTTATAGAAACAGCCAAGATATTTGACCAAATATCTGGGTAGCCAGTGACCCAGTCAAATTGACACAGAAAGCTGAACATCACAGGAAATCATATGAGAAAGTAGATGTGAGCAAAGCTCAATAACACCAGTGAACAAATGAGCCCAGCCCCGCATGGTGGTTAGTCACTCACTCATTCCAAATGCATTTATCAAACGTCTCTGACAAGGCTCTCGGTTCTTGCTGCTGTGTAAGAAGCCACTCCTAAACCTAATGGCTTAAAACAACAAGGCTTTATTTGCTTATGATTTTATAGGTCAATAATCTGGGAAGGGCTCATCTTGTTGCTTATTCTGTTTCAAGTACCTTCAAGGAGTCACCCATTCCGCTGAGTTAGCTTGAAAGGCCCACAAAGGCCATGCCAAATTATCTAGTGCCCACATTACATACCGGATGATCACTCATGAATCCACACCTCGGTCTTTTCAGGTCGACGACTGTCTTCCCAGAAAAGGTTCCAGGAGGACAGGCATGAGCAGAGGCAGTGCAATTCTCAGCCACAGTTTGCTGACGTCACCATACTAAAAGCAGGTCACATGCTCACAATCATGGAAGAACAGAACTATACAAGACATTTGTATAAAAGGGTCTGGTTCACTGGGGACCCCAATAGAGCTATCCACCCCAAGATACAAAGCAGTCTATCCTTCCTCCTGTCACCCAAGGATCCTGGGTCCTACTGAATGGCAATATCACTCATACGAATCCTGGCATGTTCCGATAGGGTCTAGCTGTGTAAAAGCAGATTGTAATATGAAGACAAAGCATTCATAACTTATTTCTTTTTTATGCACATGCCTAATTGTTTTTTTTTTTAAAATACTAATTTAACTTAATTTTGAGACAGATTCTTTTTTTTTGTTGTTTGTTTTGTTTTGTTTTTTGGGGGGTTGTTTGTTTGCTTTTCCAAATAAGTTTCTCTGTGTAGCTCTGGCTGTCCTGGAACTCATACTGTAGACCAGGCTGAACTTGAACTCAGAGATCGGTCTGCCCCTGCCGCCCAAGAGTGCTGGGATCAAAAGCATGCACCACCATAGCCAGCTTAATTTAACTTTTTTTATTATTGTTGCTTCTAGGCCCATGTGTGGTGGCTCATGCATGTCACATGTGTTGAGGTCAGAGGGACATCAGTCCTCTAAATTCAGTCCCTGGAACCCATATACAGGCAGCACTAGAACTGTTTTCCCTCTCTGAGCTGACTCACTAGCCTTCAGAATAATTCTCCAAAGGAAAATGTTGCTACTTGAGTGTGCTTGTGGGAGAATACCTACAGATTAAATGTTCTGGATCCTGTTTAAAAAAAAAAAAAAGCTGGTTGTGGTGCCGCACACCTTTATTCCAGCACTCGGGGAGGCAGAGGCAGGCAGATCTCTGTGAGTTCAAGGGCGGCCTGGTCTACAGAGTGAGTTCCAGGGCAGCCTGGACCTTGTATTGGAAAAAAAATATAACAAAAGAGGAAATGGGATTGTGCTTCCTGGTGGGAGGAGGCAGAAGGGAGAGGAAGTTCAGGAGGCAAGAGGCACAGATTCCCAGTAACTTCCTCATAGCTTCCTCCTTAAGGCAGCTCATCCTGTCTACGCCTGCCCTTCAGGGCAAACCCAGCTCTGCCCTGCCCACAGTTTTCTCCTTCCACACCTCGCTCTCCCTCACTGTCAGAAACGGAGGCTCTGGCCTGCCTAGTGTGGTACACTGCCGGAGGCCCCACCTCCCAGTCTTGGGGACCCCTCAGGTTGCTAAGGGAGAATGGAGGAGTAAGACCATGCTCTCCACTCTGCCAGAGTTGTAGCTTGAAAGGCCAGGCTTAGCTCAGAGCCCACTGCAGCAGGCTGGCTGGTGGGGGCAGGCTTTAGGCCACCCCCTGCTCTCCTCCACAGTTCAGCATGGACTTTACTGGCTTCAGTCCTTCCTCAGCCTCTAGGCTTCCCTCTCAAGTAGGCCTCTTAGCATGGGATCCACAGCTGCCCCTCCTCCTCACAGCTCTGAGAAGAGAATGCAGAGCTCCATGAATGTGGATCAGGGTGCGTGGGGTGTGTGTGTGTGTGTGTGTGTGTGTGTGTGTGTGTGTGTGTCTAAGTGTATGTATGCATGAGCATGTATATGTTGAGTGTGTATGAGTGTATGTGTGAGGGTGTGTTTGTTTATATGTATGTGGGTGTATTCTCACAAGCCTTTAACTGAGAGTCCACACTTCCTCTCTGTGAGTAGGAAAGCTCTACAATAGGAACAGACTCAAGAGGCTCTGCCACCAGACGCTATCAGATATCATTTAGATCACTTTATACTTGTGGCAGATCTTTTGAAAAGCTTATACATCGGGCCAGGTATGGTGATACACAGGAGGCAGAGGCAGGCGAATCTTTGTGAGGTCAAGGCCAGCCTGGTCTACAGAGTGAGTTCCAGGACAGCCAGGGCTACACATAGAAACCCTACCACAAAAAGCAAAAAACAAAAACAAAGAAAGAAAGAAAGAAGAGAAAGTCAAAACAAACAACAGAAGCTTACACATCACCCCTGGGAGACAACCAGTAGTTAGGTGCTGCTGAAGGACATGGTGGGGGGGATGGCTGGACAGGTAATGGTGCCTGCTGCCCGCCCGGCAGCCTGACAGCCCAAGTTGGAGCCTTATAGTCTTCCTAAGGGGTGGATGTGGGGGCTCAGCCCTGAGGTCTCAGCACTCCTCTGATGAGAAGGGAGGGGAGATAGGGCAGTTTATGGGCCCTGAAGAATAAGGAGCAGCCGCTGAAACAAGAGGCCCTGAGCAACAAGGGGGATGGAGGGTGAGCACTGACTCCCAGAGTTATCCTCTGGCCAGCAGGATCGCTCTCCTGGTAAAACTGCCTGCCACCAAGCCCGCTGACCTGAGTTTACATCCTGGGACCCATATGATAGAAGGAAAGAGCCAAGTCCCTCAAGTGGTCCACAGTACACACACTCACACACAAAAACATTCACACACACATGCACACACACTCACACATACAAATATACACTCACACAAACACCACACACTCACACACACAAATATACACTCACACAAACACCACACACATTCATGTATGCACATGCACACACGCTGGAACTCCGGCAACACATTCACACATATCAAAGCACATATACATACACACTCACACACACACACTAAATTAAAAATAAATAGGTAAGTAAATTGTAAAGTATTAATCAAGAAGCACCTCAGGGGACGGGGGCTGGAGAGGTGGCTCAGCAGGTAAGAGTACTAGCTGCTCTCGCAGAGGACAAGGCTCACTGCCCGGCACCCAAACAGCAGCTCACAAACACCTGTCAGGCCAATGCCAGGGCATTCTATGCCTTCTAGACTCCACAGGCACTGCACACACGTAGTACGTAAGCACGCACCCAGGCAAACACCCTTACGCGTAGAGTAAAAGCAAAGATGAAAGCCTCCTTAGAAGAACGGCTGCGCTATTCTCACAGAGCTGGCTCCCTGCTGGGAGGGCTGTACTTTGTTGCCGTGTGACTTTCACAGTCCTGGCTTACTCGGAGAAGGACCCACAGCTTTGCCCCAGATCCCGTAGGGTCCCGAGTACACGGAGGTCAAGTTCTAGCTTCTTACGTTCAGCATGAATTGCCGCACCCCTCTAAAAGCGTCCCCTGCTAGCTTTGCATCTCTGGCGTTCTCTTGAGGAAGGACAGGCCTTGAGACGGGACACTGCCTCGGAACAGACGCGCATTCGCTTCACCACAGTCGTGCGTCTTAGTACTTGCGAACCAGGCCGGTCTGCTTCCAGAGCCTCTTGGGGCTACCCTGACCACTGCATGGCTTCGTGGAGCTAAGATTAGGAACCTCACCAACAGGCAGACGTGGGGTGCCTTGGTGTGAGCACACCCGACCTGAGCCCCAGAAGACATTCTCAGCAGGTACAGATCGACTGGGGGTGATCTGGGTTGGCTGCCTCTGTCTGTCCACTTCTCCATCAGCCCTGTCTCACTTAGGTGTGGGGGAGAGGAGGTGAGGAAGTTTGCCTGGACTAAGCAGAAACAAAGCATGGAGCAGATAATAAATAACTTTTAATACAAATATCTCCCATGTAATATTCAAGGCAAAGCTGTACTGAAAAATAAAAAATAAAAAAGCATGTGGTGTCTGTCAGAAGCCTGTTCCTCGGAGGCTGCACCAGGGGACAGCCCCACTGAGGCAGGCAAGCACAGAGAATGATTTAGAACAGCTAAACTCAAAAATATTAACAATACCAAGTGCTGACAAGGACATTGAGTGACCAGAACAAACGCACGTACAGTTTTCACTGGGTGTAAGAACGCACAGTGTGTAGATGCTTAAAAAAGGAAGACAGCTGCTTTTTCGTAAACTAAATTCCAGTCAGGTGCAGAAAAACATGCCTCTGACCCCAGCAGAGTTCGAGGCTAGCCTGGACTGCAGAGTGATTTTTATGACAGCCAGGGCTGTACAGAGAAACCCCGTCTTGAAAAGCACAAAACAACAACAAAAAACTAAAACAGAAGAAAAGGATGCTTGGAAAGCCAGCACAGCCTCTAAGTCCAGTGGTCCTTGGGTGGACAGGCCTGTGTGGCCTTCATGTACTCCACCAGAGGAATTCATTCCCCTGAAATGACCACAAGACCTAGAAGGACTCTGTCAGAAAGGGCCCAATAGCCAGGTGCCTCAGCCACACACATGGCACATGCAAAGACATCCTCACTGAGGGAGAAAAAAGCCATCATATTTTTAGAGGCAGACACCATGAAGGGCGAGATCTGGGCTGACACATACAGCCCACACGAACACCCACAATGAGGTCCCCACAGCCCCTGCCACAGCTCCCACACACATACATACCATACACACACAGACAACTATGCTAAAACTTCCAGTCCCTTCCCTCCAACCCTTCCAACAACCTGGAGCCTAGGAAGTGTCATTAAACCCATTTATAGATAAGCAAGCCAAGGCTTAGGGGGGGAATTAAAGTTCTTGTTTCCTGCATATTGCAGTATCTGGCTCTCAGGCTCACTCCAGAACATACCCTGACCCACAATGCCATAGGATAAGAGCCAAGGATACAGGGCCTATTCCCATGCCTCACATACATGTATACTCCTGGCCCTCAGGAGATGGTGAACAGCTTAGCAATGGAGAACGTGAGACAGTGAGTTGTCAACGGAGCTGGCTTCCTGTTCTCTTCAAAGACCTATATCCTTTGCCTAGTCAGCTTTGGACTTGGAGGGCCCGCAGCGTGGACTTGGAGACCACCCTTTGACAGGCCAGGCAGGTGAGAATCCCCACAGGGAAGTGGCTTGAGATGGGGAGGGAGCCTCCCAACACCCTCACATCCCTGCCCCTCCTTTGGAGCTCCAGCCCTGAGGGAATGGGAGCCAGGCCCCCACAGAGTCCTCCACAGGACACAGCCACCTCCACTTGGGCATCAAGATCCCTGGATTGCACAAGCCTGCCTGGAATTGTGCGGAGGGGGGCTGTGTTGGGTGACTAGCCCCCAGCTAAAGGGGGCCGGCCGCTGCTGCTGCACGGTGGGGGGGGGGGGGGGCTGGCCAGCAGCTGTTGCAGGCTGAAGGCTTGCTCTGTCCCACCCACCCGGTCATTTCCCAGGAGGCATGGAAGCAGCTTTGACGTGCCTGTCAAAGCCTTCTTGTCTTGACAGCTGCTTCCCAGGAGGGCAGTTACGGCCACAGCCACCTCCCACATCTGGCTATGGGACTGGGAATAGGCGCCCCACCCATCAGCAGACAGACATGCTGGGGCACAGGGACAGTTGAGGACCTCAGCCGATGGGGACTGACGGGAGTCTCTCCATCCCCAGGTACTCTCTGCAACCAAGGGCGGCCATGCTACCACAAGGACTCTAATCCAGGTCTGGATCCTCCTCCCTGCCTCAGGCCCACCGCTGCTTGTACAAGCACCCTCAGACCAGAAAAGTGTTTCAGGGCACCCAGGACTATAAAGGACAAAGAAGGGGCAGTTGGAAGCCCTCGGGGGAGTGACCACTTCTGTGGGACCCACTGGCCTTGGTCACTATAATAAATACCAGATGGACTTTATTTCCATCAGCATTCGTAACCTGGGCACTGTTCTTCGTGCCTGGTGGGACGGTTGCCGCATCCCTGACATTTATCCCTAGGATGCCAGGAGCACCCCGGCTCCACCTCCACCCCTCTCATTACCAACAGACACTGCCAATATGTCCCAGATACAAAACCACACCCAGCTGAGTACCACTGATTTTAAAATTACTTTAGTCTCAGCACTTGTAAAGATGAGACAGGAGGACAGTAAGTTCAAGACTAGCCTGGGCTATGTAGTGAATGTAAGTCCAGCCTGGGCTATAAGTGATCCTGTCAAAAACAAAACGACATGTATGATCAGTCCTCTGGACCTTCCCAGAGGTCCAGGAAATGGGGCGGCATAAGCCTTCCGTCCCCTGGCCCATGCTTCTAAGGATGGTATAAAATATAACACATTCACAAGACAACACAGTATGTGTGGGAAAATCATTCAAGCCTAGAACGCTTCCTGGAAGAGGGGGGAAATTATTTGGCCAGATACAGGCAGCCTGGAAAGAAAACAGCATGGGGAAGTTTCAAGAGCAGTAAATGGTGTTCGTGGCGGGAATGAGTTTTCCAGCGTTCCCACAGGTCAGCTGGTAAAAGCTGTGGAGAGAGGGTCTGACAAGACACACCAAGGCAGGGCTGAAGATGGCCCTGGCGTCCGCAGATTTGATGAGGGGCAGGCCCATAGGAAGCAGGGAGGGCTCCTGGTTCCTCAAGCCTGCCCCGTCTGATGTTCCCACCGCTCCCTGTGGGCTTGTGATGAAGGCCAAAGTCCTCGTCAAGGGGCCACTTCTGGACTTGCAGAGATTTCAAAGACCCAAGAGCCTACTGAGTAAAGTTTGTCTTGGGAGCCCCGGCTCCCCATTCTACCCCGCTTCTTGCTGCCTAGACTTCCTGGTGTACTTTTGACTTGAAATGAGATTCCAGGGGGTAAGACCCCACTCAGGGTCACAGTGCAGGAATGTGGGGTTCGGGCTGCCCACAGGGAGCTTCTGAGGGCACTTGCCAGCAGGGGGCGCTGTGGACTCAGGCACACGGCCCAGGCTTGGAGAGGGAAGAGGCGGCCCCGTGGTGAGGCCTCAAGACTGAGCTTCACCCCAGGGAGCTTGCCCGTCCAGGGCTCAGCAGGGTGTCCATGTCCCCCCTCCACTGCCCCAGCTTCCCAGGCACACCCATCCTTCCCCTCTCATCCGAGGAAGGAGAAGCAAAGGCTGTGCTGCCCATTGGGCAGATAATGAGACCAAGGTCAGAGAGTGCAAAAGAACAATGGGAGAGAGACACAGCAGCCTGCATTGGTTACAGGCTGAGCAGCGTGCCAGTGTCGGGTCCCATGTGGTTGGGGCAACCTTTGGGCCTCGTTGGCAGTAACAGACTCCCGTCTTCAGGCTGACACTGCATGCTTCAGGCTAATGTCCCCACGTCGTGAGAGGAACTATTGGCCAAGGGGAAGAGGTACATGGCCAGGCCCAAGTCAAGGATGTGACCAGCTCAGCAGGCAGAGGCTGTCACTGTCAGGCGCTGTCCTATGTGTGCGCCCTCCCAGCGGCTAACTCTGACCACAAGGAGCCATGGCTGTCACAGCGGTGCTGCTGCCCCACCCCCACGCAGGATGCCATGCCGGGTACCCATCTGAGAAGCAGGTGTGGCTACGAGCCCATCTCACAGATGAGAAAATGGAGGTTCAGTGAAAGTGGCCTTGGAGAGTTGCTCTGAGGTTCCCAGGAGGAAGCCAGTACACTTGGTCTGCCTGGCAGCGACACGTGCTTTTGGTGAGCTTAGGGGGTCTAGAGGAAGAGAGCGTGGAGACCAGTCTGAGGCCAAGGTCATGGATGAGTCTGTGGCTGAGGACGGAGGGGAGAGGAAAGGAGCTCCTTTCCTAAGGAAGGAGGCGGGCAGGCCAGCTGGCAGTCCCTGGACAGAGGCTCTCCTGGCTGGGGGAAGCCTTGGGCACAGCCTGAACAAAGGCAAAGACAGCAGCCACTGGCAGTGTGCACCTGGTTTGCCCTGCCCAACAGCAGCAGAGAACAGCTAGAGAGGACAGCGGGAGCTGCCAGGAAAACAGAGTGTCCCGGGGACACCAGGAGGTGTATGGGTTCCGCTGGACATTCTTGGTAGATGCTGAGCTGCTAGGAAAGTGGGGAGGACGGATGAGTTGGGCCTAAAAGCACACACCAGTTTTTCCTTAGGAAGCTGAGGCAGGGAGAATCTTGAGTTGCAGATGAGCTTGGGTAACTCAGTGAGAACTCTCCATAAAATAATAATAGAATAAAAAATTTTTTTAACTTTTTTAAAAAGTACTGGGGATAGGAGGCATGGGGTACACACCTATAATCTTATAAAATAAATGTTTTTCTTTCTTAAGAGATGGGAAAGAATTTAAAAACCAGGCAAAGCCAAGGGTATACTCTTTCCAACAAAGATAATCAGGGTTGAGCTGAACTGGAACGAGGTTTGCAACCAAGGAAGGAGCACAACAGTAGGAACCCCAGGAGACCTGGCTAGGGAATGTTCTAGAACTTGGAAAAGGATCCAGAGGTCTGGGCAACCACAATCAGAGTTCGGCAATGCTGACGACATCTGGAGGCAGAAAGGGGGCTGGAGAGCTCTGAGACAGCCCTCGTCAGCTGGCCTTACCCCCGCTAAGGAGTAACGCTTCTCTGAATTGCTCCTGCCACCCTCTTCCTGTGCCCAGGACTCAACCTCTCTATTGTCGCAACAATGCTTGCTTAGTGGCTCTGTGTGACAAGGAAGCTCTGAATAGGGGAGGCTACAGGAGGAGGGTGCTGGGCAGAGCTAAAGGCTCAGAGGGCCTGCCCAGGCTGCTCCAGGCTGCTCCAGGCTCTGCCCCTCAGCTGATGGTGAAGGTGATAAGACCTTAGTGGTGGGTTCCCTTGCTTTGGTGTTTTCCTTTCTCTTTTTTCCATCTAAGAAACCATTTCTTTTGGCCAGATCACTAGAGGAAAAGTGAATGCTATTTAAAAGCCTGCATTTGAGGAGCTATCTCATGGGGTTCTGGAGGGAAGTTTGGTGGGCTGGCATCTCTCCCAGCCTGGTCCACTCATGTTCCCTCTGGCTCCTTGGCCTGCCAAGCTTGGGTAGCCTCCTGGCACGTGGGGGGCAGGGGGACTCTTGTGTAGCTCTCAGCTTCCTCTCGCTATCCAGCTCCAACCATAGGGAAGGTGGATGTGGGCCCACCCCTCCATCTTGCCTCCGCAATGGAGACATGTGCTCTTGGTCGCTGCTCTACTGATCCTCTGGTTCTTTCCCTAAGGCACTCTCCACAGGTCAGCACTCAGAACAATGGCAAGAGGAAGGAGGAAGGAGATACAGGGCTGACCTCAGCCCCCCAGAGGCTGCCAGGGTCACATGGGCAGAAGAAGCAACCGTGGGTCCCCAGCGCATGATTGTGCAAGGGTGCACAAAGGCCAGCAGGGTGTCACAGTTTGGGCCTAGGTGAACCAGAAGGCCCAGTGGCTCGTTCCCAGAGGCTGCAAGGCCACCAGGCCAGCACTAGGCAGAACTTGGGGATCCCAGGTCCAAGCCCTGTGGGATTCAGGGTTTCCATCCAAGAATGCAACTGGGTATTCTTCCTAAGAGATAGCTGGTTGAAAGAGAGGGAGTGAGCCTGGGGCGGGATGGAAAAAGGCCGGTTGCACTTAACTGCATCTTGGTAGCATATCCCTGTAGGTAGGACTGGGGACCTGTGCAGCAAATGCAGGCCTGAGAAGCTGAGCCTCCTTAGACCCTGGACTGCAGCTGTGAAGGCCCCCCTCGGAGCTGCCCTGATGGCCGGCTCTCCCAGGATGTGCGAGGCATTAGGCTATGGTTCGGTGCCGAGGAGAAGACAGCGGTGGGTGACGTCACCCAGGAATGAAGCAAACGAGAGGCTGCTGATAACATCGCCAGCCAGGCTCGCTGTGGGCCAGGTGACTCATCCAGACAGCCACAGCCACCAGGCCATTGTTGTGCCCAGCCGGTAGGACCGGGAGGGGTGGCTCCTGCAGCTGGGACAGGTCCCCACTGAGGCCTCTGTTTGGTAAGACCTCAGAACACAGTGTCCCCAGCCTCCAGTACCCTACCAGCTCAGGAAACAACCCTCCCCACAGCGGTTACCATTATCTCGGTCCCCAGCCTTTGGTGGGTGTCTGTGGGGTGTGCCTGGTGATTTCCCTACCCACCCACTGAGCACAGCAGGTACCGGCGATTGCTAACAGCATGCCAGTTGCTCCCCTTGGGTCTGACAACTGTCTTCGGGGACAACACCGGATGGCAAACTGCTCACCATGACCACGTGGCACACTCACGGAGGGTACAGCCTGTCCCTCCTGCTGAAGACACCCCTCGGCCTGCCCCAAACCCATGAATTCTTTGCTGCCTCAGAGCCCACTGAGGCCAAAGCTGCTCTGCCCTTCCCCACCTGTGGGGAGTACCACTGGGACTGTTGTCCAAGTCGAAAGCTGAGCAATCAGAGAAGGCACCATTCATCTTTGAGGTCTCTGTCATCAGACCATATGACTGTCCATGGTGTCCTTGTCCCTTCTCTTTTCTGAAGCACTTCTCGTTCCCCTCAGCTGCCTAGAATTCTCTGTTGGGCTAGCCTTCAGTAACTTCACCCCTCCCAGTGAACTTTCCCCCACTTAGCAGCCGTTTTCATTGCCTGACTTCATTCAGTCATTCACTTATTCATCCCACGAAAGAGCAGCTGAGTTTGTGCTAGGCACTCTGCTAAGCAAGGAACCAGACAGACCGGGGCCTCTGAGGGTCCCATTATAGCTGGGAAATAAGTGATAAGTAGATTAAATGCATGCATAAGCTAAGTAGGCAGCCCTGGTGGCACAGGCCTGTGATCCAGCTACTGGGGAAGCTGAGGCAGGAAGATGGAAAGTGCAGGTCCTGCCAGGGCTACACAGTGAATTCGAGGCCAGCAGGGCAACTTCCATCCCGGAAACATATGAAAGAGCTGGGACACCGTGTGGGTGGCTCCCCACTTAAATCCCCTGCCCTCAGGAACCAGAGGCTAGCTGATGTCTGTGTGTTTGAGGCCAGCCTGATCTTCATCACAGTTTCCAGGCTAGCCAGGACTACATAGGGAGACCTTGCCTCAGAAGATTAAAAAAAAAAAAAAAAAAAAAAAATCCAGAAAACAAACAAACCAAAAAGGAGCTAGGGAAGTTTGCTTACCAGCAGAGTGATTGCTTGCCTAGCCCGTGGGAAGCCCTGAGTGCAATTCCCAGATACTGAAGAAAGCAAACCAGACCAACCACTATATGACAGTAAAAGGCAGGCAGAGGACAGAAGGTGGCAGGCCCTGCTCCGACTGGGTTCTGAGGAGCGCCCTGGAGGTAGTGAGCGAGGAGCTTTCCCAGCAAAGTTCCTCCTACCAGACTTGCTTGCCAAGGAACATTTCTCCTCCCCAGCAAGGTCCTGCCAGGAGCCCACGGCACGGCCTGGGGCACTTGCTTCCTTCTCAGTAAACAGGAGGCCTCTGAGGACTCCTCCTCAATGAATGAACTCTCCCACCCCTCCATACACCCCAGCTAGCAGGAGGCGGTCACGGGTCCTGCTTGGGAAGGTCCGCTCTACCACCTACAAGCTACGCCATCTCAGGCAGGTTCCCTAACTTCACTGAGCTGGCTTTCTCACCTATAAAGGATAGGATGGCAGAGAGGCTCAAATGAAGGCTTGGCTATGAATTACCTAGCCCACAGTAGGTGCTAAACAGCATTTCCTAGGGAGGCTGAGGTAGTTGTGACTGGGGGAGACGGGAGTGGTAACAATGGGCCTGCTAGTCATCCAGAGCTTCAGCCAGGACAACATGGTGGTGCCCTGCCACTACCCACCAGCGACTGGGGGTCAGGGATGAGGAGGCACCCCTCATGACATCAGCAGGGTAGGAGGCCAGGCAGGAGATATGTGAGGCGCTGGAGCTGTCAGAACACAGCCCAGCTCCAACTTCCTCTGGGCAGGGTACTCAGCATGCAGCCTTTCTTCCTTCCTTCTGCATTTGGAAAGAGCTACCCACCCTCCAATGTAGTGTTGGGCTGAGGTTTGGCTCCCAGGATCCAGGGCAAGGAGTTGGCAAGAGTACGCTCAGGTACTGGGGCAGGCAGTGACAGCCAGGTACCATCACCTGACATTCCCTGTGCTGGGGAGATTCTTGTATCCTTCACACTTGAGGAACCCAGGGCCTCAAGGAGTAAAGCCTGTGAGTTCTGAGCAGCAGGAAAAGCCTGGCAGGGCAGAGGCTTGGAGAGGGGTGGGCACCAGGACTGTGGCAGCAGGAGCAGCCTGGAGCTGAGTGGAGAGCTTTGAATAATGGTTTCTATCCTGCAGATGACTGGAGATGGAGAAGGAGAGCCCCTCCCAGGCTCTCACTCCTGTAGCACCAGGCCCCTATGGGGTACTAGAGCCTCCATGGAGCTCCCTACACACACACACACACACACACACACACACACACACACACACACACACATCCTGAAGGTTTGCTAGCTGGGAATGCTAAGCCAGAGCTGACAGGTCATGGCTGGTCCTTTCTAAGGCAAGAATCCCTGACAATGCTGATCTTTCTCTCTGTCTCTGTCTCTGTCTGTCTGTCTGTCTGTCCCTCTCTCTCTCTCTCTCTCTTTCTCTCTCCACAGTAAACTTCAGGAGAACTCACAGAAGAAATGACATGGAGAAGCCATGTGGCCTGCCTCAGGTTCTACAGAGCTGGAACTGAATCTGCACCCTGTTTCCAAAGCCCCCCCGACACACACACACACAAAGCCAGGAAGCCTGGCATAGAAACTGTAGCCTGGGGTAGGCTCCAGCCTGGGGTAGGCTAAAGCAGGTAGATCTCTAGCCAAGTGGGTCTCTAAGCACGTCCTCAAGCCTGGCCACCATGGGTGCCCCTGTTGAGCATGGAGCAGGCAAGCTGGGCCCCACCGAGGGCCGAGTGTGAAAGCTGACCCATAGGGAAGTGGTTTTGACATGAGAAGGCGAAAGAGCCATGCTTCCCCCAAGACAAAAACTGATAAACAGCCGGGTGCCCTTTGAGAGGCACCAAAGGTGGAAGTTCAGAGGCAAGAAGGTGCCCTCACCGCTTCCTCTACCTCCCTGTCCTCCAGCACGGTAGAGTACAAGGTGGTGTACCTGAACTCGAGGTCTGGAGGCAGCTGGACCAGAGCAGCTGTCTGTCCAGACGTGCATGAGCCTGTGCATGCCAGGATGTACAGGGAGGGTAGCCGGAAGGGCTGCTGCGCGCACGTGTGTGTGTGTGTGCGTGTGTGTGTGTGTGTGTGCGTGTGCGTGTGTTCAAAGGATCTGCTTTTACCCCCACCTGCACCATCGCCTCTGAGGACAGGACGCTCTGTCGCTGACACTGATCTACACCAGGGGCTCCAAACCACAACCACGTCAGCAGCACATGCAAAGAGGCCGAGAGGTGGGGGCAGGGTTCATAGCTTGGCACCAGCATGCACGCACAGTCACACCCCCATCCTTTTGTCCCCTCCCCAGAACGTTGGGGAGGGAAATCCCCATTTGTATGCTAGATGCTCTCGCCTCTCGCCTCCTGTCCAGACAGCAGCAGCTCTGGAACATCGTCTGTGACCCAGCAAGGCGCTAGGCACCGGGACACCAGGAAACAGTGAAGCTCCCTGAACTCAGGCCCTGTGTGTGTTAGAGTCTACCTGGGCAGACACAAGAGCAGCCCCCGCAGCAGCAGGTGCTCCATGCAGCCCATCATGCAAGTAGCATCTTAAGACCCTGGGAGGAGCCACACAGGGTCTAGGGAGGATGTACTTTCAAGTCTGTGTCCTGCACTTCTTTCTTCTCTCCTTCTCCCTACCTTCTGAGGGCCTCATTGGTCTCCCAACACTTGATGTCACCCTCCTGGCTCCTCAACTAGGACTGACTCAAGGGGCAACCTCTGAGCAAGATGTCCAAGCCACTCCAGCCAACTGCAGGCCCATCACCCCAGCCCTTACTCATTGCCTATTGACTGGTTCTCTGAAAATACTTACTGTCTCTGCTATGATCCCTAGCTTCTGGAGTGGTGTCTGGGTCTAAGGATCTAAGAGCTGTAGAATGGATGAATGGATGGATGGATGAATGGATGGATAGATGGATGGAAGAATGGATGGAGGGATCAATATGTGAGAGAGCAAACAGGTAAGCATGTATAAAGCCAGGCTGGAGGGTGGAGCAGGACTAAGCCTGAACAAGCCTCTCTCGTCACAGAAGCCACTGTCCCAACATTTCTTTATCACATACAGCACCTCTGAGGGACCCTTCTCATGTGACAGATAGAAGCCTGAAGACCACAGGTCATGACCTGGGGTTGCTGGGTTGTCCCAGCTTCTCCTCCCCTCTCTGTGAGGAAGGCCATCCTTCTTCAAAGCCAGAGTGTTGCTCCTCCCTCATCCTATCCTCACTTCAAGGCTCAGGGCTGCCCTGTGACCTGCTGCAGCCAACAGACTGTGGCAAACATGATGCCAGCATTCAGTGTACAAGGTGTAAAGCCAAGCCTACATACACATACACACTCACTCTTACATATGGACTCACATAAATACATACACATACCACACACTCACAAAGACACAGACAACCACCCACACACAGTCACATACATATACCACATACTTACATATACATACTCACACATACATGCACACACATACACACACACACTGCCTGACACACACTACATACACTGTCATACACCCCCACATACTTACAAACTCACACGTACACTGACATACACACATTCACATATGCATATGCTCACATACATATATATACATATATATCACATATATCACATATATATACATATATATCACATATATCACATACATATATATACTTACATAGACACACACACATACACTCAAACGCAGATTTATTGCTATTTCATAATATCTTATATAAATTAAGATGTTTAAATATTCCCATGGTAGAACACACTTTTGAAAATATTTTTAATGAGTTATTTACTTTTATTTTATGTGCATGGGTGTTTCACCTGCATGTATGTCTGTGTCAGGGTGTTGGATCCCCTGGAACTGGAGTTACAGACAGTTGTGAGCTGCCATGTGGGCGCTGGGAATTGAATTCAGGTCCTCTGGAAGAGCAGCCAGTGCTCTTAACTGGGTAGCATACACAGTCTCAGCACTTGGAGGTAGAACAGGAGAATTAGGAGTTCAAGGTCCTCTGTAGTTACATGGCAAATTCAAGGCCAACCTGGGACATAGGAGACTCTTTCAAGAGAGAAGGTGCAGGCAGAAGGAAGGAAGGATAGAGAGAGGGAGGGAGGGAGGGAGGGAGGGAGGGAGGGAGGGAGGGGTGGAAGGAGCATTACTTATTAGCAGGAACTGTCCCCTTCAGCTTTTTGTACGCCAATGGGACAGTGGCAGGGGTTTGGTGGATCTCTATGAATCTGAGGCCAACCTGATCCACATAGTAGATTCCAGGCCAGCTAGAGCCACATAGTGAAACCCTGACTCAGGAATATATATATATATATATCCATTTTATTACTATTTTTTAATGTGTATGAGTTTTTGCTTGAATGTATATCTGCATACCACGTGTGTGTCTGGTTCCTGTGGAAGCCAGAGGAGGGCTTCAGAGTCCCTGGAACTGGAGCATAGGTAGCTGTGAGCTGCTACGTGGGTGCTGGCAATTGAACCTGGGTCCACTGGAAAAGCAGCCAGCGCTCTTAACCACTGAGATATCCCTCCAGGCCCCTGGAACTTTGTATATATAGAGAGAGACCTGCTCGCTCACCAGGTCTGTGTGTGTGTGTGTGTGTGTGTGTGTGTGTGTGTTTGCAAGGATTAGCTCTGTCTACCACGTGAGTTCCGGCTTGGCAGCAAATGCTTTTACAGACTGAGCCATCTCTCCAGTTCCAGCCTTACACTTCTGGTCCTCCTGCCTCCACCACCTTAAGGGCCAGATTATGCATGTACTACTATGCTGGTTTATTCGGTTTGGGGGATTGAACCCAGGGCTTTATGAAACATTAGACAAACCCTTTGTCAACTGAGCTACATCCCAGGCCTGGTAGCTGCTGAGTCTGTGACAATTGGTTACACAGCAGCTGGTAACTGACACAGGGTTTAGGACTCAGCCTTGGTGAGAGAGCAGGCCTCATCTGAAGCTCTCTGGTCTGGCTCCCACATCCACCTGAGCCTGCTCACAGCTCTGCCCCTGCTTCATCTGAGTCCTCTCCCTGCTAACTTTACAAGTCTGAAGTTGAGCTAAGACTAAAGGTCGCTTAGCTTTGACAAATCCAAAGGACTATTAAAACATGGGGGCAGCCCCATCTGGGCCTTGACATGGGGGACCCAGCTTGTCGAAAGTGTCAGAGCCAAGAACAGGCCCACCTCTGTCCAGCCTGAGCCTGGGTCAGGCAGGATTCCTGGGCATCTGTTTTCTATCCTGGTGCAGTGAATGAAGCTGCTCTCCTCAGAACCCCACCCCTTCCCCTCTGCTGACCCCACAGGAAATAGGTCAAAAGTCTTGCAAACTAGGTATGGGCCCTGTGATGGTGGAAGGAGATTCTGGGAGTAGAAGCAAGCTGGGGTGCTCTCTCCCCTCTGAACCAGCAGGAAAAGGCTATTCAAGGCAGCCCTCAGTGAGGGAGTCTGATTTTCCTCAGGTAAAATGGTTCTACTCTTTTGGGGTAGCTATGAGCTTGGTTGGTGGTTCTCTTGACTCCATCTCAGGCCTGTGAGGTGTTTTTATGCAAGAAATGGGAGATGTCTATTTCAATGTCCTGGGACAATAAAGAAAGCATATTTTCTGGGGCTCAGCATCATCAAGGGTCCAGGTTATTTCCTCTTTCCTTCCCCTCAGCCGGCCACCTTATCCTCAGCGAGCTCACTTTAGGGTTACAAGATGGCTGCCACCACTCCAGACATCACATCATCATATAACAATGTTCACAAGCAAAACAAACAAGTAGCAGGAAGCATCTCGCCCTCCGTCCCACTGTAAGATTAAGGAAATCTTTTTCCCAGAAGCACTCAGAAACTGACCTGACCAGACGTTGGCTAACATGGTGTCCGTCTCAGGCCAGAATGTCTTCTGGACAAGGGGGATCTTGGTAGTACGGCTGCTCCAGCACTGACCTTTAGCTGAGGAGGGGGATGAACACTTGGAACAATGTAGACTACCTGGACATCCAGGAGAGTCCGGTGGACGCGAGAAGGGTGCTGAGGAGCCCCTGCCAGTATGAGCTGCAGGTTGGAGAGCAGCAGCAGAAGGCAGGCCCCTCCACAGTGAGCCCAGCTCCCCATTTCTTAACAGCATGCTTGCAGGGACTGTGCTCTCCTGAGAGAAGTGCACCCCAAGGAAATTAAAGCCTGCGACAGGCTCACTCCCCCAGCACGGACTTGGTTCATTGTGCTGGTGTTGATGTTAGACCCAGGTTTTCTGCTTTGTTCTGGTTGTTATTTTGTTTTGGGACAAGGACTGTCTCACTCTATAACTGGATCTCATTACATAGCTCAGCTGGCCTGGAGCTTGTCACAGTCTTCCTGCCTCAGCCTTCTAAACGTGGGGATTTCAGGAATGAGTTATTGTGCCTGACTTTGCCCAGATGTGAATTCTCACTCTGTCCCTTTCTGCTCTTACTTTTTAGAGATGGGAATCTTGCCTTATAGCCCAGGATGGCCTTGAATTCAGGACCCTCCTGCCTCTGTACCCTGAGTGCTGGGATTACCAGAAAATTTTCAGTTCTTCTCTGCCACCCTTTCTTTGTATGAAAAAGGAAGGTTAAAAATACCCAACTGGCCAGGTGGTGATGTCACATACCTTTTATCCCAGTACTCGGGAGGCAGAGGCAGGTGGAGTTTGAGCCAGCCTGTTCTACAGAGTGAGTAGACAGCCAGGGCTACACAGAGAAACTCTGCCTGGTGGAAGGGATGGCGGGGGTGATGGAGGGAGAGGGGGAGAGAGGATGGGAGGGAGGGAAAAGGAAGGAAGGAAGGAAGGAAAGAAAGGAGGAAGGAAGGAAAAGGAAAAAGGCTATGACTGACTCAATCTAGCGTCTGATACTTGTTTCCCAGGCTCAGTTTCCCACTCTATTGAGCAGGAATGAGTAGCCCCAGGCAGGGCTGGCAGCCTGCTCAGGCCCATGCTGGAATTATCAGTCAGGATCCAGCAGGATTCTTGCTGAGCCCAGTTCCTTCTATACCACCATCCTGTCCCCAGGAGCTTGGCTAAAGTCCTGAGGATAGGGAGGGCCAGGCAGGTCTGGACAAGATGCTAGAACTAGGCCCACTCTGCCCGATACCCCCAGGATACATTCCTTCAACTCCTCATTCCATAGGTCCTTTTAAGTCAGAAAAGATGGCCAAAAATTGGTCCCTGAGGCTAGGGGTGGGACAGCACTTGCCTAGAGTGTGGCAGGACTGGATTCTATCACCAGCACAAAGAATAGACTCCCCCCCCTTCTCCCTCCCCCTTCTTCCCTTCCTCAGTCTTCTCCTTTCTCCTTCCTCCCTCCTTTCCTCCTCTCTCTCCTCTCTCATCCTCACTTTTCCTCCCCCTTCCTTTTCTCCCTCCCTTTCCCTTCCTCTATCCCTTCTTTCTTTCCTCTCTCTCTCTCTCTCTCTCTCTCTCTCTCTCGTTTTCTCCCCACTTGTTCTTCTCTATCCCTCCCCCTTCCTCCATCTTCCCTCCTTTCTTCTTTGTTTGGAGGCAGGTCTCAGTGAGTAGAGCACAGCCACGAGAGCTCAGGCTCTCCTGCCCTGGCCTTCCAAGTACTGGTGTATCAGGCCTGTGTCACCATGTCTAGCTTCAAACTATCTTTAAATCCTAAATACACATTTTTTTTGGCATGATAAATTAACAAATACATATGTAATAGAAGAAATTAAAGTAAATGGCAGAAAGGATGGATGGATGGATGGATGGATGGATGGATGGATGGAAAATTGACAGGCTGTTATCTGTAGAGAGGGACTTTGGAGGAAGAGACAGAAGGACAGAGCCAGGATCTGGAGGAGTGTGTGGGAAGGAGTTAGAGGTTCTCTCAGGAAACCTGGAGCACTGAGAAAAGATGAATGGGGTTCTGTCCTGGGAGCACTGTCTCCCGGTCCCTATCCCGATTGAAGCTTCTCCCTAGAGTATATTTCAAACCTGGAAAGTCCCAGCTGCAAGCCTGATGTTTGGTATACTGTGTTTAAAAACAAAACAAAACACTGGTTGATTAAAGAGATGGACTCAGTCACCAGTTAATCCCAGACCAAGTGTTAGTCACTCCCGTCTTCTCCTCAGACACCTCCGTCCAGCTCAACAACAACTCTTCAGGCTGCCATCTACAGCTGTGCAAGCTGTCTATTGCCCATCGTCATACATGAATAATGCTTCCTAACATGGGGATGAGGCATGGTTACAAAACACCACTTCTTCCTCTTCAAAGCTCAGGCAAAGTGGAGTCACACAAGAAGGAAAGGGGTCAGGGAACCTCCCCACCCAACATCATGGGCTCTTCCTGAGTCTTCTCGATGCTTCCTAAAGCCTGGGCCTTTGCTTCCTTCTAGTCTGGGTTTGAGATGACTTTTGGGCAATGGGCCAGTTCTCTGTTCCTAGACTTGAATCCAGAGCTTTAATATGACCTTGGGGGAGTCCTAGGACTTTGCTGCATCTCAGTTTCCACATAAGAGAAGCGAGCAAGGACACCGGTGAGCACTGCTTGCCTGGCATACAGGAAGCCCTGGGTTCCATGTTCAGAACCAGGCAGGCCCCTGACCTCCTGCGTCTTTCAGCCACAGAGCAGCCAGCCTTTTTTTTTTTGGGGGGGGGGCAGCCTGATGAACACTAGATGTGGGGAGTCAGTGCAGAGAAAGATGGGGTTCATGGAAGATTATCGGTTGGGTAGAGTGAAGGAAGAAGGGCCACAGATAGGAAGGAAAGGACCAAACTGTCCCCAAAGACACCGTGGGACTGTTAAACAGAATGCTCGTCCTCCCTGCACTCATCATTTTAAAAGGAAATGGAGCTCACTGTTGGAAGAGGTCAACAGGTCAGCTGAGGGAGCAGCAGAGTGCTGAGGGTTCAGGACTGGGGACCATAAGAATTTCAGGCCCCTGTCTTCTCCCCATCCACCTTCCCTCCCCACTCTCCATCCCAGAGGAGTGTCCCATCACCCTGCTACTGGCTGGGGCATCAGAACCCTGCTCAAGTATGTGTACTCACACTCATGTCTATCTCCCCACTACCACTCCACCCAGCCTGCCTCGGCCTCGGCCTTATCATAGGGCTTACCCCAAAGGCATACACAAGTTGAGAGCTATGCAGACCCACTGAATGACATGGCAGAGTGGATTCAGGTGGGACCAGTCTGAATCCCACCTGTGCTCAGTTCTAGCTGGAGGATCTTGAGCAATCATTATACTCCTCTGCGTCGTTCAGTTTCTCCAGTTTAATAAAGAGCATAAAGAAAACGCCATGCAGATGACAGAGGATACAGAGGCACACTCTAGGCTCCAGCCCCCACTGCTGGAACAAACAAACCAACAAACTAACTACCTACCTAACTAGCCCTAACTGCTCTGACCTCCTTTCTCAAGTTTCAAAGAGCGAAACTGGCTTGAGCAGAGCGTCAGCCACAAAAAGAGTGTGTCAGCCACAAAGAGTGTGTCCCAGCCTGGCTGGGGGCTTCCTGGGAAGGGAGATGGAGTAGCACAGAAAAGGCAACGTGCCAGCCTGCCTGTCTTCGTCAGGGTCACTAATGCTGTGATGAAGCACCATGAGCAAGAGCAAAAGGGGAGGAGAGTTTATTCCGCTCACAGTTTCATATCCAAAGCGGTAAGGATGGAAAGTCAAGCAGGGCAGGAACCTGGGAGCTGGAGCAGATGCAGAGGCCACAGAGGAGTGCTGCTTGCTGGCTGGCTTACTTATGCCTCATGGCGTGCTCATAGAAACAAGGATCACCAACCCAGGGATGGCACCACCCACAACAGGCTGAGCTCTTCTCCATCAGTCAATGATTAAGAAAATGCTCTACAGGCTTGCCTACAGCCAGGTCTGAGGGTGGCATTTCCTCAGTTGAGGCTCTCTCCTCTCTGGAGACTCCAGCTTGTGTCCAATCAACATAAGACTAGGCAGCACACCACCAGAGATGGCTTCAAGCTTGTCTTCCTATCACGAGCTGTGGACAGTTCATCAGTAGAGGAGGGACTACAGCCTGGATTCTAATTGTGTCTGTCATTCTACAGGGAGGAGCTTTTGGGATACAGCCCAGCTCTACCAAGCATCCAAGACCAGCAAAGGCCAAGGACCGAGAAGACTAGGGATTCTGGGACAGGCTGGATCTCCTCTATGCTGTCCTCACTAGGGGGATTTGGATCCGAAAGTGGAGTCTCAAAGCCTGCCTTGAAGGCTGTTGTAAGGATTTACAGGCAATAGGGATGGCACACCAGCTGAGGCCTGGAGGGCTCCACAGCTGGGCCTCCTTCAAGGCACCTGGGAGATAAGAGACTTGCAGACCTGAGCGTAAGAAAGGGGAGCTGGAATTTCCTCATCTGATCAGCAGATCAGCAAAACCTTAGTCCAGCCCACCCTGGTGAGCTAGGCCTGCAGGCTCCTGCATCTGAAGGTGAGCCTGCCTTCCTGGCAGAGACAGCTGTGCTGGCCGAAACAGGTTTCCTCTACAGGTAGGCTTGCTGGGCCCTCTCCAGCAGCTGGGCACCTGATCAGGTGTGGAGGCGGGGGCTACAGGCTGACACTTCTAAAAATAGAGCCCCAGAGCCTGGGAGTCAGTCAGGTGTGTCTGCCACTCAACCTCTCCAGCACAAACACCTGGAACAGATCCAGCGGACACTGACTTGGGTCCAGCCCTGCTAACGGCTAGGCCCCCTTATCCAACCCCTTATAAACAGCCGCCCATCTCCCACCCCCTACCCCCCCCCCAGATCTCCTGAGCCTCTGGGCTGGGATATCGGCCTCCCAAGGTCAAGTCTGATGGCCTCCTTTGCTGCTGTGTCTTCCCTGTCTCTAGTGGTCCTGGCACATGGAATGCTCAGCAAATGAATGCTCTTTCAGTGACTGCCTCTCAAGTCACGAAGCACCTGTGTGAGAGAATCTCTGCTGCTAACCCACGTTTCAATTTAGCCAGCAAGGGCTGTGGCTGTAGGTCAGTTGCCTAACATGTACAAAGCCCCGGGTTCAGTCCCCAGTAAAGCCAGGTATGTGGCTCGTGCCTGTAATCCCAGACCTTGGAAGGTAGAAGCAGGAAGATCATAAATTTGGTGTCATCCTTGGCTGCACAGAGAATTTGAGGTCAGCCTGGAACACATGAAACCTCATCTCAAAAATCAACATTAGATTGAATCAACAATAGTGTGTAGGTGTATTTAACATCACATCATGGGGCCAGCAAGATGGTTCAGTGGCTAAAGGCACGGGCCTGACAATCTGAATTTAATCACCAGGACCCATGTGGGGAACTGGCTCTTAAAAGTTGTCTTCTGCAGCACACGCACACACACACACACACACACACACACACACACACACACAAAATATAAGAGTTTTTTCATTATGACCTCATATGTTCCTGAAGATGTTTGCTGCACTATGTGAAACATCAGTTTCCCAAAAGTGTGTCCATGGCTGCCACTTACTCCATGGCGATTGCCTGGATCTCGAATGTGTCGTCATTCTCCATGAGCTGGTTCCTGAGACACAGGAGCAGGTTGGCTCACAACTGTAATCCTAGAATTTGAGAGATGAAGGCATCAGAAGTTCAAGGTCATCCTCAGTTACACTGACTTCTAGGCCAGCCTTAAGCCACATGAGACCCTGTCTCGGAAAAAAAAAAAAGGCTAAAGAGATAGCTCAGCTGTTAGGAACACCTACTGCTTTTACAGAGGTGCTTGATTCTCAGCACCCACACTGGGTGGCCCACGATCTCTTGTAACTCCAGCTCCAGGAAATCTAACGCCTTTCTCTGGCCTCCATGAGTACCCACGCTCATACACACATCCACACACACAGACACTCATGCACTGTGGGGCACACAGGCTGGGTGATGGGGACAACATGCATGAGGCTGCAGTGAGGTCAGAGACCTGTCCAAACTCCAAAAATCTCCTCCTGAGGTCAGTAGGCGTAGGACCCTTCCCTCCCTGCATGCCCCAGGGCACTTAGGCTGTTGGGGGGGGCCCCCAAGCTCTCAAGGAGGTCACGATCAGTCATGCAGCTGGCACCTGGATGCAAACAGAGCATCACCAGCATCCCAGCCACAGCCAATGAAATGCATGCACCCTGAAAACCCCTTCCCACCCCCCAAGGTTAATATAGTACTCGTTCACCCTGAAAACCCCTTCCCTCTCCCCAAGGTTAATATAGTACTATGTTCGCCAAGAACTAGACCAACAGAAGCTGCTTTACTAATAACCATGCATAAGCAGTTTCACTAAAACTGTCCAACAGTTGCTGTTTCATTGGGATAGCTCTGAACGAAGAGAACTTTAATACTAAAATCCTTGGAGAAAGCCTTCTGCCCCCCTCCCCACCAGCCTCCCACCCCAAGCTCGACTGGAATCTTGCAGACCTCACCCATTCCGGGTTCTGCCTCATCTTTCCCAGCTTGGTGTCTGGCAACGCCTGGACTTCCCAAAAGAGGAAGCAGGACATGGAACCACAGAGCATATGCACAAATAAAAATAAGTCTTTGAAAACAACAACAAAGAGTGCCCGTGGGTCCCTGTTCCTACTGTGCCACACATCCAGCACTGCCCTGTGATGAGAGTAGGGTACCAACACCCCGAGTTCATGCGGCAAAACACGAAGCACAGCTCAAGAAGAAAAATGAATTAGAAACTGAATGTGCCCCTGGCACACCACAGTCTGTGTTTCACATCTCCACACAGCACTTGGAACTCTCCAGAGCCCTAGCTCGGCAGTTCTTGGCTGTCCCATTCACCCAAGGTGCAAACAGCTTGCGGGAGGGAGCTGTACCCAGGACACAGGAGGGTTGTGGGGAGCAGTGAGGAGCAGCAGCTTTGGGCCTTGTGGAGAGTGAGAGGGGACCCCATTTTTTGACAGAAAAAAAAAAAAAAAACTTAGCCAGAAGCACTGTGCTGGGAGGTGGGCAATCATCAGACCAGGTCTGAGTTGCAGGGACCCCCCAACCAGCTTTCCTACAGCCTGCCACAAGTAGAAATGTAAGGATGCCCTAGGTCATGGCCCATGGGTCGGTGACCAGGAAGATGCTTCAGAATAGAGGAACTGCAGATGTGAAAGAACAAAGAATCTTCTGGAAAAGGGATGGAGGCACAGCCAAAGTCATTGGTACATCAGGCTGTTTTGTTGTGTTGTGTTGTGGTCGATTTTCACCTCAGGGCTGGCCAAGTAGCCAGATCTGTGCTGGGGCCTCATGACACCAATTGAGGGGGGCAGGACTGAGCATCAGGGATGGAAAGGGTGTGCCATGACCAAGGGACCAATCAACAGGTCGGGCCCTGATCCCACCTTGCATTGGAGGACTTGAGAATGTGATATGTTAGGAAGAGGAGGTAGCCAGCAAGCAGCCTTTGGACTGACCGAAAGCCAACTTAAACATCCCAATCACTAGAAGCCAAGGCAGGAACTCAAGCAGGAACCTGGAGGCAGGAGCTAAGGCAGAGACCATGAGGAATGCTGCTTCCTGCTTTGCTCTCCTTGGCTCCCTCGGCTTGCTTTATCATACAAAACGTGGGGCCAGGCTTAGCCCCAGTGGGCTGGGCCCTCCTGCATCAATCATTAATGAAGAAAATTCCCCCACAGACTTGCCTCCAGGCCAGTCTGATGGAGTCATTTCCTCAATTGAGGTTTCCGCTTCCGTGATGACTCCAGCTTGTGTCATGTTGGCAAAAAACAAAGCAAAACAAACAAAAAGAGGCTAACCAGTGCAGTGTGTTGGTGTTTGTGTGCGATAGAGTGTGCTTGTGTATGCGTTTGTGTGTATGCATGACTACAGCCACATGCATGCCACAGCACACATGGAGAAGTCAGAGGGCAGCCTCAGGCGTCTGCTCTCACCTTCCCCCTTGTTTGAAAAAGCATCTCATTCCGCGCTGCACAAGCCAGGCTAGCCACGCTCCCATCTCCATTTTCCTTCTCTCCACTGGGGCTCGCTGGGCTGACAGATCCCTGCCTGGTATATCCAGCGGTTACACGGCTTCTGAGGGCCAGAGCTCAGGGTCAGGGCTGTGTGGCGAACACTTTCCTCCCTGAGCCATCCTCCCCCTCTCCACTTGCTTCCTGGCCAGCACAAGGTAAGCTTCTCTGAACTGCCAAGCCCTCCTTGCCAAGGTGGACTGAAATCTCTGAGACCAAGAGCCGACGTTAATCTTTCCTTCCTCAAGTTTTTCTCACGCATTCGTCAAGGCCAGGGAACGCTGACTAAGACAGACAGAGGTAATGAAGCTCAGATTTATCTGTGTGACACACAGCTGGGCCTCCAGAAATGTTTGTTGACTGGATGAAGTCATTAGAACCATAAGTCAGCTAAGAACAAGCCCGAGAAGTTGGCATGAAGCAGAGGCCCGGGTTCTAGTCAGCACAGGGAGTCCCTACAAGCACGCACCACCACGTCCCGCATCCTCAAGCCCGTGCCTGCTAGAGAAATGAGGTATGGCTGGCACCAGCCATGGCGAGGCCTGTGGAGGGTGGGTGGGGTCTTCAGTCACTGCTCCCAGTCTCCAGCCCTCCCCACCTGCCACACCTGGGGAAGGACAGCACTTTTCTAGGCTCTGGGGCTAAGAAGTGCCAGGGCAGGCCCTCTGCCAACTCAGCAGGGGACTTTGGGTATGCTGACAGTGGTCACCCTACCACAACCTCTGCCAGAGCTGCCCACCAGCCTCGGACTGGAATAACTGGATGGCAGGTGGTTTCATATACTCAATAAGGACCAGCACACACACCTCTGTAGCGCTCTACGTAAAAAGCCCTTTCCTAAGCAATTCATTTCCATTTGATTATTGTGATGACCCCATGAGGGGGACAGCGTTCCTGTGCCCATTTTATAGTTTTGGAAATTATAGGAAGCCAAGGCTATATTTTTACTTTCAATTCTCTGACTATAACATTGATCTTCTTCATTGCCCTCTACCTTCCTCCTCCTCCTCCTGAGATAAGGCCTCATGGTGTAGCCTGGTCTGGCCTGACACTTGTTCTGTAACCTTGCCTTAGCCTCCTGAGTGCTGGGATTACAAGCAGGTACATCCAGCTATCATGTCCCAGTCTGTGTGATATGTGTATCCATCCGTGTGGTGTGGATCTGTGTTGGCTATGTGTGTAGTGTGTGTTATATGGTATTTGTGTGATACATGTATATACAGTGTGTGGTGGGGTGTATGACCTATGTATGTGTGATGTATGTGAGGTATGTGAGGGTATGGTGTATAATATATGTATGTATCATATGTGGGGTTGTAATATACGTGTGTGTTAGATGGGTGTACATATGTTGGTGTATGATGTGTGGTATTTGTGTGTGATATAAGTACATGTATGTATTGTCATGCGTAGTATATGAGTGTGTACATGTGTAGGGTGGGGTTTATGTGTGTGTTGTGTGTGTTGTGTGTAGTATTGTGTATGTGTGCATAGGTATGTGTATATGGTGTGTGTAGAGTGGTGTGTATGTTTGTGTATGCTCACCTATGTGACCTCTGCATGTGTCAACATTGGGTGTTTCCCTCCATGGATCTTGACCTGGATAGTTTTATGTCAGCTTGACACAAGCTGGAGTCTTCTGTAAGGAGGGACCCTCAGTGGAGAGAAGGCCTCCATCAGATCCAGCTGGAGGGCATCTTCTGAATTAGCAATTGATGGTGGAGGGCCCAGCCCATTGTGGGTGTTGCTATCCCTGGGCTGGTGGTCCTGGGTTCTATAAGAAATCAGGCAGAGCAAGTCATGGAGAGCAAGTCAGTAAGCAGCACCCCTTCGTGGCCTCTGCATCAGCTCCTGCCCCGTTTGAGTTCCTGTCCTAACTTCCTTTGGTGATGCACAGTGCTGTGAAAATGAAAGCTGAATAAATCCTTTCCTCCTCAACTTGCTTTGGTCATGGTGTTCTGTAACAATAATGATAACCCTAACTAAGACAGATCTCCAGCTTATTTTTTGAGGCCAGTCTCACTGACCCTGGAACTTGCTGCTTTGGCAAGGCTGGCTAGCCCTAGACCTGCCTGACCTGTTAGTCCAGGGATGCTCTATTAACTCCCCACAGATCTTCCTGCACAGGGCTTGGATCTTCCTCAGGGCTCCTGACTCCAAGACTCAGCAGGTAAATTTCAGGGAATGGTGAGAGGGTTCAACATAGCAGTTCTCAATGACCATTTCACAGGGGTCACCCAAGACCATCGGAAAACAGATATTTACACTTTAATTCATAAAGGTAGCAAAATTATAGTTCTGAAGTAGCAATGAAAAAAATTTTATGGTTGGGGGTCACCACAACCTGAGGTCACAGCGTTAGGAAGGTTGAGAACCCACTGGTTTAACAGGTAAGGCAAGCTGCTGCTGGGCCTGAGGCTAATCTCTAGGACCCACATGATGGAAGGAGAGAACTGATTCCCTCAAGTTGCCCTCTGACCTCCACACCCACACTGGGACGTGAGGGACCACACATCCTTTCACAAGCTCCTACCCAGCAGTGTTCTGATGATAGGAAACATCCTGGTGTGGGGCTGAGGCAGCTAGAAAGGAGAACTGGGCTTCGTAAGAACAGGGTATGTGGGATACGGCCTTCCCGGTCACCTTCAGGGAACCACACTCTTCTAGATGCTGAGGACCAATGGCTGAGAGGTGGGGTTTGGGATACAGGGAAGCATGCTCTTCTAGATGCTGAGAACCGATGGCGGAGAGGTCGGGCTGTGAGTCCCACAGTGATTCTGCATATGTGCTAACCATTCAGTGATTTCCCATATCTCCCCATGAAATACACTCCTAGACCCCTCCGTGACCCCCTCAAGGTCCCCTCCTACCTATCCAAGCCCTGTAGAGAGAGCATCAGGGCTAGTGAGTATCACAGCTTGGGGGTAAGGATATTTGCCACCAAATCTGACAGCCTGAATGTGCTCTCCAAGCCCCACATGCTAGGAGAACACACGTGATTCACGGAAGCCGTCCTCTGGGCTTGCATGTGCTCATGGTACATACGCACCCACACACGTGCAAAAAACAACTGTTAAAAAGGGGGGAAAAAGCTAAAGAAAGGTTACCCCAATCTCTCACCATCTTGAATCTTCCCTCAGCCCTGTAGTCTGGGGAGCCCAACTCTGCCCCACCACCAGGACACAGGCTGGGTCAGTGTTCGCTGGCTCCCTATGCTTTGAACCAGCTGCTCCTGCCCTGGCGCGCCGCAGCTCCGCACTATGCCAGGGTGGCGGACTCATCTGTCTTTGAGTTGCCTTGGTTTTCGCCCATGCTGTCTGCTCTGCCCCAGACAGCTCACCCCCCACCCACGCCCCTACACGCCGCAGCATCAGCTGTCCACACAGCTATTGCTTGTCACCAGCCAGGCCCTGGGCCCTGAGCTTTGGACGCACTGATTCATCTGCTCCTGCTCTTCGCCCTGAAGAAAGTTTACCAGTTCCACTCATTGTTTACACGGAAACTGAGGCCGAGCAGGCCTGAAGGGTGATACATCTCTACCATCTGCTGCTCCCCCAGGGTCACACTGGGCATTCCTTCCCGAGGACGCGCCCTTCTAACAACCCCAATGCACATACACCGGGCAGGCAGAACTTTCTCTTCCAGCTGCTGCTCTCTAAGGTATTTTCTGTGACTCCATCCTCAGAGACTGACTTTTGCCTTTCCCTCTGTGGCACAGACTTGTGAGAGCTGGGGTTGGGCCTGGCCTGAATCCCCACCCACCTGGACCCAGCACCAAGCTACCAGGCTGACCCCCAAGAAACACTGCTGTTCGGAGAAGTAGGCAATGGAAAGAATGGAAGGCCCCCTTCCCTTCCTGCCTCCCTCCCACATGCCCATCCCCATAGCCCCTCCTGCCTGTCTCTTTACCCCTGCACAACCAGGATCACATTTCCTTGCTCTTGCCTTGCTCTGGGGTTGGACCCTGAAAACTATGAAGGGGACCCCACCCTGAGCTCAGTGTGGGAGGAGCTGGAATCAGAGTCAACTCCCTCCAATCACTTCCCTCATTCAAAGCGGGTTCAGCCTGACCCAGCACCTGGTCACCTACGGCTTTAGGGGTGATTGTATGTGTGAGGGACAGAGGAGCCCCACAGGGGAGAAACAGGAGAAGAGCCATCGGGATCCATCTCCAGCAGCCATTATTTAATGGGCATGGAGTTAAAAATAGCAGCCAAGAGCAGGCATCAGACAAGAGAGCATGCCAAGGGCCCTGGGGACAGCAGAGCCCTGCTCCTGACTTCTCTCTTTCCAGGAGGAATGGGTTGGGGATTCTGTCAAGTGTCACACACCCAACTGTGCCTTCCCAGGTGGCTCCAGCAATAGGTTCTGTACGTCACAGACTGTAGAGTTTCACAGCACAAAGTGTGGACTTTAGACCCCATCAGAATCCGGTAGGGGATGACTGAATACCTGCCCTTTCATATACCAATGTCCAGAGTGGGAGACTGAGGTTAAGGGAGATGTGACTGGCTCGAGGTCATGCAGAGAGAGGCTAGAACAAGGCCTCCTGGCTCCCACCTCAGGCTCTATGCACTGTGCTATGTCATGTCAATGGGATCAGATGTCACAGGCTGGAGTATGTCTAATTTCATGCTGTTATGCCAGCAGTGGGGAGGGGAGGGGCTAGGAATGAGGGGTGGAAATAAAGAGGTGACAAAAAGACAGTAAGGCTGAGGCACAGGCAAAGAGCCCAGTCCCCCTCCCTCCCCTGAGAAGGCTGGTCAGGTGTAGCGGGTGGGGCCAGGCTCAGCACGCAGTGCCCTAATTAGCTCCTGGTGACAGTTTCTGGCTTGTGTGTTATCACCTTGGGCCTCTTGTCTTTATCAGAACCAAAGGTTGATTGGAGGCTCTGGCCAAGGCTCAAAGCAACTCCAATTCTACCGAGCATTTATGACTATAGTGAATGAATAATAACTCTCTCTCCCCAGAGGCCACCACCTCCCAGAGGCCTCTGCTGGCTCCTGACTGTGATCACTCCCTGAGGACCACGGCACTCTTTCTTATCTGGCCACTGGAGAACAGCAGAGCCCAGGCTGAGCTGGATAGGCCCAGCCTCCTGACGGCCACTCTCAGCATCCCACAACTGTGCCCTCAGCCAGGGACCCACCAGAAGCTTACAAACTATCCACAGGTGTTTGCTCCTCAGCCTCTCTCACTGGGACAAAGGTTCTGGGCCTTATCAACTGAGAGGTAGAATATTAATCTGACATCTCTGCCCCAGCCCTGACCTCTGATGGCCACTGCTCTCCTGGGGATGTGTCTGTGCCTCAGGACGGATGACGTAGAAAGAAGATGGCTCTGAATCAGGCCTTTCCTGTCCCCTTAGATTCCTGTTTGGTCCCTTGAGTAGCTGTCTTCCTTGCTCTCTCCTAGGGCAACTGCCTACACACCAGATTTCAGCTGTACCACCTGCGGGTTATACGAACTTTGAACTACGACCCTTATTCCTCAGAATTTGGCCCCTGAGCCAAGTGATACCACCTCTTCCTCCACAAAGAACCAGACCCTGAGCAGAACTCATTTGTGTTTTGCACTCACCCATACCCCTTGGCTTCTGGTCCAGAGACCACCCGGGGAGGCAGGGGTGCCTTGCAAGGAGGTTCTGGAGACCTCCCCAGGCTCCTATTTGATAGGAGTTGTGGGGGGGGGGGGAGATCCATGCCCACAACACCCTCCTGAGATACTCATTGTATGAAGTGACACTGTCCATACACCAGGCGGTTGCCTTTATGGCCAAGCATAAAAGGTAATCATTGACCACACGGATGCCACCCTGCGCGTCAGCATCACCCAACCTCGACCCTGCCAGGTCCTGGATTACTTTACAGTCACATAAAAGGAGCCTCCAGCCTGTTCCCTGAGGACTTTGGCCCTCGAGGGGGGGAGTGGTTCCCTAGAGACAACCTTTTCTTATAATATTTCCTTGACCAGAGAGGAGACCCAGGCCTTTTATCAAACACTGGGATAGTTTCAGCATAGCCCACTGGGCCACACAGCCTATTTCCACCTGTTTCCTACCACCTGCCTCTTCCATCAGGCCCCTACAGAAGCTCAGACACACCCAGCAGGGCCCTCCCCACCCTAGAGCTTGGGAAGTGTGTTTTCCTTTTCATGCTGTGTCTCCTTGAGTCCTTGCTAACGTGTGCACTGGACACAAAGAAAAATCTCCATTTCCTAGACAGGAAAGCCTGGGCTCAGAGAGGTCGAGTGACTTGCCCCCATCACCCAGCTTTAAAAGAGCCAACCATGACAACAGCATGGTCTCCCAATTCACCAATGTACACTACCATGGAAAAACAACTCTTAGCATGTACCTTAAAATGCTTCCTTGTACTCGTAAAGCATATGTCCTTCTGTCCTGTGATCAAAAGTCTGTGTATCACTTATCAGCAAATGTCAGCACTGTAGTGCTGACTCTCAAACCAGATCAAACCAACTCAAACGTTCTTCCCAAGCAGGGGCCTCTGGGCTGAACTTGGGAGGCAAGACAGGCAGGTAACATGTTAGGGAAGGACACTGCCTGAGAAGCAACAACGGGAGCAAAACTCAACCGGCACAAAATGGCAGGGAATGCTGGACACAGGCAAAGCCCTGGGGACTGGTGGAGCCAGAGACTAACTTTACCTGGTAGTGACAGGCCTTGTCTAGACTGTTGCCAGGAGCCACAGAGGGTCTCTGAGCAGAAGCGTGGTTTTCCTAGAGCTGGGTTTCAGAAACTTCTCTCTGGCCACAGAGAGAGTAGAGAGTGTGGAATGCAATCTTAGATTAGTATTTCCCAAGCTTCGTAAAGCAGCCCCTGGGGGAGGCGAGGGGCGTGAGCCAGGAGGCCAGTTGGGGTTGTTTCCCCTCTGGGTCTAAGTACCTGCTCTGTGTTTACCAGCCTCCCTACCCTGGGTAGTTTCTGCCACCTCAGTAGCCTTGGTTTCTCATCTTGTAAATGCAGATGACAATAGTACACAGCCTATAGCTACTAGGAAGAGCTGCTGCGGTGCCTGCCTCAGTTTCCAGGACATAGCAGATACAAAGTAAGTGCTGGCTTTCCTAGTCATTATGATACACCATGCACTTCACTCTATTTGAAGTTCAACCCAACCCCTCAAATCCAGGCCAGACTTCATCCTGAGCACCAAAGTTCTTACTGCTTTCTCCTCTGGGCTTTGCCTAGGTCTGGACTCCCACAGATGATAAGCGTTTAGCACATCACGTGGCAGTTGCTGGCTCACATATCTGTCAACCCCATCACCTTTGTGCCTCCATTCCACACACTAGGCAGGTCTGGGTAAAATTCTGTGGCTTGGCTTAAAATGACATAATTAATGACATAGCAGTAGAAGACAGAGGGGGGAAGGGAGCACCACGTTACAGACACTCAGCTAACCTGGTCATGTGCAGGAGCTATCAAACTCCCATCATGCAGCAAAGTAGCAGTGG
Organism: Meriones unguiculatus; assembly: GCF_030254825.1. Lineage (NCBI taxonomy): Eukaryota > Metazoa > Chordata > Mammalia > Rodentia > Muridae > Meriones > Meriones unguiculatus. The sequence continues at coordinate 95,157,839 of NC_083349.1, read as the reverse complement.
CAGACAGGGGGAGGACGAAGTTTATACTCCAGCTACAAATATCTCAGGGTTGGGAAGTAGCTCAGTGGTAGACCACTCAGGGCCACAGGCTCCATCCCCAGCTCTGCAAAACAGAAGAAAACAAACAAACAAACATTCCAAACAGACCGGCAGTGGTGGCACACACTTTAATCTCAGCACTTGGGAGGCAGAAGCAGGCAGATTTCTGAGTTGAAAGCCAGCCTGGTCTACAGAGCAAGTTCTAGGACAGCCAGGCCTACACTGTGAAACCCTGTTTTGAAAAACCAAACAACTCAGCAAACAACGACAACAACAGACAGCATTTCAAAATCCCTGTCAGCTTCTGAGATCCACTGTCTTCACTAGGACACACAGGCTGAAGAAACGAGGGGCCTCGCTGCTCATGGCTGCCAAAGCAGCGAGGCCAGAGGGAAGACCGCACCTTTGCTCTTAGTGCTGCCACTTCCTGCAGGTGCCGAGCGTCCATTCAACTCAAGTTCAGTGTCTGAAGCAAGCCACGTGACCGTGTTCGCCTCAAGACCATATCCTCAACTGCAACTGTCAGCCTAGTGCCCCACCCTACACAAAGACCACCATCTCCAGCTCACGAACAGCTGCTGTTCCCAACAGGGCCTGCAAAGCCCTCGCTGTGGCTGAGTTGACTCCACCTCCTGTGTCTAGAAATGCTTTCTACAGGCACCCACACACCAGAGTCTGGGCCGGTCCTTATCTTCCAGGAAAACCAAACTTGGGGAGGAATCCCACCTTGACTTTGGTGGAAGTCACAAAGATCACAGCCAGACTCCGTGGGCTGAGTTTGCACACCTCAGGGTGTGCACAGAAAGAGTATGCATGTGGATTCCCTACGTATGTTACCTGCTTTTTCTAGCTTCACCTTTCCTTTGTAATGGGGATTCTTCGGGCTCTGAAGGGGAGTCAGCTGCTATGTGGGGAGCTGGGGTACAGGGGCAATGACAGATCACACCACAGAGAGACACAGAAAGATTAGGAGTGCCTCTTGAGAGCATAGCCCCTGTTCTCACCAAGGACAGATCAATGTCTAGTCTGGGATTCCAAGTCTAAAAAAAGCCTTCCACAGGGCTGGGAATGTAGCTCAGTTGGTAGAGTGCTTATGTGACATAAACAAAGCCCTGGGTTCAATCTCTAGCCCTGAAGAGGCCAAGAAGGATGGCGCTTCCCTGTAACCCCAGTGCTAGGGAGGTAGTGATAGGAAAACCTGAAGTTCAAGGTCACTGTCTGCTGTAAATCAAGCTCAGACCAACCTGGTAACCTGAATTTTGCACTGGGAACCTAAGTGAAGGTAGAGAAAATGAACTCCAAAATTGTCTTCTGGTCTCCAAACAACAACAAATGGCATATCACTCACACACACACACACACACACACACACACACACACTATGCATACAGCGACAAACACACAAAGAAAAAAAAAATAGGCCCTGCCATCCACGAGTGTGGTGAGCCCAGCTCCCTGTGAATTTCAGCGCACAGGAATGCCCTTAACCATGGGCGCTCTTCATTTGGCACTCTGCTCAGAGGGAGGAAGGAGAGGGCCTTCCATGCCATTAAGCAAAGGATTAGAGGGTGACGGAGAAAGAAACAGGTAGGAAAGTTGGAGAGAGACCAGGAAGACTTACTCAAACTGAGAGGGTGGACACTGCCGAGGTGTGGGGCTGAGGGCCAGTGAGAAGAAACAGCTTGGAGGCCTCCTGCTTACGCATTTGCTCTCCATGCCTCAGTTTCTCACAGGTTTAAAGGGGTTAATGGGAGCTAGAAAGTCACAAGGCTGCTGTAGGCATGAGTGAGGTTAGAAGAGCTTGTCTGGCCTTCCTAGTCCTGCTCCACTTCCCTGCTGTCTGTCTCTTAAGGCTTTCTAGGCCACAGGCTGGCTTTCAGATTGGAAGTCTTAAAATATTAAGTTAAATGTAAAGGCCCTCCAGGAGCTCACAGGCTGGCTGGCTCACCATTCAGAAAACAAAGGAAAGCAGTGGATTTGGAGAATGAAGAGCAAGGGTCCAAGTGGAGGCAGGAAGGAGCCAGAGCCTCATGCTGTCGAACTGGGGCTGGGTGCACTGCACACTAGAATACAGGCCCTGATGGGTGACCGCTAAGCCAGTGAGGAACAGTGAGAGTGCTCCAGAGAGGACAGAAAGGAACAGCGGCTGAGCTGGGACTACCCTGGGGAGCTGTGATAAGGATAAACAGAAGTGCCAAGGGGCCGCGTCTGGTCAGCCGTGGGTGGGCCAATTACAGCACCTAGGTAGTTGTGATGGATGAAAGACAGACACTGGGGGTTCAGAATGCTGAGTTCACCAGTGCCACCACCGCCACCAAGGTGCAGAGACAGCCATCTCCTCTGGATGAGTTCCTAGCTCCCCTATCAGACACGCCTGAGCACAGTTCCCCACCACCACCACAACCCACAGGCCCCAACTGTGTTGACAAATGGGCCCTTCCTCCCGCCCCCTGGAACTGAACTGTGACATTGTTAGGCTGGAAGTGAGTCATACCGTTCTTCCTTCCTTCTCTTCCTCTCTGCTTTGCTTGCAGACACCCCTGCATTCCAATTCTCTCAAGCCCATCTTTTAAAATCTATGAACTATACATAAGTGGCCAGCAACATAAATGCCCCAATCCAGGCAGGAGTTCTGAGGAGTCTGGCAAGGGCCTTGGATGTGGGGCATGTATATATGGGTAGGCAGTCTGGGACAGCGGGTGTCTGGACCTGTGAGCTTGCTGAGGTCAGGAGGGACCTGAGACAGCTCTGTCTGGGAGGTCATGGTTGGGGTGGGAGCCTCTGGGGCCATTGTCGGAAGTGACAATGTACATTGTCCCATGCCCTGCTAGTGAAGGGGACTGTGTGAGTGGCGAGTGCATGCGGGCCCCAGGTAGGTCTTCATGAGCATCTGCGATCTGAGTGTGGGAGAAGGTGTTTGCCCTGTATGGTGGTGGTCGCCCTGTATGGTGGTGGTCGCCCTGTATGGTGATGGTCGCCCTGTATGGTGATGGTCGCCCTGTATGGTGATGGTCGCCCTGTATGGTGATGGTCGCCCTGTATGGTGGTGGTCGCCCTGTATGGTGGAGTGTTTCTATCCCTGGGAAGGAAAGGGGTTGGAGAGCAGGGGTGAGGGTCCTGGACAGCCTGCCTTGGCCTTTGGTTCTGCAGGATGTGATCGGGCTGTTCTTGGAATGAGTCCAACATCACACCCTCCAATCCATTTCCCTCAGCAGGGCCAGAGTGTCAGTGGCTGTGGTTGGCATCTCTGTCACTTTCCCAGGGGACTGCACTGGGTAAGAAAGCTCATTTCATATCCTGAGGTCCTTGCACCTACTCCCCCTTCCTCCATCCCGCCCCCGCCATCAGCCCTTCTTCACCAGAGCTCAGCTAAAGAGAAGGACCACCAGGAACATGGGTGGGACACAACCACCACCCTGCAGGACCTTTCTCCTCCCTGCCTCAGCTTCCCCAAGTGGAAAAGCTGGAAGATGACCACTATAAACAGATCTTACCTGCCTGGAGTCATGGCCTGCAGGGAGCTGAGCCTAGCACATGCATTCTCAGGTTTCACTTCCCCCTCCCCTAAAGAAAGAATTCCGGCAGAGACTCCCTGGCTTGGGGTTGCAGGTCTTTGGGTTATCTCCAAGGAGGTACTGACAGGCAGCTGACCCAAGCTTGAACCTGTCTATAGATGACATGGAGAATTAAAAAACTCGTGGCAGGCCTCAGGGAGGCAGAGAGGGGTTTTAAGGAAGTTCAGTGGGGCCTGGCAGGGTCTGTCTGTAGGATGTGTGACTTCTGTCACCCCTTGGTCTGAGGAAGAACACCAGAGGCCTTCTAATACAAAAGCCCAGGGTGACAAGGCCTAGACTCCATGGACCAGACACAGCACAGCATCACCTTGTCCCTGGAGGCTCCATTCCTGCAGTTGTGCAGGGGGTATGGGGTAGAAATCGGGTCTGTCTTCTTTCACTCTTCAGTTGCTGGTCTCCACATCTGTCAGTGTTCCTCCGATGGGCCATCTTTTACCTCAGCCCCAGGGGCTGGCAGCAGGGCGACTGATGGAGCCATCCCTATTATGAACTGTGGAGGGAGCCCTCGCCAGGACTCTCTAGCTTTCCAAATATGGCTGCCTAACTCCTGAGATTTTGTCCATGGTACCTGGAGTTCCTGGAACAAAGCTAGCCACTCCCCAGGCCCAACCATCTCCGGGGCCAAAATTGCCAGAATGGTGGCAACTCCAGGGCTAGTCTGAATTCTGAATTCCGGGGGTGGTCTCAGCTCAGAAGGAGCTGCTCTCCCCTGCTCTGCCCATCCATAAAGGGCATTTGTGCCCAAGCAAACCCTCCCACCTGGGGCTGCTGCTAACACAGTAAGGCAGTGAGTGGTGGCAGTGAGAAGCAGACAAACAGGCCTGTGTGTGCCTGGCGGAGGTGCAGAGGAAGCATGGCTGGGGCCGAAGTGTTAATGGGCCTAGCCTGAGCCAGCTCCTCCACACGCATCCCTTCTCCCCAGAAATGCCTCTTCCTCTGGGTCCGACCGAGCACGCTCCCTCCACATCCCTGGCTGCAGATCTGTCCTGCTTTGACAAACATCCCACTCAGCCCTTGGGTTTATGGCTTTTCCTAGCGCCTTCCTTTATGTGGTTGGAAACCTGTACTGTGGTCCTGGCAGAGTGGAGAAGTCTGGGCTAGGAATGGGGGCTGGGGCTGGCCAGCAAACCACAAGGAGAGGAGGGCTGGGCCAGGTGAAAACACTGGGACTCACACTTGCTGGGCCAAGCTGTGTGCAAGGACAGGTTGTGGGAGCCAGGAGGGGGTCCCAAGAAGGTGCTGAGCTTGAAGGCTGGAGAGGACACAGGATACCATTCCTGAAGGGAACGGCAAGAAGTGAAGCGGGGGTCATCTGTGGGTTGGTTTGTTCACTTTGAGACAGGGTCTCACATATTCCAGGCTGGGCTGGAACTCACTATTATAGCTGAGGATGACCTTGAACTTCAGACCCCACTGCTTAACCTTCCAAGTGCTGGGATTACAGGCATGTATCATCACACCTGGTTATTCCATGCTGGGAATCAAACCAAGGCTCTATACACGATAGGCAAGTACTCTACCAACTGAATTACATGTTCAGCCCTTTGGTTTGTTTTTCGATGTCATATTTGTTAAGTCCCTGCTGTCTCATGAATTCCTTATTTCATTTCCACAAAAGTTTGTAAGTAGTCTCAATGCCATTTTACAGGTGACAATACCAGGGCCCTGAGAAGTGGAATAGGACTCGCACCTTAGAGAGCTGGTTGGTGACAGAATAACTCTCAAGCCCAGGCTGATGGCTGAGGAAGCTGACCTGGAGAAAAGCCACCATACCGTTTAGTCTTGTCAGGCATTGTGAAGTGTTCGTATCTGGGCCTCAGACTGCTTTGTCCCAGAAAGGCTGCTAAAAGCTCGTTCTATCCCAGAACTATCTGCACCTTTTGATACATCAGGACCCAGGTCCCTGGGAGCCTTGAGCCTCCTAAGCGTCAGTATCTTCCATAAGCTAGTATCTCTCACACAGGGTACCGCATGTTCAATGTACCTAGAGGTTATCGAATTGAATACACACTCTAGGGCTGAGGATGGAGCTCAGCTAGTACAGTGCTTGCTTAGTGTACACAATGCCCTGGGTTTGATTCTCAGTACCACATAAACCAAGCTTGGTGGTATCTACCTGAAATCCCGGCACTCAGGAGGTAGAGACAGGAGGATAAAATATTTGAAGTCAGCCTCAACTACATAGGGAGTTGGAGGCTAGCCCGGGCTCTATACAAAACACTGCCTCAAAATAAATAAATAAGTCAACGGCACTCTTAAATGTGTAGCTTATTTAGTCGTTTGCATATTACTCATTCAGGATTCCAAATCCAGCTGCTATGGGAGAGACCAGGTCTGTCAACCATGTCACTGTAAAAGAGGATTTTATTTCAAGAGCACAGGAACCACTCTGCAGACCAAGATACTGAGACAACAGTTGGCCAAGAACCAGCAAGATGGAGTACAGTAGGGACAACCGGAGCACCTAGGACTCCTCCGGCGTCGGTGCGCAGCGCCTCGCTCTCAGAAAGCCACCCAGTTGTGGTGGTGCTTGCCTGTAATCTCACACCCCTGAGGTAGGAGGAGCCACACAAACTTGAGGGCCAGCTGGACAGCCAGGACTAGGTAGCAAGAAGCAGGAATGGGGGGAGGGTGTTCCTGCATCCAGGAAACAGAGGCAGGAGAATCTACCTAAGTTCAAGACCAGGCTAGTCGACATACAGAGTTTCAAGCCAGCAAGGCAAACATAGCAAGATCCTGTCTCAAGAAGGTAGGGAAGAAAAAAGGATACAGAGTGAAAGGAGGGGGAGAGAGAGGGGGAGACTCTCTGTCTGGAGAGAGGGAGAGAGACATGGAGTGCCAGAGGTTAGGAGCCAGGAGGTGCTCAGGGAGGACTACTCAGCCTGTCTCCCAGCAGAGCAAGGACAATTCCAGGAACCAGGCAACCCCTGAACTCACCTGCCACCCACTTCTTGTTTCTCAAGCTTTTTAGACAGCTAGCACGGCCAGGCCTGTGTTTGCAGGTCTGCTGTGGAAGGAACCAACTTTGAAAGACGAGCGGACCCCCATCTTGATTCCACTACTGTGCTCTGGGCCAAAGGTTTATGCCCCCAAAGGAAAAAAAAAAGCAAAGGAGGGACCCTTCTAAAATGCCTACCTTATATCCAGGGCAAACTTTTGTCTTTTCAACTTCATTTTGTGTTTTTGTTTTGTGTTGTCGGGGGGGGGGGTACGTTATTTCACTCCTAACAGCTTCGTAGAGGGAATCTGAGGACTCCATTTTTACACCCAGCGTTCAGAAAAGTCAAAAGCAAGTCAAAAGATAAGCCAGCCCCTCCAACTGGTAGGGCCTGATCCTGCTGGTGGGGGCCTCGCTGGGGGAGGGGAGAGGAGAAGGTGTGGGCTTGGCCGGGGAACATCCTCCCACAGTGCCTTTATTGTTCACAGAACCGAAAAAGTGATGATAGCTTTCCTTCCTGTCTTTAAGAAAACAACAGAATCAAAACAAACAGAGAAGGGGAAGTCCCCTCCTGCAGTCCTTGCCAGAAATAAAAGGAAGAACTCCTGCTGTGGGTGACCTGTGCTACCTCATGCTGGGACCGAGGCTGCCAAGCCAGCACCCACAGTAAACCCCAGGGCTATAGTGTCCCCTGCATCCTGAGTCCCATCTTATGCCCAAGAGAGGACACTGACATGGATGAGGTCACTGAAGCTCCCGGAAAAAAGCTCTGTAAGTTTGGGGGCCCAGGAGGAAATGGAAATGTACAAGTCCAAGATCTAAAAACAGTGGCTCCGGAAACTAGCTCTGGTTATCACTTGGGGCTCCCAGGCCCTACCTCATTTCTAACACCCGAACTGCGAACTACCCACACTTAATGAACTCGAAAAAGGGGAATCACCTCCCAAGGTCCTGGGGTTGGCTCTGCGTGCCTTGGTGACCTTGCCAACAAAGTCTAGGATAGCCACGGGGCTCCTGGTATTGTAAGATCCCTCACCTTGCTCGGATCTCTCCTACTTGGCTCTTTTAGTCCCAAGTAGCTTTGGTTATCTAAAGCAGCTACAGCCAACGCGATCGGGCTGGCCACAGGTTTGAGGCCTTAAAGGCTAGTGGTGTCACCGTTACTAAGCCCACTGTGACAGTGTCTTCACCACAGATACTCTAAGTCCATTTGCACCCGTGGAAGGCTTTAGTTCAATTAAAGAATTGGTCTGTGGTCTGGGTTCACAGCGAGTCAGTCGGTAGCTGAGAGAATAGTTATTCTCCACTGGGGCTAACTAGTCTCAGGAAACACTAAGTGAACACTGTGTTATGACTCAGGCCTGTACCTGTCCCTTTGGGAAATGTCAGGTGTCTCCCAGGGCCTGAGAGAACTGGTGGCATGGAGGAGTTCAGAGGAGGCTGGACCAGGGAGAGCAGCCCGCAGGATGCTGCTTGATGTAGGACAACTGTTGCTCCCTCCCGCTCGCTCCTCAGGCAGAGATCGGCTTGCTTCTATCCCAGGTCCCTCACTTGCTGTCTTGGGTTGATTCAGCTGAATGGTGACTGCCTGAGCTTCAGGGTAGCAGATGGCCAGAGGTCAAGGAGGGGTTGCTCTCTGAAGACCAAACCAGAGGAGAGCTGCAGCTAGATCTTCTGAGCCCCACTCACCTCTCCCTCGGCATCCCCACTGCCTGACTCCGTTGTCATAAGTTCCCATTTCATATTTAAGCCTCATCTTCCTTTGTGACCTCTGTACCAAAGCACAGGCTAGGCTGAGCCCAGCCTTCCCTCCAGAGTTTTTTGGGTTTTTTGTTTGTTTTGTTTTGCTGGCTTTCCGTTGCTCAGTGGATAAAATTCTGTCTCTCTGGAATGAGCACCGTGGTTGGAGGGCAGAAGGGTTGAGAGAGGTGCCTTGCACACCTCTGCTTTCCCAATGGCCCAGTTCCAGTAAAGTCCTTGTAGTCCTTTCTCTCTTCTCTCTTTCCTGGGTATTGTGACTCTGGGACCTTGCACATAACCAGGCGCAACCACCCTGGAAGCTGTATATCCCCTACGTAGCCCAGGCCTAGAACTTGCTATAAACGAAGCTGGTGTTGGGCTCACAGAGAGCCATCTGCCTCTGCCTGGAGCACTGGCAGAAAGGCCAAGCCTGGCCTCGTTCCTTCTTTTGAGACTGGGGTCTCAGTTTCCCAGGCTGGCCTACATCCTCCTGCCTCAGCCTCCCAGATAGCCCAAGCCTGGCTAAGCCCCAGCTCTCTCAACCACCTCTAGAAATCCTCCGGCCTCTCAGGCCAGGCCCCTCAGCATCCTCCCTGCACACAGGGCAGATAAGGCTCCATCAGGGGCTCTATTGTAGAGCAGTTATCTGTTCCCACAGCTGGCTCTCCAGATCCTGGGTCTCCCCAACCGCCCATCTCTGGAGTCTGGCTCAGCGGCACCCCATTTGCTCTGTAACTTGCAGCCAATTCCCTCTGCCCCGCTATTACCAAGAGAAGATTCTCTCCTGGGTAACCGGGAAGAAGTGTCCTAAAGGTATGGGGACAGTAGAGGACTGCGGTGGTTTGTGGCACCCACTACGGTCTAAAAGGATTCACTTGGAGTACCCACGTCGACTCATTGGTAGTTGCTGTGCTAGGCATTTTGTCCTATATCCTCCTGTGGCTCTGACGGAGATCCTGGGACTACACCGTGACGCACGGCAGCTTGACAATGGAAATGCTTTGTTTTTGTTGTTCTTATTTTGGTTTTTCGAGACAGGGTTTTACTGTATTGCCCTAGCTGTCCTGGAACTCACTTTGTAGACCAGGCCAGCCTTGAACTCAGAGATCCGCCTGCCTCTGTCTCCCCAAATGCTGGGATTAAAGGCTTTCATATCACCCCCTAGCTTGAAAATGTTTCTAAGAAGTCCGTGTACGGGTGTATTTAAGAGGTAGGACACTTGCCTAGCTTGCATGACATCCTACATTCCATCCCCAGCACCAAACAAATAAGTAAATAAATAAAAACAGGAATAAATAAATGTAATGTGGAAGTCTGTCCAAACTTTCCCATTGAGGAACCAGTCCCAGTGACCCTCCCTCAGGATCTGTCTTTCCCTCCCCATCTATGTGTTCTCCAGCCGTCACCCTACTGAAGGGGCTTCAGGCAGCACCCCAAGCAGAGCATGGGACTGGGGCCCAGAATGAATCCTGGCTAGCCACCACCTCCAACTGGGGTGTTGGCACAGGCCACTAGCTTTCAGCTTTCAGAGTGTTTTCCTGTCTAGGGCACTTTCTATTTTTCAATACTTTTCCTTTCACAGCCAAATAACAGAAAAGGGAAATTAGTTGACGCCCCCTAAAGACCAAGGGTTGGGGGGTGGTCTGTCAGGAGGGCAGGACAAGAGGGGCGATGGGCAGAGCTAGCTGGGGAAAAGCTGGAGGTTGGGTTGCTGGGTCAGCGACACCACCCCCTCCTTCTCTCCTGAGGCTGACTCACCCCTCCCTCCCCTTCCACGGCTGACTCATTGTTTTCCTACAAACAGCCGGCCTGCCAGGCCCCAGTTCTTTTCTTAATGAGCAGCCCAAGAGCAGGCTGGATGCAATCCTGACCTGCCAACAGCTGGGCCAGGCCCAGAGCAACCGAGTTATCTCTGCCTGCACCCACTTAGGAGGGATAGCCACTTGTTCCCTCAAGGGACCAAGCCCTGCACAAGCTTGGGAAGAGAAGGGTGAGGGTGAGGTGGTTTCCTGGGAGAGGCCATTTTTCTAACTAAGCTCAATCTCCTCAAAGATGGGGGATGGGAAAGTTGGTGACCAAGCAAGCCCCAGGCTCCCCATTTGCAAAATGTCGGAATAGTAATCCTGCATTTTAGAGGTATTGATGAACCAGTAACGTCACCCTTATGAAAGGCTGTATCAATCATGGAATTCTTTCGTCTCTGCCGCTTGCATGCGAGCACAAATGTTGCTCAGATCAAGCCTTGTGTTCTGCACCCTGGGGTACATACATCCTTGACTGTAACAATAACTAACTTTTTTTTTTTTCAATTGAGATGAGGTCTCATGCAGCCCACGTGGTCCAGGGTGGCCTTGACTTCCTAATCCTCCTGATTCCACCTCCCAGAGTGATGGGATTACAGAGGTGCATCACCACCCCCAGTTTTAATGATACCCATTTAAAAAGAGCTATGTGTAAGTGTGTTAAAGTGGGTGAGGGGGAGGGGCAGTACTAAATAAAACACACCCAGAACCCCGGGCTGGGACCAGACGAGGTGTTCAGCTGTGGGGGTAGCCTGAGGGGGCTCCTCCATGCCCCAGCAGGCCCAGCTCCTTCCCTCAGCACCCCTGAGTGAGGGCATTGATAGTTCCCAGCAGGATCTGCCCAGAGCCCCTAAACCCCTTTTCTCATGGAAGCTGTGCTGGGAAATCCTCTAGGGAGACAGGCGCCAGCGTCCGGCTGACAACCTGCCCACCTGGGCCACTCCTGAAGAGGTTTTGCGTTTCCATCGAGAGCTTTTGAAATTTCAAAACGATGGGCCCACGGGGAGATGAAGGAAGGGGGAGGGGAGCCTGGCTGCAGCCCCCCCCAACAGTGAGGGGGGCTGTGCTCATCCGAATTGGTGATCCGACTTGCTGGAGCTCCAGCTCCACAAAGGTGTAACCGGCCTGGCGTGCCCAAGGCCCTGAGTCCAATCCTTAGGATCATCAAAGAAGGAAGGGAGAAAATTTAGTGGAATCTTCAGAATATCTGATTTCAGTTGAGTTGCAGGTTTGAACTGGGCTGGAAGGTTGTGGCAAGTTAGCTACTGTATCTGACCCTCCACTCCCTCGTCAGTATTAAAAGAAGCAGCTTGCCTTGAGTGTTGGGACAGAAGGCACCTCAGACGCAGCTGAGTGGCTAGCCTGGTGTGGAAACAAGACTTCTTCAGCTTTTGCAGGCTTCTCTTCCCCTCCCCATGCGATAGCCTTGCTCAACCTCGGCCAGCTCTGTCCCTCAGCCACTTATTCTCAGGCCTTGTACAGGTCATGTCTTGGGATTTGTGTCCGATCACCTTAGTCTGACTCCATTCACAGCGGTTCAGTGTCCTTTCCCACCTGTCTTGTTTTTCGACTGCGTCTTGGACCTAAGAAGCCTGACTTCCCAATCTCTTTGTACTGGGAAGTGCCCATGCTTCAGAAGTCAACAGTGTTCTCTTCATTATTTATTTCTTTGCATCTTACATTTATTTTATGAGTGTTATGTCTGAGCACCATATGTATGCCCGGTATCTTCAGAAGCCAGAGAGGGCATCAGATTCCCTGAAACTTGAATTACAGGCAGTTGTGAGTCACCATGTAGGTGTTAGGAATCAATTCTAAATCCTCCGCAAAAACAGCCAGTGCTCTTAATTGCTGAGCCACCCCTTCAGCCCCAAGACCTATTTTTAAACTTTATTTTTGAGATAAGGTGTCACCATGTAGTTCTGACTGTCCTAGAACTTGCTATGTAGATCAGGCTGGCTTTTAAACTCAAAGAGATCTACCTGCCTCTCTTTCTCCAGTGCTGATATTAAAGGTGCGTCAATGTGTGTGTGTGTGTGTGTGTGGTGTGTGTGGTGTGTGTGTGTGGTATGTGTGTCCTCCACCCGAGGAGGCCAGAGAGATCTGATCCCCTGGAGCTGAAGTAACGTGGCTGTAAGCTGTGCAGTGTGAGAGTCAGAACTGTACTTAGGTCCTATACAAAAGCAGTAGTAGGCCCTTAACCACTGAGGCATCTCTCACCAAGTCCCAACAATGGTCAATTTAGAGCCCAAGAGATTAGGATGATGTCTGGGCCTCCCCATTGACTAGCAGTCTGATCCCACACAGTCCTGAATCATCTCACACCTCCCTGAGGCTGTGGTAAATGATGCAAGGAAAGCCAGCAGTTACAGGCAAGAAGCTGTGAGGGTCCATTTGGTAAGCCACACCTTCACTCACAAGAGATAGAAACTCAAACTGGCCTCAGGAAAAGAAGTCATTCATTCAAAGCATTCAGATAGCTCTCTCCAGCCAATGAAGAACGTAGCACCAACCCACAGGCTATGAGGGGCACAAGCCAAACGCCCTTGTGCAGTGCACCTATGTCAGAGCTGTCTGTGACAGCACTATGTGACCAGAGCAGGGTGGCCTTAAGAAGAGTTTCCTGAGAATCCTTCCTAACCTGCCACTGACTCAGGCTAGTGCCACAGACCTTGCCGGGCCTCAGTTTCTTTTCTGTGTAGTGGAGGGGCCTGTCAGATGTCCTTCAGGCTGCCCTGGGGACAAAATAAGGGAGCAGATGTGCACATCAAGGATGAAGGGGTTTGATGCCAAACCAAAAGACCAAATGGAAGCTTGCCATTTGTTGTCCTCTAGGAACGCCAATTTAAAGAGAGGGGTTTTGGTTTTAAAGTACACACATGCTGTAGTAACTGGAAAAGCAAAGAGGGTGCTGCTTACAGTCTAACTCAGCCAAATTTACACTTGGTCTTGCTCTGGGGCCTGGGGAAGGAATGACAGGAGCATGGTGCCTCCTGGACATTCCCTAGTAGACAATGGCATGCATCCTGGCCTCAAAGAAGAGGTAAGTCCTGAATTTCTAAGAACGTCCAGGTGGCAGCCACCTGGGGCTTGTAGCTGGATCACAGAGCCTTGAAGGCCTTGGTCAGGTTGTGACAAGGACAGCAACAAAAACTCCTACCAGTCCATGACAGCTTCTGGAAGTCAGGGGGTGAGAGTACGTCCCAGGACCATGGAGATCCCACTGGAAAGAATGGGAGCACAAATCTCCAAGACCCAAGCCTTCTAGAAGGGTGGCTCCCTGCTCTATCTGGAGAGGCAGAGAAGGTATGGGCTGGCCCAGATCAAAGCAGGCTCCCCAGTCTTTGATTCTCAAACAAGCCATATAGGAGGGTGCTTTAGGAATTGGAGACCGCTGGCGTTGGGGCCCAGGGAAAGTAGTGAAAAGTCCTGGCCAGCTCTCTTTTTGCATAACAGCTTGACTGCCTAACAAAAGGTAGTCCTTAAAAGGCCTATAGGGTCGTTAAAAGCTTCCTGGCAATGGTTTAATTGGGGGCGATTTAAAGCGTCCTCCCCAGGAAGGCTAGCCCTTCAAAGGCCAGGCAGGCCTCGTTCTACTGTCCTCAGCACTCACCGTTCCCCCAGAGCTGGACCTGCCCCAGCCTGTCCCTCCCCTGGCTCCCTGCAGACCTGGAAGGTCAGTGGACAGACCCTTTGGCCAGCCTGTCTGAGGGGATTCCGTCTTGGCCCCTGACTCAACAGCACCATTTGTTCACACAGTTTGGCCTCGGGGCTGGGGCTGGAGTCTGAGGAAGAGAGGGAAGGCTGAGCTACACACACAGGAGCGGGGCCACTCCAAACACCTTGTTTGTCATCCCTCCTCCACTGTTGGGAACTTCATGCCCATGCTGGGAGTTTCATCTCCATGTCAGCCCTTAGCCTTCCAGACAGGACATCGGCGGAGCACACTAACCGGATGGTATTGATGTCTCAGAAGTGACCAGACATGGACCAGACCCTGTGGAGAGGGAGATAAGAGAGAAGCAAAGAGGCAAAGGCCGTAGGGTGTGAAGCGTGAACTGGGGTTGGGCAGGAGGGGCAGGGTTTCTGCAAGCACAAAAGGCCTGGTGTTAGAATATGACCAGCTCTGTAGGGATCCTTGGCCAACCCTGATAACAGCAATACCTTAGGCGGCTTTGTGAGCAACAGACCTTAGTCACTCAACCATCTTGGGGTCTGGAGAGAAAGCAGGAAGACTTGGTACTCAGTCTAGATGTGTCCCTCTTTGAGCATAAAGACAAGTGTCTTCCCCATAGTCAGACACTTCTGACCTGTGGGGTGCTGTCTGAGGAACTGCCCCCCCCATGCACCCTTCTTTCTCCTACCTCTAGCCCTCCGAAACCCTTCTCCCTCTAGGCAAGTCCGGCTCTTGCCTCTCTCCCCCTGTGAGCTTTTGTCTTGTCTATGGAGCAAGACGCCCATTTGAAAAGGGGCTGGGGACCAGGAGTCTCTGGGACTTCTTCACCTGCTGGCAGGGTTGAGTGTGGGGGTGTGCCCCAGCTGTGTCTGAGCTCAGTGGCCCACAGTGTGAGCAGGGTGCAGGTCCCTGTAGCACAGATGCGGAGTGGCACCGAGGCCATCCATAGTGGTGGGAAGGCTGAGAACTGGAGGGGGGAGCTTTCGGCTCCTAGTCACTGCCCCACTTCCATTATCTGCTTCCTTCATCACCACCCTTCATTCATCCATTCACTCCAAAGGCGACTGCCTCTCCCTGGGTGCCCAGAATGAAGAGGGTTCCCTGGATGAAGGTGTTTCACCTCTAAGACCCAACCAGCCTTGGGCCTAAGGCGTTTCCCAGGAAATGTGGGAAAGCCCCGGGGAAAGCTGCCTTGCGGTTACTCCACAGACTGCTCTTTGTTCCTATTAGTTCCCCGAAGCAGTGGCCAAAGGACCCGTTAAATGCCTCTTCTGGTTTCTCTTGCCCTCCCAGGGTAGGTGGGACAGCTGTGGTTGTACCCAAGGAGCCTGGTGTGTGTGTTTGAGGGGAAGAATTAGGGAATTGACTGAGCATCTCCAGCCCTCTGTCCCTCTTGCTGGTCCCCTGCCTCCTTGAGCAGATCGCTAGGCCTGTGCTCTTTATCTCACTGTGCCCTCTGGGCTGCTGGAGAAGCACCCCTTCCTCACCGGTCCCAGCTCTGTCAGGACTCAGATAAGCTGAGCCCCCCACCCTCTCACCCCCTCCCAGGCCCGCCTCAGCCTAAGGAAGAAAGGGGCAGGGCTTTGGCCTGGCCCCTCCCCAAACACACGCCTCCACCCTTGTCCCAGGCCACACGCTCCTTCAGAGAAGCTCTCCTGCGCCCACATGGTGGAGGATGACAAGACAGAGCCTGAGAAATGACTGGCCCAGGGTCATCAGGCTAGAGGCATAAAAGGTAGACTCTGGAAGAACCTCAGTGGGCCTGCTGGAGGGACATTATGGAGGTTCTGCTCCAAGTCCAGCTGGGGAACCCATAGATGCAAGCCCTGGTCCCGCACCAGCTGCCAGCTGCATTAGAACCCAAAGCCTGGGGCCTCTCTTGGCCCTGCACCTGTCCCTCAGGAATAGCTGTCCTGGGCAGCCACTGCGGCCACAGAGATCTTTTTTCCATCCCCAGCCTTGCGTTTTCTCTCCCTGTCTCTGCGTGTTCCTCCTCAGGGAAAGGCTACCTCCCTTCTCTCTCTGGAGGGACCTTGCTAATCCTCCATGGGAGCATATGACTCCTCCTCTGGAAGCCTCATTGAACAGGCCAGCTAGGAAGAAACATGATCTCCTTCACGTGGCCACCCCACTCACTGGGCACTCAGCAATTGGAACCCCAAGTTAAAACTCAGCCACCACCACGAGCGGCTGGTACCTTACTATTGTTTTTCCTGGTCCCTTTACGCTGCTAGCAGTGTTGAAGACATAGGTCAGAGCTTAAGAACACATGTTCTTGCAGGAACCCAGGTGCAGTTAGTAGCACCCACATGGTGGTTCACAAGCATTTGTAACTCCAGTTCCAGGGGACCTCTTCTGACATGGGCACCAGGTACATGTATGGTACACGTACAGACATGCAGGCAAATACATATGTAAAATAAAATTATAAATATGTGTGTGCCTGTGTGTATATGTTTTTCTAGACAGGGTTTCTCTGTGTAGCCTTGGCTGTCCTGGACTCGCTTTGTAGACCAGGCTGGTCTTGAACTCACAGAGATCCACCTGCCTCTGCGTCCCTGAGTGCTGGGATCACAGGTGTGCAGCCACCACGCCCAGCTAATAAAAATCTTTTTAAGAAAAAAGAAGCAGAGACAGAGAGGGATCAGGTCCAAGGTAACATACCTAGAAATGTCCAGACAGTATTTAGGCTCTGGTCCCTGAACCCTGAGACAGCCATGACCTGCCCAGTGGCATTGACCATTCCTTTTGGGTCTCTGTCTATGTCTGGTTTCTTTTGGCTTCTGCGAACCTGGGCCAGAACTGAGCTTGGGAAGTGGTCACTAGATGAGGGTTGAGGGCTTATGTCCCTCCCAAGAAGCTGCTGGAACCCCCAGGACCCAAATCCCTCCTCCTTAAAGATCAGTTTTATACTCCCCCACCCTCCACCACCCCAAGGAGCCCATCTGCCTCCCCTCCACAGCTTGCCTCACCCTTTCCCATCTAGGGATGGCTCAGCACCTTCCCTGCCAGCCTTGGCCAGGCTCAGGAAACACGCAGTGCTCCCTGGCTGTGCTGCTGCGTCCTATACCATTGCCAGAGTGCACCTGCTGCGTGCCGACTGGCCAGAGAAGGAGTCCCGTGCACCCTTGCAACAAGCTGTGTCTGGGCGTTCTGTGACGTGCTCTGTGTCACATGCTCCGGCGTGTCACAGTAACTACCTGCTTGTAAACGTGTGTGCAGCACAGAATTCCTTCTGAACCCCAGAAACCCCTCCTTACTGACTCACCTCTGAAGCCTTTCTCTAGTCCTCAGCCCACACTGTCCTTCCTCCCCACTAACCGTATGGCCCTGACCTGCTGACCTCCCTTACAAACACTGCCTCTTGATCTGGTTCAGCTCTGGAACCGGGTCACCTTTGCTCTCCGCCCCCCACCCCCCTCCCACAAGGGCGGGAAAGGGTGACTGTTGTTTTTTTCCTCACTTTAGGCCTAGCAGCCTCCTTTGGGTAAACAGACTCACTAATAACCATTTTGATTACCTGAATTAAAATCAACTCCACAGAGAAGAGCAACAGCCGAATGGAAACGACATTGTTAGCTTTCTTCTTTCATCTTCGCGCCTTTTATGACTCTGTTGTCAATATCTGCTTTCAACTTTGCACCCTTTACAGTGACTGCCCTTTTCTGTATTTGGTAACTGTCTAACCAGCTTGCTATCTCAGTGTTTGGTCTAGAAAAGTACTTCCTCGTACGCTCACATCTCATTCAAATCTCATGACAGTCCTTCAAGCTATGAACACATTTCCTCATTGTGAAGATGAGGAAACTGAGGCTGGGGAGGTTGTGTGACTTGCCCAAAGTCACATTGTCTGGAAGGAGGTAGGTAGCAGGCACTGGAACCCTCCTGTCTGAGTGGATACCATTCCCAGCCAGTGGCCACCTGGGTTAGGAGAGCTAAGGTCTCAAGGGGACTTTTCCTACTGTCTCCATGCCCTTAATTACATAGAAAGAGCCACAGCAGGGCCTGGCTGTGAGTGACTCCTACCCAGCCAGCACCCCCAGCATAGCCAGGAGAGGCAAAGAAATCTGTGGACATTGTTCCCCAGGCATGTGGTCACTGATCTGACAACAGCCCTGTCCTCTGCAGCCAGCCAGAGAGTTAATGATTAAGGAGGGGATTAAACATTAGCCACCTGTCGGGGCTGGGGCGTAATGTCTCAGACTGTACCTGAGCCTATCTAAAAATACCTGCCCCTGCTGCGGGCCAGCCCCACACAGGGCCTCTAAGCCCCTGTGCCTGGCCACCTCCTCCTGACGCGTGCCCCATCTGGGGCCCTGGAACTGCCTTTAGGTACCTGGTCCCTGGCTGTCCCACACTTTCTCCCTCTGCCCTGTTTACACCCTGCAGCTTCATAGCACACGGCATACCACAAGAGGCATTCCTGGTGGGCTTTCTGGAAAAAGGGGCCAGCTGCCACTCATTCCTGGGAGGAGGATCACTGGGTTACATTCCTACGTGGGACCTAGTTTATCAGCATTCTTATCTCCTCTGGATCCCTCTGATCTCCACATCCCAGGCCCCAGCACCCTAGGCTACAGCAACTAGAGCAACTGGCCATGCGTTTCACCGAAGAATCACAGGAAAGCTATTTTTAACCTTCTTCTGGAAGTAGGTCTGAAGTGGCCGCCTCCAGGGAGGCCCTCAGATCAGCTCAGGACTTGGGATCTCTGTAGATGTCACACCCGAGGTTCTCAGGCCCGAGAGCCTCAGGGCTGCTTATCTGTAGGAAGCTAGGTCTGTTAGAAGGGCCCTTTGAGGTCTGAACAGCCCTGGAATACTCCACAGGTTAGGGGCAAGAACACCTGAGCCTTTGTGGGTCAGCTTCTCACAGCAGGAACTGCAGGGCTAGGCATGCTCAGTCTTTTTCTAGAAAAATGCCCTTACTCCCTAACATTACAGATTAGCTCTTACTTCCACTCCCTGGGGAACTCTAAGGGAACCAGGCAGTCTCAAGCCCCCTCCCCAGCATCCTGCTGAACTGCCCTCGGCTGCAAACCTAGCAACATTCTAACTCACTTGTAGACGGGGAAACTGAAGCAGGCAGAGCCTGCAGGATTTAGCTAGCTTAAAGAGCCAAGAAGGAGCAGGGGCTGGCCTGTCTGACTGGAAATCTGTAGGACGTTTAAAATATTGAAACCCTGTTTCTCCCACAGCAGTTACAGCCAGATTTGACTCTTCCTCAGCCCTAATTCCCCACACCACCCCTGCTAGGAAGCAATGACACCTGCTGTCCAGCAGTTGCGCTCCTGGGCTCAGGGGCAAGCATGTGGTCTCTGGAGAGGTCGTGTGGAGACCCAAGGGCTGCAGATGGAGGTCCCAACTACCTTGGCGGGAAGATGTGTGGCCTTCAGAGCCTTCATTAACTCCTCACAGAGACTCCTAAAAGGACACCCCGGGACTTGAAAGGTGGCTCGGCAACCAAGAGGCCGTGCTATTCCAGAGGGTGTGAGTTTGGTTCCCAGTGAATGCAGGCAGCTCACAGCAGCCTCACAGGGTAGGGGGTTGGTTACTCGACACCTCTGTCCTCCACAGAGAGACGCAGGATGCGCACCAGTCCACACAATTAACAAGGATAATAATACCTCTTTAAAAGGACTTCTGAGCCTGGCGGTGGCAGCACGTGCTTTTAATCCCAACACTTGTGTGGCAGAGTCAGGTGGATCTCCGAGTTCGAGGTCAGCCTGGTCTACAGAGCAGTTCCAGAACAGGCCAAGGCTACACAGAGAAACCCTGTCTTAAAAAAATCAAACCAAAACAAAAATATATAATAAATTAAAGAAAAAAATGTATAATAAAATTAAAGAAGAAGAACATGGCAGCACAGAGGCAGTGGGGATGCCTCAATGGAAGGTCCCCACCCTTAAGTCACTCTAAGCAGTGAGGGCGCTGAAGAAAGGATGGCTTCCAGTAGCCCTCATGGGCCATCCTTTCGGGGTCATAGTCTTCTGTCTCAGACTCGGTTGTGCCCCTCAGCTTTTTTTTTGGAGCTGCCAGTCGCTCCCCTTTGCTCTGGTGTCCCTGGACTTGTGTCTCCAGCATCCTACCCACTTGCCCTTGGCAGTGACCCCAAGGTTTCCCAGAGCTATGAATAGCATGCCCACCCCACCCCACCCCCACTCATTCACCTCCTACCCATTCCCGGTCAGCAAGTCACACGTTTAGGTGACTCAGTCCATGCAGAGAGGGAAACAGAAGGTGGTGTTGGTTTTATCGGAGATGGTCAGACTGATTTTTTTTTTCTTTGTACACTTGCACTGACTTTGTTGAAAGTTCCTCATTTCGGGGCTGGAGAGATGGCTCAGTGGTTAAGAGCACTGACTGCTCTTCCAGAGGACACGGGTTCAATTCCCAGCACCCATGTGGGCTCTTCACAATTGTCTGTAACTTCAGTTCCAGGAGATCTGACACCCTCACACCAATGCACGTAAGATAAAAAAATAAAAAAAAATAAAAATAAAAAAGTTTCATGTTTCCCCAAAAGCACTGAGAAGTAACAGATTAGTGGCTTCCAGGGACATCAAGACACGGCAGGATCTGGGCGGGATGCAGGGGGAGCCATAATGGACAGAACATTGGTTCAGGGGGTCAATGGGGAATGGGGGAGAAACAGCAGCGTTTAGCCTCATCTGGAGGAACTTTCGTTCTTGGCTGCCCTCTGGAGTCATGGACCCCTGGATTCTCGTGTGGTTGTGGACTACGGCCCGGCCAGACTAGAAGTAACAGGAATGGAGTTCTCAAAGGCCAGGGCTTGATAAGGGCCAGCTCTAGGAGGCTGAGCACAGGAGGCAGAGATGAGGGTGATGGCAGAGCCAGCGAGAACAGGACCCAGGGCCTAGCATGCCAGGGTCTGGAGTTCATGAGGTGAGTGGAGACATGTGAGGGGCCCCGGGCTAGCTGCCCTCTGGGGCACGGAGTCTCCGTTTCATATCCATGGGACAACAGGTAAGAGTCTAGGCAAGCAGAGCTCTGACCTGCTGTGTGCCCCTTATTGGGTAAGCTGAGCAAACCTCTTCCCTCTTTGGGCTTAGTCTCTCTAGTGAATGAGGAACAGACGGTTTTCAGCAGGCCCCCTCAGACGGGGTGCTACCTGGCCCAGCCTCTTCCTCCATCCAAGCTCAAATCCAAGCTCTCTGGGTTTGGCATCACCTAAGTAAGGAGCCTTCTCCTTCCCTGGCTCTGCTACTCCGGCAGGGCCAGTTCTTCCCTGTCCCCAGGGTCCTTGCTCCAGCCTTCTTTCTTTCTCTCACCAAGTTCCGCACTGTGGGACACTTGTCCCTCAGTGAGGACAGCTTCATGCTGACTGTGCAGGCTCACAGGGACCCATGCGGAGACAAGCACAGCGGCGGGTTAAGTGCTCTGCCACTGAGCTACATCCCACCCCCTTTACTCACGTCTTTCAGTTGAATAAAGTTCCTTTATTCAACATATGGGTTTTTATAAGTCACTTGCTAGATTTATTTTTAACTTTATTTATTTGTATTCTGAGATATGGCCTCATCATGCAGCCTTGGCTGTCCTGAAACTCAGGATCAGGAACTGTAGCCCAGGCTGGCCTTGAACTCACAGAGATCTGCCTGCCTCTGTTTCCGGAGTGCTGGGATTAAAGGCCTCCTCTAATTTCCTAAGTAGCTTTCTGTTTAGTCTGCACCATCTCTCCCAGAACCCCTCAGCTACACTTCCCTGTGGTGACTTAACAGATGCTTTGAGGAACCCTGGCCCTGGGTGGCCAAACTGACAGGAAGACCAAGGCAGAAGCAGGGAGGACTCGAACATCACAGGCTCAGGCTCACGTCACTTGGGACAAAGGCCCAGAAAGACAAGGACACGTAGCTATTCCAGGGCTGGAGAATCAGAAGCTGGGTCCCCCTGGGCCCCAATCCTCACCCGCAGAATGGTCTTCTCAGTGCCCCTTTGTGGAACCCTAAGGAAGCATCTCTCTTCTGCATCCCGCTGAGAACAGGCTAGCTTGCCAGCTCGCAAGGCACCTTACTTAGGGGTTTCCCAGTGGGTGTACCGTTGGCTGCAGCTTCCTTCTTGCCTGCCCCATCCTCCGTGGCTCCAGAGTCTGCACTCCGAGAAGCAGAGCCTGCCTCTGCTTATATCCCAGGTTGAAAGATATGTCTCCAGGGGCCATGTGAATGGTTTCCATACCCACACCCACTCCAATCTAAAGGTAGAGCAGTGACCTCAGTCTCCCTTAGCCTCCACTCACTTTTAGAGGTTGACTGTAGGTTAGCAAGGGGCCCAGACCTTCAGGAGCTATGATCCCAATAGATGCCAGGGAACAGAGGCCTTGGTTGGCCGGGCCACCGAACCTTCTTGAATGGGGTCAGGTTGGGATGAACAAACGCACTGCACCCTGCCTGTGTCAGGTACTTGCCGCCCTGTGGGCTGTTGCTATTGAAATCCCTCTACCCTGTTTTCCAACTCTATTCATCCTCAAAAGTCTGATTCTAGGACATTTCTACCTGACCCTGAGTACGCCCATGTGCCCCCTGAAGTGGGTACTTAAACACCAAGACTCTGCCTTTAGCCTCAGCTCAGGGCTTCCTCAGGGTAGGCTGTGGAGCCCGGGGTAGGTCTAGAGCTGGGATCCAATCTGTGAGGGGGAGGGGGCATCAAGGCTGAAGTAGAGGGTGAGGGATGGTGGGTGGTGTGGAAGCGTGAGCTCAGTGCTGCCCTTTGTGAATCCAGGCTCTTGGGAAGCTGGGGCCGGGCTAGATCAGTGTCCAGTAGGAAAGTCTGCCCACAGAGGGAGTTCATATCCCAGGCCCCAGCTACCTGGCTGAGGCAGAGCCTCCAGGGAGCGAGGTGCTGAACCAACCCACCACTCAGAGGCTGCAGGTCTGAGGATCTGAGCATTCAGAGTTCCTTTCCATGCTCGTCAAGCTGACAACCCTCTTGAGCGGCCCCCCTACCATCGGGCCAACTGGCTAGGTTCAGCTGCAGAAACGGCCAAACCGTCTCTCTGGAACCCAAACAGGAAGCTGAGGAGAAGGGGGCCAACGGCTGGGGATCTTTGAGCCTCCTCCAGGAAACTGTGGGAGAGAGGAGGGACGAAGACAGGCCCTGCTCTCCTGCCCCAGTGCTGGGAGCCCCCAGCATCTCTCTCACTTCCTCAGCTCTCCCCAGTAGCCATCTCTGAGCCCAATTCCCCAGTAGCCTAAGGGAAGCATGCTCAGCGTCACTCCAGAGCAGGTCACAGGTTACAGCCGATGAGGCCACACTGACACACTGTCACCCAAAGTCTGTAACTTACATTAAGGCTCACTGTGGTGTGTTCTGAAGCCATCATGGCACCCCCATACTGAATAGTTTCCTGCCCCCCCTCACCTGCTCCTGCCCTCAGGCAGCAGCTATTTAATTGTCTCCATTGTCTTTGTCAGAACGCCATGCCATGTCAGTGCTGTGATGCGGCCTTTTCAGGCCGACTTCTTTCGCTTGTCAATACACACAAAGCTAGGGCTAGAGAGGTGGCCCAGTGGTTAAAGGCAGGCGCTGCTCTTTCAGAGGGCCCAGGTTCTATCCCCAGCACCCACACAGCAGCACACAAGCATCTGTAACTCCAGTCCCAGGGGATCCAAACACCTTCTTCTGAACGCCAAAGGCACCAGGCACATGGCACACTTGTATCGATGCAAGCAGAACACTCACACATATAAGCTAAATCTAAAAAATACCCATGGAGTTTCTTCATTCTATGTGATGGCTGAATAATGTTCCATTGAATGGATGTACCATGGTTCATCTGAAGCCTTAAAGAATATCTTGATTATTTCTATGTTTTGGCAAATAAGGATAAAGCTGTTTAAACATTTGTGTCAGGTTTGGGAATGAATATGCTCTCCATTCATTTGGGTAAATGCCAAAGAGCTCCAAAGAAGGTGTTTCCTTGTATGAGGAATTGACAAACCACCTCCTGAGGTAGCTGTCTCACCTTGTATCCCTCCTAGCAATGGATGAAAATTCCTTTATATCCTGGCTGGGATTTGACGTGACTGTGTTCTGGATTTGGGCCATTCTAAAAGGTGAGGAGTGGCTGTGTTGGTACCTTTTTTTATCTTGTTTTTATTATCCTTTAAATAAAATGTGTATGTGGCTAGATATGGTGGTGCATGCCTTTAATCCAGAGTCAGAGGCAACAGATCTCTTTGAGTTCAAGACCATCTAGGTCTATATGCCAAGTTTCAACCTAGCCAGGACTACACAGTAAAGACCCTGTCACAAACACAGATGATAGATAGATAGATAGATAGATAGATACATAGATACATAGATAGATCAGTGCTAGGTGTTGAGTGTGGGTCTGTGTATGTGAACGGAAGTGCCTGAGGAGGCAATGAGAGGGAGTCAGATCACCTGGAACTGGAGTTACGGGTGTTGCTAGGCCCCTAACTCTGGTGCAGGGAATTGAACTCAGGTCCTTTGCAAGTGCTGTATGCTCTCTTAACTGTTGACTCATCCTCCCAGCCCCTTATTATCATTAATTTTTTCAGTGCTGGAGTTGGAACCCAGGGCCTTGGAGATAAGCACTTTATACTAGACATACCAACACCCACCCCTGCCCTGTTGAGCTACACCCCTGCAACACACCAGTCCTGCTGTTTCCTACCCCACATCCTAGCACACTTTTTTTGTTTGTTTTGTTTTTTTGTTTGTTTGTTTGACACAGGTTCTCATGTGGCCTTGCGCCAAGGATAACCCTCAACTTTTCATCCTCCTGCCTGCTTCTCCAGAGTGCTGGAATTACAGGTGTGTGCACCACCATATCATTTATGTGGTGCTGGGGATTGAACCCAGGCCATCGTGTTCAATCTACTCACTAAACGCTCTACTTACTCACTGAGCTACATCCTCAGTCCTGGTGCTTAATCTTTGAATTCACAATTCCAGAGTCACACTTGATGCTATTTGAGTCATTTCTTCTCGGAGCACCCCTAGAAAGAGGCAAGCACCTCTGTCTCAGGCCTGGTCCATCCTCAGCTCACCCATGGCTTGATAGTCACTTTCTGGGCATCAGAGTCTCAGCTTGGGAAGAGACAGTCTGGCTTGGGAGTGGGGGTAGTTGGCTTGGCACAGTTGTCAGCAGCAAACCAAAAAATGAGGGGAGAAGAGGTCTCAGCTCCCCAGGCTTTCCTCAGCTTGCTGGTGGGGAGAGACCCCTGTCATAGAGATGTGGGGAGGCTCCTGTGAGGACGTGGCCTTGGGCGCCTGGCCACTGTCCTCAGGCAAGACTGGGCCAGGGCCTCAGAAAGCACAAACAGGTAGGAGGGCATATCTGAGACATGAGACATCATGTTTCAGGTGGTAGTAGTACACCTTTAATCCTAGCACTCCAGAGGTAGACACAGGTGTATCTCTGAGTTCGAGGCCAGCCTGGTCTACAGAGAGAGAGTTGCAAGGGAGCCAGGAAAAGCCTGTCTTGAAAAAACAAAACAAACAAAAAGATGGACCTGGCTCTTTCCCTGTAGTAAAGAATCAAGACTCCTGGAGGCCTGGGCCTCGTTCACAGAAGAGACAACCTCAGAGTCTAAGGCCTGTCCTAGGTCCCTCAGAGGCCATTCCAGCCAGGACTAAGAACTACGGCTAGGTGGGACTGTTCCCCAGCATGCTAGCTCCTTCACACCCCCTCCAGGGTCCTCCAGCCTCCTACCCACAGGCAGACTCTCCCTGTCCTCAAAAGCAAGATTTGACAAAACTACACCCCATCCTCACCAATGCGCAGTTCCTGCTTTCCTTCTGACTACACAGAAAGGACAGAACAGCTCAGATAACATCTGTTGACGTGTAAAAACAGTAATAATATACGCATGCAGTAAAACAGTCAAGCAAAAGGGAAAGGTTTTGAGTAAAAGGAAATAGCTGCCTCCTGCTTGCCCAGCCTCTCTTTGAAGGGGACCAGTTAACAGTGACTAGTGTAGCGTGCTGCAAAAGCATAGATGCTCACGCCAGCCAATGCGCGCATGCAAATCTGCTAGATGCATGCCTGTTAGCAGAGCGCCAAAGCCGCACTGGAACACGAGGTTCTTCCTTCATTCTTTCACCTCCACCTCAAGGCCTAGTCACCCGGTAGTCAACGCAGACAGCCCTACCATTTCCTGGTCAACTGGGAGCCATTTCACAGGCCAGCTATGGCAGCTGGGCCCCTGCAAACAGCCTTCTGTCCAGTGACCTGAGAGACTCCTTTAAATGTTCACTTACCTCTCTCCTAAGCACCCTTGGGCACTTCTGGGCCAGAATCTGGTTGGCCCACCTCAGAGCCCAGAAATCTGAGCACAATTAAATCAAGATAGGCAGAGAGGCCCCAAGGCACAGAGGCCCAGTGGCCTTGGGCAAGGATCTTGTCTTACTGGATTCTCAGTCCACCTGTGTAGCCTGGGGTAAGCCAGGGGATTTCAAACAGAATAGTTTAATGAATGGGCTGCCTGGACCTTTCTGGAACTTACTGTTTGGCGAATCAAAATCTGTACATCTGTGTTTCCAGGGACCAGTGAAGGCAGGTGGGGAATGAAAGCTGAGGAAAGCTAAGGAGACTGGGAGCTTGCCCAAGGACACTGGGCAAGCTTGGAACTGGGAAACCTAGGTTGGAATTATCAGGATCCAAGGCTGTGTTCTGGAATGTTGGATGGGCAGTCCTGGAAGGCAGGAGCATGCAGAAGTGTCCAGGGATGGTCAGACCAAGTTAGGAAAGAAGGGACAGCAGCTGAACAGGAGCTAGACCCTCACATCCCTCCAAACACGCCTGTCTCCTCCCTGCCCCCCCCCCCCCCAATACATTGGGCAGAGTAACTTACAGCTTTCTGGAGACCTCCTCTCCCACAGAGCCTGGGGCCAGGAGATGTTCTGTGGAGGCCAATAGCAGGTGAGAAGTGAGCATTAGGTTTGTGGGATTGTAGCCCCACAGAGACTGGGGAAGGCGCACACATTATTGAATGACATTGTGTGCCAATAAGGTATATTTTATACATTAAAAAAAAAAATCTTTGCATGACAGACTCCTGCTACAGGAGGTTAGCCATTCTAGTTCATGGACCATAGCCTGCTCCCAGCACCAGGAGGCCTTGAATGGGAGTGAGTGTGTGGGCCCTGTCATCCCAGGGAACACAGGGAAGAAGACTGTGTGACCCTGAGTCCTCAGGACCTCCCAGGCTGGCATGCCCAGAGGGTGCTTCCTCAAAGTTTCAGGGCCAGGCTCAAGCCCAGGCGCTTCTCCCTAGGCTCCCCCTTTTCTGGAGCTGTATCTAGAGGGTCTCCTAACTCCTTGTCACTCTCTAGCTCTCTGGGTCCCACTCATTTACCTCCCTGTTTAGGGAGTCCACATTGGCAAAGAAAATTTGATCTTTCTCCTTCCCTGTCATGTGTAAGACCCTTAGCCCACTGGGTAACAACTTTGCTAAAGCCCTCTCAGGGAAAGACCTCAAAGTACTGGGAACCTCTGCCTTCCCCTCCCCCCCCCCAAGACAAAGTTTCTTTGTATATCCTTGGCTGTCCTGGAACAAAGTCTGTAGAACAGGCTGGCCTCGAACTTATAGAGAACCCCCTGCTCTGCCTCCAGACTGCTGGGAGTAAAGGTTTGACAAAAGTTTTGTCTGCCTCTGCCCTCTTAAAGCCCCCCAGGACAGAACCTGGGCTGCAGGTTTCCAGGTCAGAGCCTCCCTGGGACCAAGAAGGCCATCTGGGTTACAAGATGTCATCTCCTACTTTACTCCCACAATGCCCTGCCACAGGATTGGCTGAAGCTGAACCCAAAGCAGAATGCCCCTATGGTCTAGAGGAAAGCTTAGGCCTCATCTCTTGCCCGTAGGCCAAGCAGGTAGGAAACCAAAACCCTGCCCTCCTACGGGTGGACTGGTCTTCATGGCTGACCTGGTATCTCTGAGATTTATCCTGAGACTTAAGAGGAGGAGGCAGTAGAGCATGGGACTATTTGCCTATTACCATTTGAGGTCAGAGGGAGGAGGCTGGGCTATGGCAGCCGTAATCCCAGAAGCCTTTCTGCAAGAGGCAGCACCAGGAGGTTGCCGCTGACACTGTGGCAGGAGTGGAAGCACCTGGCCTTAACCCGACAGTAGATGGGTAGAGTCGGCAGCCATTCCTCCAGCTGCTGGTTAAGCATCTACTTTGTGTCAGACTATTTGAAGAATCTGGAGGATCGGGGGCGAAGCTCAGTGGTGGAG
This sequence comes from Meriones unguiculatus, assembly GCF_030254825.1. Classification (NCBI taxonomy): domain Eukaryota; kingdom Metazoa; phylum Chordata; class Mammalia; order Rodentia; family Muridae; genus Meriones; species Meriones unguiculatus. The sequence continues at coordinate 95,129,850 of NC_083349.1, read as the reverse complement.
CACTTGTCCGGCACGTTCCAGGCCGTGGGTTCTAGCCACCGCACTGCAAAACCAAGAAAGCACTTGGGACACAGTAAAGGAGAGATAGCTCTCCTGCTCCCAACTCTCCTTCCCTGGAGCTGACATCTGTGCGGAAACAGACTTAGGGGACAAAAATATGAAGTTTGCTATGTGTTAGGGAAGAAGGTATTGGAGGGGGCATAAGAGCAAGGAGGAGAAGGGGTAGTAGAGCCAGGGGCAGGAGGCTCGTCTTGGATGCCAGGCGCAGAAGCCAGACTTGCCCATGAGCAGCGTGAAAAAGATGACAGAAATAGGGCCTGAGGGGATTATCCCACCACCCTGCACAGGGAAGGTGAGGGGCTGGGTGGAACAAGTAGCCAGGAGAAACCTGTGGCTTCCAGTCCTCTCCAGGGTGGGCTGATGGGCAAGTCACCCTGACTAAGTTTTCCCAGCAGCCCCAAAAGCAGTGGTTCTCAACCTGTGGTCCATGATCCCCTGGAGAAGTCCGAATAGCACATCTCCTGCGTATCAGATTATTATATTATAGTTTGTACCTGTAGCAAAAACACAGCCATGAAGTCGAGATGGAATAATTTTATAGTTGGGGGTCAGCACACACAGCAGTGCCTATAACCCTCCTGGGAACTCTGTGAGGATGCGGGCTGGCTAGTCTCATTTGGCACTTGAGGGAACAGGCTCAGAGCAGTCCATGAGCTGCTTGAAGGGAGACAGCTCCCTCAAGCCTGCTCTTTATATGCCACTCAGGTGTGCCCTGTCCCATCCCCACCCCTACTCGCAGAGCGGGAGCTCAGTCAAATTCAGGGTCTTTTCATGGTAGGCAAGTGCTCCGGTGCTGAGCTGTACTACCACTTTCCCACTCTTGTTGGGAATAAAAGATCTCAGTCAATCCTGTCCGGTTAGTTGTTGGATCAGTCAGCAGCTCAAAGGCACCAGCTGCCTGCTAGTCGCGCAGTTAACCACAGCCACTGAGAAGACCAGCCAGGTGGGTCTGGGTTGGGGAAGGCAGACCTGGGAAGGATTTCCTGCCCTCGTGAGCCTGGAGGTGTGAGGACACAGGGCTTGGGCGCCCAAGGGAGCTGCCAGTCACTTGCGAGACCATGGCCATGGAACCACGTCTACACACTTCAGCCCTCTCCAGGGGCATCTGGCCTATGATAGTAGGAAGTGCATTATTAGGGTTGGTGTGAAGATGACCTGTCCTAATGAGGACACCTCCCGGGAATGGGTTGGGTAGAGGGTGGCCATTATTATAAACTGAAATGCAGAGCTTGAGAACAAGGGGCAATTGTTCGAGAGGCCAGATGTCTAGCTGGGCATCCAGAGGCGCCTGAGGAGCTCAGAGCAGAGAGTGGAACACACACAGAGGACACAGCACCCCAGGGCTGCAGTCTACCTACAGCACAGGTGCAAACAGGTGAGCTATGAGGTCCCCAGGGCTTTATGCAGGCCAATGCGATGAGAGGCTGCCATGCTGGGGACAGGCCTTTGTGACAAGGGAGCGCTGGAGGCTTTAAAGGGAAGGGCCATGAGGGGTGAGGAAGGCAGTGGACAGCTTTTGTTGAGGATGACTCTGAACAGAGCAGAAGGCGGCCACAGACTGATCCCAGCCCTTAGGCCAGAGTCAACAGCTGTAATCCAACCCAGAACCACAGCGCTCCTGTGACCCTTAGCTGGGCCCTAAGAGCGCAGCCCTGGCAGGTCCTTGGCTGGTGGGACAGAGGACAGGAAGAGCCTGTCCAGGGCTGCCTGCAGGAGGGCAGCAGGGAGAGAAAGGACTCTACAGCTTTCCTCTTTTCTTCTCCCCAGGTGCCGACAGTTACAACCCTGCGGTTTGTTGGTCTCAGGGAGCGCTCGTATTACATAAGGCTGGACAAAGCCACTCCTAAAAACATGCACATTCTCACACACCACCACACATGCTCTGCTCAGCCACTTGACTCACATCACATGACACCACACACTTACGAGTCTCTATACACCCTCTCATGTGGCTCTAGGCCACAGTGCTTCCCCCATCACAGTGATCCCAAGGTCTTCCCAATCTTTTGTTCCCTAGGCTCCAGGAGCCCCAAGCCCAGTGGGACTGACCCAGGCTTGTCCTGGTGCTCCTGAGGCAGACAGGCAGAGAAAGAGCAAACAGAGCCCAGGGTGGGGACCTTGTTCTGTAGACTCCAGACCAACAGGGAGATAAAAGGGAGCATGGAGCAGGAGGGTAGAGAAGAGAATGGACACATGTCTGAGGTACAGAGGTGGGAAAGAGCTTATGTGACTCTTCTGGGAAGTGCTATGACAGCAGGAATTTTTATTTATTTATTTTTTTAGCTTTTTGAGACATGATCTCATATAGTCCAGGCTGGTCTAGAACTTGCTTTGTTGTGGAGGTTGAATTTGAACTTCTGTTTCTCCTGCCTCTTCCTTTGGAGTGCTGAGATTACAGGTGTGGGCCTTGTGCATGGCAGACAAGCACTCTGCTCTTGCATTCCCTCCCCAGTCCAGGCTTTGAGTTTTGTTTTGTTTTTTTTTTTAATATTTATTTATTTATTATTTATATTCTGCCTGCATGCATTGCCTACATGCCAGAAGAGGGCACCAGATCTCATTACAAATTGTTGTAAGCCACCATGTGGTTGCTGGGAATTGAACTCAGGACCTTTGGAAGACGAGCCAGTGTTCTTAACCTCTGGGCCATCTCTCCAGCCTGGCTTTGAGCTTTTGCATGCACACGCACACGTCAGTTCACAGAAACATAAGAAACACCTCGAGACCCGGCGTTGCACTGCTAGGGCTTGTGAGACACAACACAAGGACTTGCCCCAGGGCCTGAGACACAGCTGCTCAGGCGGGAGGGACCATTTATAGAGCAAAAAGCACTGGAGGAAGGGGCAGCGAGCATCCGTCCTCAGAGGCATCACCCTAGGCGTGGCCGCAGGGAGAGGAGGCCGACATTCAACATGAAGAGACAGAGGAGACGGATAGCTTGAGATCTTGCGATCTCTCTCTGTCTCTCTGTCTCTCCCGGGTTGTGTGTGTAAAAATATGAGGAGATTCGGCACTGGAGAGATGGCTCAGCAGTTAAGAGTACTTCCTGGTCTTGCACAAAGGACCTGAGTACTTCCTAGCACCCATAATGGTAGGCTGATAACTGCCTGAAATTCCAATGCCTCCAAGGCACCTGCATTCATGTGCACAAAACCACAAGTAGACACACACACACAGACAAATATGCATATACAGATATATATGTGCACATACACAAGTAAAAACAATAAACTTAGCTGGGCCCACGCCTTTAATCCCAGCACTCAGAGAAGCAGAGGCAGGTGGGTCTCTGTGAGCTGGAGGCCACCCTGGTCTACAAAATGAGTCCAGGGCAGCCAAGGCTCCACAGAGAAACCCTGTCTCAGAAAACAAAACAAAACAGAAAACCCTAAACTTCTATTTTTTATAGGTGGCAGCCACCTCAGACAGCTTGACCACCACGTGGCTACAGTTGCTGAGCGGAGCTAAGACGGGGGGTAAAGGGAGAGCTACGCCTATGCACCGAGTTCGGTGTTTACTGTTTCACCGTTCCTCGGGAGCAGACATGACTGGGGTAAAATGAGAACTGCATCCTTCTGCCTTGTGAAGAGCTGGGGGTCTCTGCCCTCTCTGCGGGGCCATGGAGGACACCGCAGCCTCGCCAGGGTGAGTTGGGACACCCCGGGCCAGTGTCTTGCCCTCTGTGGTAGGGGTTGGGGAAGGGGTGTTTGTTATTCTGTGATGTTAGTGAGGGGCTGCTAGGAGCCATCCTGGGCTGGCAGGAAGGGATGCCGGCTGCTGGGGAGGGGCTCACTGGCTGGAGAGAAACACAAGCACACTGAGGGACAGTGTGAAGTGTCCCCTGAAAGACCTCCCCAGAGGGTCAGAGCAGGCCATAGGGGCTGGATTCTGTTGAGATCTAACCAGACTGAATTCTAGGAAAGGGAGGAACCCCAGGAGTGCATGCCAGAAGAGGCCTAGAGAGCTGAGCAGCTTCCCAGGGTCACTGGGTTGCATGGGCCACCAAGAGAGAGGCTTACCAGCAAGAGAGCCTCAGAGGGTGTGTTGGAAGCTTCGATTTGAGCTGTGAAGGGCAGAAGGCTCTAGAGAGTGCCATGCGTGAGCACCTCCATGCTACACCTTGCTCCAGAAGGACACCGGATCCCAGCACAGGGAGGCCTGCCCTGCAGAGGCAGGAGGAACAGAGAGGGGCTAGATAGCAGACAAGATGAAAAGGACTGGAGATTAAGAGTGGAGGAGAGTGCCAGGGGCCTCAGAGGGTGCCGGCAGAGATGGCTGTCGCACATTTGGAGATGGAGTTGGAGCCAGCGTGAGGGGCGGTAGGGGAGGAAGGTCCGAGGCTTCTGGGCAGCCCTATTGCAAGCAGCAGACTGACAGGAAGAGCCCAGGCTGGCTCCTTCACCAGACGGCACGGTCTTTGGGATGAAGCAGTAGTGTGTGGGTAGCCTGTATTCTCTTGGGAGGGAGACTCACCAAAGGCTTTGTGGCTGTGTCCCAGGGCATGTTGTGACAACAGACAGAGGTCCAAGGGCAGGGTGACTGGTTTCCTTCCTTCTTGCTGTTTGCATCTATTTTATTTTTTTCCAGTTTGCAGCGCCGGGGTTGACTGAGGGCCTCAGACAAGCCAGGCAAGGTCCCTACCACCAACCCACGCCTCAGCCTCCATGGTGAGTGCCTGTCTTGTTGTGTCTTGAGGAAGGACCTCATGCAGATTACAAAGGAGTCGAACGTGCTCTGTAGTCGAGGCTGGCATTGAACTACTCAACTTCCTGCCTCTGCCTGGGATTACAGGTGTGCACCATCACACCCCACATTTTGTTTGTGCATGGAGAGGTGCTTCGTGTTGAGCCTCTGGCACATGTGCATATTGTTGTGTGCAAGAAAGTGTGTGTGTGTGCATGTACGGTTATAATTTGAAAAAATTAAAACTTATCATTTCAATAACCATGTACAGGAGTTTGGGGGACATATCATGGGCCCTTCCTACCATCTCTCAAATTGGATGTGGCAAAACAAGAATAAAACAAACAACCCCAAACCCAGCGACTGTGCCCCAGCTTTTCTAGGCTGGTTCTTTTCTCAGTGTGTGAGTCTGATAACGTTTTGAGAAAGGCCCTTTCTCAGTTAGGGTTTCTATTGCTGTGATGAAGCACCAGGTCCAAAGAAACTTAGGGAGAAAGGGGTTTAGATGGCTTACACTTCCACATCACTGTACATTGAGGGAAGGCAGGGCAGGAACTCAGGCAGGGCAGGAACTCAACCAGGACAGGAACCTAGAGGCAGGAGCTGAGGCAGAGGCCACGGAGGAGTGCTGCTCACTGGCTTGTTCATCATGGCTTGCTCAGCCTGCTTTCTTGTAGAACCCAGGACCACCAGCCCAAGGGTGTCCCCACCCACAATGGGCTGGGCCTTCCCCCATCAATCACTAATTAAGAAAATGCCCTACAGGCTTGGCTACAGGCAGATCTTATTAAGGCATTTTCTTCTCTCTCTCTCTCTTTTTTTTTTCCTTTGAATAAAAAAAAAATACTTATTTTAAGTATGTTGGTGTGACGGTGTCAGATCCCTTGGAACTAGAGTTACAGGTGGTTGTAATCTACCATGTGGGTGCTGGGAATTGAACCTGGGTAAGCTAAAAATTAGTGCTTTTAACTGCTGAGCCATCCCTCTAGCCCCTCTTGAATTTTTTAAAGACAGGGTTTCTCCTTGCAACCCTGCCTGGCTGTCTTGGAACTTGCTCTGTAGATCAGGCTGACCTCAAACTCACAGAGATCCACCTGCCTCTGCCTCCCGAGTGCTGGAATCAAAGGCGTTTTCTTAATTGATGTTCCTTCCTCTCAGATGACTTTAGTTTGTGTCAAGCTGACAGAAAACTAGCCAGTTCAGGGCCTGGCCTACTGTTAGGAACCCAAAGCACCAAACTCAGCAGTTGCCTGCTTGGTGGGAGAGGAGAGGGGGACTCTCACATTGGCTAGGAACAGAGATGGCATTGACCCAGATGGCCTGGGCTGCTAACCGCTACACTGAGACAAGGGAGGTAGGAACTTGGCTAAAGGCATCACACTTGAAATCCTCTCTGGACCTCAAGGGGTCTTGGTGCCATTGGGTGTCTCCCCCCCCCCATTATGGGAAACTGGCTGGAAGTTATTTGGGTGGAGAGCAACAGTGTGGCCCCTCATTACCTCTCAGCCACCCCGCCCCAGCAGCCCCCTGGACAGAACATGGAGGAAGTAGTCAGAAGGCAGATGTGATGGGGGACCCTGGGGAGACTGGAGGGGGGGGCTGAGTGATGGCTATGAACAAGATACACTGTATAGGCTGTATGTAAGTTTCAAAGACTAAAAATTTAAACTTGCTGTTTTGAGTTGCTGAGAGTTTACTCGAAATCTGGTATAGGATTAGAACAGAATTTCCAAAATTCCTGAAATGTCTTAAATGTATTTCTGTCACTTCTTGCCATCTATTTATGCAAAGTGCAGCTCTTGGAATTCCAAATCCTGATCAGCTCTGGAAAACATCCGCAGTGGTTTGTGCCCTGCAGTATCCACTATTCAGCCTATTTATATTCTTGATATAAAACAAACACCCATGGCAAATAAACTTGTCTTTAATAGATGGTAAAATACAGGAATGTGAAAGAATTGCTTTAAAATGAATATGCATCTTTAATCCCAGGTGGAGCTCTATGAGCTGGGGGCCAGCCTGGCCTACACAGCAAGTTCGAGGGCAGCTGGGGCTACTTAGTGAGAACCTGTCTCAAAAAAGCTCCCCTTCCCACGCCTTAAAGGCAGTGGGATGTCTGTGAGTTCTAGGCCAGCCTGGTCTACAGAGTGAGTTCCAGGACAGCTAGGGCTAAAACAGAGAAACCCTGTCTCAAAAAAAAAACAAAAACAAAAAACCAAAACAACCATTTTTTATTTTTTTGTAATCTAAAAAAAAAAAAGAAAGATAGAAAAAAAAACCCACATAGGAACCACCCTATAAGCTGATCAGCCAGAGGAATAGACAGAGTTTAAGGCTAGCCTGGGCTACATAACACCCTTTCTCAACAACAACAACAAAGAATGTACGTGGAAGCAGGGCACGGTGACCCTGGAATGGCACCCAGGGAGGAGGGTCTTCCAGGAGGACTCCATTGACGTCGTAAGGAGATAGAGAAGAGACAGCTGACTCTAGGAGGACAAAGGTGTGGTGTGTGTGTGCGTGATATCCCAGAGACAGTGTGCCCTTTTGGCTCCACAGCTTCTGGAAGCATTTCCTCACCTTTGAAATGGGAATAGGGACCCAGCCCCCATTAAGGAAGAGTGTCATTAACATATGTAAAGCCTGAGGTTAGGGCTGTGGTACAGTCTCCTTAAAGGGGTGCTATTAGAGTCTCCAAGGCCACTTGAAGTGGGGGTGGGGCAGAGCGGGAACAACAGTGTAAGTGCCGGCAAGCAGCTGGCTGGTCCTTATGGCTCAGTCACTGCACCTCTAAGCCCCCACTCACCGGCCCTTAGATTAAGGACAGATTAGCAGAATTTTCTGATGGAGAAACTGAGGCTCAAGTAGACTGTGCTCAAGGTCATTCAAGGAGTCACTGAGGCACCTGGGACCCTTCTCCCTGGTGGCAGCAGAGCCCCAGCTGGTCCCGCTCGTAAGAACATTCTGTGCTCTGTCATGAAAGGTCCAAAGGAGGCCCTCCAAGGGCGTTGCATGTGGGGGTGGGGAACTTGCGGGCAATTTATGTATTTGTTTTTTAAAAATTTATTTTACATGTTGGTGCTTACTGCCTGTGTGCCTGGGCACCACTGCTCTTGGAAGCCAGGGAGGCGATGCATTCCCTGGACCTGGAGAATTACATACAGGCGGTTGTGAGCTGCCATGTGGGTGCTGAGAGTTGAACCCCGGACTTCTGGATGAACAGCCAGTACTCTTGACCACTGAGCTGTCCCTCCAGCCCTGTAGTTGTTTTTAAATTTAACCAGTTAATTATTTTGTTTTGAGATTTTCCCTGTTGTCCGGGCTGGTCTCACATTCACAGCAATCCCACCTCCACGAGCTGGTGTGAGCCACCAAGGTTGAATAGTTTTGGTTTTGTGAGCCTCACTCTGCTGGCCTTGAATTCCCCATTCTGTGGCCTGGTCCTTCGGAGTGTCACGACTATTAGCTTGAGGCACACCTAGCTTAAGTATGTTTTCTCTCTGGCGATGACATGGAAAGCTATGTCGCCTGTTTCTGCCCTTTTACGTCCTGCATTTCAGCTTGCGAGTGCACTTTTTTCTTCTTTTTCTTTTTAAAGACCGGGTCTCACTTTGCAGCCCTGGCTGGTCTAGAACTCCCTCTGTAGACCAGGCTAGCCTCAAACTCAGAATTCTGTCTACCTCTGCCTCCCAAGTGCTAGGATTAAATTTGTACACTACCACACCCACCTAATATACCGTAATTAAAAAATAAAAAAACAATTTATTTTAAAAGTCATTTATTTTATGTGTATGGATATTTTGCCTGCATGTATATGTGTGTACCAGAGGGGGTCAGATTCCCCAGAACTGGAACTTATGCTTCTTTTTATTTTTTCCCAAGACAGGGTCTCATGTAGCCAAGGCTAGCCTCAAACTATGTAGCTAAGGATAACCCTAAATATCTGCCTTCCAGAAGTGAGTGTAAGTTACCACGCCAGCAGTGTTGGGCTCCAACCCAGGCGAGACAAGCAGTTCTCCAAGTGACCTACATCCTCAGGCCCCTGTTTCTACATTCTGGCTATTAGAAATAAAAGTTAAGAAGTTCTCTTTCTTGCCTCCCTCCCTCCCTCCTTTCTTAGACTGAGTCTTGCTTGGCCCGGAACTCACCTTGTAGACAAGATTAGCCTTGAACTCAAGGCATCCCTCCTGCCTTAGCTTCCCGAGTGCAGGGACTTCAGTAAGCGTCACCACCACCTGGGTTTTCCTTTCCTCTCCTTTTTTCTTTCTTTTCTTTCTCCCTTCCTTCCTTCCTTGCTTCCTTCCTTCCTTCCTTCCTTCCTTCCTTCCTTCCTTCCTTCCTTCCTTCCTTCAGACAGGGTTTCTCTGTATAGCCTTGGCTGTCTTGGAACTCACTCTTTAGACCAGGATGGCCTTGAACTCACAGAGATCCACCTGCCTCCCGAGTGCTGGGATTAAAGGCATGTGCCACCACCACCTGGCTTCTTTTGCTTTTTTAAGAGGTTCTCTCATTGTCCAACCTGGTCTCGAATTTGTATACGGTTGAGGATGCCTTGAAGTCCTGATCTGCTTGCCCCTGCCTCTCAAGCTGGAGTGAGTTTCCTGGCTAGTCAAGAGACCCAATCTCAATAAAACACCCCCCCTTTTTTTTTTTTACTAGCGATGTAACTTGGTGGAATGCTACCCTCATTTCCACCCCAGTACGACCTCACAGCCAAAACCCAACCAACCAACCAACCAACCAATCTGATGTGTTACCTTGGAGGTGCTGGGGTAGGTCCCCTCAAAGTGGACATGAGCCTTCGGTGTGGCTTAGTGGCGGAGTTCAGCTCCAGCTCGTGTGAGGCTCTGGGTTTGGTCACACACTGCTTGGTGTGGAGACTCTACTCAGCAGTGTCTGCCCCACAGGGCTGAAACCACGCATTACCACAAACCTGCCCTGGGCTGTTCCTAGTGGTGCAATTTTAAAATCGCTATGTGTCCCCGGGCTCACGACTGGTTAAACGGATTGCGGTATATCCATACAATGGAATACTTTTCAACCATAAAAAGGAACGAAGTGCTGACGTCTGATACATCACAGGCAAACCCTGAAACCCTCATTTGTACACTCCCTGAAGGGAGCAGCTATCAGCTTACCCTTTACCAGACAGTAGGAACTCTCTGTGGGACAAAGGAGAGGTCCTGCCCCTCTGCCGTCCACCCAATGAGGGAGCTGCCAGCAGCTGAATCACAGCAGGCTCGGCCTCACCCGCCCTCAGTGTGTATGCCTACAGCAGACTCTTTCAAGTCACACCATTAACATAACAGGTGGCTGTGGATTTCTGCGGTGCCCCACCCACCTCTGGGACTTGCTGGGTCAGGGCAAACAAAGTCCTCCTCAGACACCGACCTGATTGATCTTGAAGTCTCAAGGGTCTTTAGGTCAGGGAGAGACACACCAGGTAGGAATATCAAGGTGCCTGTGCCCACAGTGGGCTTCTGTTTGTTTTTCTGAGACAGGTTCTCATTTGGTCTTGAAACTCAGTATGTAGCCCCGGCTGGCCTCAGATTTACAGAGGCCTGCCTGTCTCTGCCTCCTCAGAGCGGGGATTAAAATCGAAAGCCAACCACATGCAGCTTACCTGTCTCTCTTGAAGCGGACCCTCTGCCCATGGGGTTAAGGGTACTGATGGTGGCCACGGGTACGGGCAGCAGCCTTCCAGACACCCCAAGCCTTAAGTGAGGGGGATGTGGCCGGGTGGTGAGCACACCCTGGGGTTCGGCAGCAGCACAAACAAAGTGAATTATTCTGAGCCTCTTTGGAGACTTGAAGGTGACCCAGCCTGCCGTGGCTCCTGGAATTTATAGACCAGGCCAAGTCTTCTTTGGTATAAAACAGGCGCTGGGCCCGGTAGAGGGGACACAGTCTGCCCACAGCTGGCCTCGCCTCCCACAGAGGGGTCACTGGGAATTCTGTGTTTCATCAAATATCACTGGGCTACAGAGTTTTATTTGAAAATAATTTTAATTAGCCGGAAACTAGGAGTTTAATAAATGGAAAACAGAGAACTTTCCAAGGCCGCAGCTGGGAAAAAAAAAAAAAATTCCGCCTGGCTTCTCAGGCCAGCTAAGCACCCTGACTGGAGGACCCCGTGTGCCAGACAAATCCACAAGGAAAACAAAGCTTATTTTTAGAGAAATATTTTAAACTCGGTTTCAGTGATCTCAGGAGTTTCCTTCCCCGTCCGTCCGGGCCCTTACATCTTCCCTCTATTTCGGGGTGACCTCCTGGGTGAGGAACGACTATCTGACAGGAGCTATTTCTGCCCAGATGAAAATAAGAAGGCCCCTCCCTCAGCCCCCAGAGAACGGATTGTTGCCAAAAACGTCCCTGAAGACAGCAAGGGGCCCGTGAGGCCTGTCCTTGGCAGGTGTGCCTGGCAATGAAGGTGGCGCTGGGGTCCCTGCAGGCTTGGAGACTGTGGTCATCCCCTCAGCCAGCCCTCTCCTGCCCCCACCCAGCAGGAAGTGGATGGCAGTCTGGCAGTTATTTCCGGGTTTTGAAAGCACGTTTTTTTTCTTTTCTTTTTTAACTTGAAAGAGGCTTGTTAAGGAAGGCTGTTTCCCCCGCCCCCGCCTTCCCCCTCTCCCATGACCACCACCCCCATACACTGCTGACACATTCATACCTAAACGCAAGCTGTACATACCTCTTCATACACCAAAGGCCTGCGCACCCATCCCCAAAGCTACAGACACACCCACATTCACTCACACAGCAGAGGACACCGACACGCTCACCAGAGTCTCGTGCACACACACACCTGCACACACTCAGCCCCACATCGGGACACCCATACACCATCACAGAAACACCCACAGACACCACCCCCCCCGCCCCATGCACAGCACAAACTCAAACCACACTCACACACAGATTCACACACCCCTCTACAGGCAATCCGAACGTTGCAAGATACAGCCACACTCATCGACAGCCACGGGCCGTGTACTCTACACCAGCTGTGTCCAGAAACACACGGCCACCAGCCCGTCCTGCATCCACTGCACACGTCATAGACACAGATCGGCGCACACCTCTGCACGGAGCAGCACACACCCATAAATACCTGGAGAGCCGTACAGACACCTAAGCTTTGTAGCCACAAACCCATCTCCCACATGGCACCCCCACAGCCTCCTTCAGAGAAGCCCTGCCAAGCACAGCCACAAGTACTCTGCACTTTCTAGCTTCTCTGGTCGGAAGTTAGAGGAAGGGCACCGCAGCTGCCCGCTCTGGCAGCCTTCCAGCCCGGCCTCGACTTCCTTTTTTGCTCTCCCTTCCTCTTTGGCTTGCTAGCAGCTCAGATCAGTAACTGCTTCCCCTAGAAAGCTCACTATTTCAAACTAGAGCTCACTGCAGCCTCTGGGATAGTAAGTACAACGAAACGAGACCACAGCGGGGCACACCTGAAGTTCGGACCCAGGTGGAAGCTGAGGCAGGAGGATCTGCACTTACAAAGAGCTTGTCTCACAAACAAGCAAAGGAACAACCAGTGAGAGCTTAACTGGCCTCGGGTCGAAGGCTGGTCAGCCCGAAAGGGCTGCAGAGACCCAACTTCCGGTTTAAAACAAAAAAGAAGCAAAATTGGGTGCGAGTCACATCCGGCTTCATTTGCCACCACAAAGGAAGCTGGAGGACAGCAGTCTTGAGCGCAGGTGCCTTTCCTCACCTTCTCCAGCAGGCTCTCTGGAGACAGCTGCTCCAGGGCTTTCCTCACACCCTCCCTGATGAGCAGACCTGGCAGTCAAGAGCCTGGCCCACCATCGTTCCTGCATTAAGGGCCTTCCAGGGCCCCTCACAGTCCACCCTGCCTTCCCACAGATCAGTGCAGGGCTGCTCAATTGTGTGTGCTCGGTCTCTTACACAGAGCAGGGATTCACACGGCAGGGGTGAAGGAGCTGTGCCTGTACGCATCCTTCTGAAATAATTTATACGGTGGTGTACACTAGTTGGGGTGTTTCAAAATCACCTCAGTCTCTGAGCAGTTAGCAGGAAGGCTTCCTTGAATCACTCAGGCCTGGGCCCACAACTGCCCATGAAAGCCTCCAGCCCCGTGCCTTTAGTTCCATGCTGCAGCTGTGGCAGCTAGGCCTGCTTTGCCCTACTTTGCAAGTTTTTCTTCTATATCCTGGATTTACAAAAATACTGTCCTAAGGGTAATCAAGTAAACACTGTTCTGTTTATCCTGGTTGCTGCAGAAGCACAATGGCCAAGCCTCCATTGATGTGCTGAGAAAACTTCTGAATGACCACCTACCTCTCCCAGCGGTCCACGCTCCAACGCATCTAAAACACAAAACTTCGGAGCCTAGCAGTTGGGCTTTCAAACAGAGCAGTTCTAAAAAATGAATGTGGCTTTCCCCAAAGAGAGGTCCAACATTCTAGCTGATCAAAAGAACTTGTTTAGAAAAATAAATTTGGGAATAAAGTGGAAACAAGGTCTTTGAAATGCAGCCGGGCCTAAATAGCTCCACAGTGGAGCCCTTTCCTACCCATTGCACATTCTTTATGGCCAAGAGGCCAGAGAGCTGCAGGGGCTTCACTCAAGCCCCAGGCCTTCTTGGCCTCCGGCTCTCTCCACCCCCAAGGACCAGCATCTGGGATAACTTTAAAATTCTTCCCTATTCTGTTTGCCAGCAATCTCCACCCCCCCCCCCAAAAAAAAAAAAAGCTCCAGTGAACACCAACTCCATCTTCCTTAACTGGAAACAGCTGCCCAGCCTGGCGCATCCCTCAGGCACCCCCACCAGCTCAGCTCAGCTCAGCTCAGCTGTGAGACACAGGAGACCCTAGCCAAGGCAGGGGCAACCAGACCGGGTCAAGGATTGGATGATGAGCTCCAGCTGTTGTCGATAAGAAAGCAAAACTAGCGCAAGATCTGTTGCCTACTTTGGGAAAGGTGTCTGAACTGTGTATGGGGGTGGAGGAGAAAACACCAATTGTCTTAAGTTTAAAAGTGATTGTCTTAAAACAAGCAGAGTTAAAACAAACAGAAAAGCCCCAAAGACTTTAGTTAAGCTTTGGGAACCAGGCAAAAAATACACGACGCAGCCTGGTAGAAGCCTGCTTTAATTTGCTTTCTGGCCTCCTCAGTCTTCCTTTTGCATAAATAGCCAGAAAGCGTTCATTCCCAGAGGAAGCTGTCTGTGTAAACAAACTTCACCCAGATAGAAGTTTAACCCGCTTAATCTTCTTTCCTCCCTCACTGAAGGACATAACCCAGCTTTCCAAAGTCCAAGCAAAACCCTAGCCCAGGTCTCAACGCTTGGCTCCCCTCGTCCAGCTCCCCGTCAAGGCTACAGGCCCTGGTCTGGCATACCAGGGAAAAATAGGACCTTCAGCTGCCAGAGCAGCCACGTGACCCGCTGGGTGACTCACAGGGCGGCCACACCCCTTGCGGTCTCCCGCCAGGCCCTGCCACCAGCCAGTCAGCCTACACTGGGATGCATCTTATTACCAAAAGGAACAGCTAACAAATGCCCTTGACAGCCAAATAATTACTTTCTTTCAGCTGGAAGGACTTGCTATAAAATAAATACAGGTACAAGTGGATGCAAGCTCTCCTCAGCTCTGCCAGCTCCCCGCTTCCTCGACACACCCCCTGCTGAGGCCACAGGAACCCAGGAAACCTAGTTTAAAGACAACACTACTCAGAAACTTTTTTTTCCAAAAAATTTTATTGGGGGAAAACTACAAAACATTTACAGTACAATGTTTACAGTCACAATTTGTAGTGAACTGATTCCCCAAAATATATTACAACTCAAGTTGACTTATCTTGTTACATTCAAAAACCTACTTCTGTCAAAAGTAGTCCAGAATACACACACACGGTGCTCCAACTGTACCTACATACAAACTAAGCGATCGCTCATTCATCCGCCGTCCAGGAAAGCCGGGGAGACATTCCCGCCCCTTTACACTGAAGAAAAAAAAAAAAAAGTACAAGTTTTGGGCTGTCATTAAACAAGGCATATTCATGTCCTACAGGCCATTTCACCACGAAGAGATGGCCTCTTCACTTTATAGCTATATAAAAGAGTGGTAGAGATCTTTTCCTTTTGTGCAGGTGAACCCATCCGACATTCAAATTCTCTCAAGCACTAATGAAATACTTTTTTGGTTGAGGAAGATTTAAGGCAAGTTCGGGCCCTATAAAGGCACTGAGACCATTTCCCCATTATTGCTACATGTCAATGTCACAGTAGAGTTGGTGGAATCAGCAAACAATTTTTTTTCCTTGCTGGTTTATAAAGCTGGAACTAGAAAAGCATGCCACGTGAGCCTGACTGCGAAGTATGTGGCCATTCTTTAAGTTGGATGGGCTGCAACCATTTTACATTCTAAGAAAAACTCAAAATGTTCCTCAAACTACTTCCACAGCATCAAGATAGATTTCTTTACAGAAATCATGCAATCTTTTGAAATTTACGTAAACAAGGAAAGAAATTAATGAAATAAATATTACATACAATCTCTTAAATTAAGATTTTCTTACTCATTTACAATAAAATAACCAAGTGAAGTTACAAAAGGCATATATTACTGTGAAAAGAACATACACTCCACATCTTGCCGATTAATAATGGCAATTATAATTTAACATAATAAAAGAATATATATCTATTGCTTTTCATCATACTTGATAAATACAGTATGAACAACAACCTCAATGTATACTTTTCACAAGAGAATAAATAAGTTAAATAGTTTTTTCATATTGAGTTGTGGCGCAGTCCTGCGAATCAACTCAAAACAGCTAAAAATGAAGCTCTTTATTTCCCAACAATTATGAACTGAGCTCTGCCCAAGGCTTCCAGAGAGCAGAGGAGATGGTTCTAAGCTAAGCACCCACTAAGTGGTGGCAATGAGACCAGTATCAAACTTTGGAATGCAAGGGCTCCCCCACCCCCAGACACACATTAACTTTGTTAAACAAAAAACAAGGAAAACAACCGCGACAAACAGGGATGAGAGCTACCGATTAAGGCATGTTCTTGGCATTATTTTGAATTCTAGAAGCTTCTAAGTTTAGGGAGGTGGCAGCCAGCTGGCTCACACTGGTCTGAGACAAACATCAGGAACCCCTTCCAAGGTTAAGAGTTATCACATCTGGACTGTAACTAAGGCTTTCAAGTGAGAGATGGAATGGTGGCGGGTAGCTGCTGGTGCTGGGCTGACTCTTCAACTAGAGTTTCAAACTCATCTGAGACCTAAACAAGTGTTTGGCATCTTTTGTTCTATCCGCATCACAACCGCCCTGTTGTATTTTGTTCATTCATACAAAAAGTCCGTTGGCTTTTATTTCAACAAGAATGAAACCTTGTAATAAAAATTAAAAAAAAAAAAAAGGAAAAAAAGAGAAAACCGAAAGGGAAGGGGCGGGGTCCCTCCCAGCACAGTTCGAGTCCAAGTGCTGGGCGGCCCGTAGGTCGGGCTGCGGCGGTCACCCCCGCCCGGTGGCCCCTGCAGCGCCTCTCCCAACCCCTCGCGGGCGCCCCCTTGCCTCAGTCATCGGAGATGGAGAGGCGGCTGAAGATGGGCAGGCGCCGGCCGGGGTCCAGGCTGGGGGACTCGGAGCCGCTGAGGCTGCCTGAGCTCAGCGAGCCGCTCAGGTAGCTGTCGCGGTCCGACAGCGAGTCCGGGGGGCTGGGGGGCGCGTCGAACACGGGCGATTCCGACAGACGGCGCGGCAGCTGGAAGCCGAAGGGCGGCGAGGGCGGCGCGGGGGTCGGGCCGGGGGGCGGCGCGGGCCCCGCCAGGCCCTGCTGCTGGCTGCGGTAGTAGGCGGCGGCCGCGGCGGCGAAGCTGTGGGTCTGGATGGCAAGCGGCGTGATGAGGCTGCTCAGCTCCGGGCCGAAGGCGAAGGCGTTGTTGGCGCACGAGGTGCCCGAGCAGGAGGCGCAGGGGGGCCCGGGGGGCAGCAGGTCGTCGGCGCCCCCGGGCCCGTAGAGCAGCGCGGCCGCGGCGGCCGCCGCCGCCGAGGCGCAGCACGTCGGGGCGCCCGAGGGCGTGGAGGCCGCCGAGGCGGAGGAGCACGAAGAGGCGGAGGAGGAGCAGGACGAGGCCGAGGAGCAGGGGGGCGGCGGCGGCGGCGTGCGCGACGTGGGGCTGTCGAGCAGCAGCGGCGACTCCAGCCCCCCCGGCGACTGGTGGTGGCCCGACGGGAAGCCGGAGAAACTGAGGCTGTGGTGCAGCTTGGGCCGCGGCTCCCGGGCGAAGCCCAGGTGCAGCGCGTCGCGTGCGCCCAAGGCTCGCAGGTCCCCGGAGGCGCCCCCCGACGGCGCGGGCCGCCGCTCGTCCGCGTTGTGGATGAAGTGGCAGCGGGGGCCGTAGGGGCAGAAGCCGATGGTGTGGAAGGTGCGGCACAGCTCCGTCTTGTACTTGGGGTGCCGGGTGAGGCTGCGCAGCTCGTGGAAGCCGTGCGCGAACTGGCACTTCTCGCCGTACTTGCACGTGCCGCTCTCCTCGAAGGGCCGGCACAGCTCCGTCTTGTAGCGCGTCGAGTTGATCTGGGAGCCGCTGCCCCCCTTCTGCTGCTGCTGCTGCAGGTGCAGGAGGTGCTGGCTGCGCTCGCCGTTCTCGCTGAACGAGCGGTCTCGGAACTTGCTCTCCTTGGTGCCCAGCGCCGTGCCGCCGCCCCCCGAGGGCTCCTTGAGCTGGCCGTAGGAGGACGGGCCGCCCGCGCCCGCGGAGGCGCAGCTGCCGCCGTTAGGGGCGCCCGGGAACTTGGGCGAGCAGCTGCCCGGACTGGGCGCGGGGTGTGCGAGCGCGTGGAGGTTGCTGGCCGAATGGCGTCGCAGGAAGCCCGGGGTGAAGCTCGAGCTAGGGGCAGCGGCCACGGGCGTCCCCACCGCCTTCTTGTCCAGCATGTTGTTCAGATTGAGGTTGGCCAGGGATTTCTCCGTCTGCCAGGGAGAGGGAGGGAGGGGACGGGATGAAGATCGGAGGGGAAGGAGAGTTGGGGCGAACTGCAGTGAACGCCTGCTCCCAACTGCCCGCTTTCCTTTCGCCCGCGCCGTTTCAATTCGGCCTCCAGCGCTACACTAGCAAAACGCAGGCCGGCCAGAGCGGAGGCCTCCCACCCGGGCCGCGCCGGGGCCGGCCAGCCATGTGATCCCGGGCCCGCGGCCACGGGGTGGGCGGCGCGAGCCCCGTCCGGGAAGTCCCGGCAGCGTGGCCGCGGTCGGCCCGGGAGGAGCGCCCCGGCCGCGCCGCCGCTCGCTCCCTCCCAGCCCTCCACGCCCACAGCCGCGAGCACAGAGGGCTGCTAAGTCCAGGACTTCCCTCCACCCGCAAAGTCAACTTGGAAAGGTCCCTCCCGCCCCGGCCCGGCGGCCAGTCTCGGAACTCCAGGGGTTCCAGGCCGTCCGCCATCCTTCCCCTGCGCCGACTTACTTTGCACAAGAAGTCGATATCGTAGAAGGCGGACAGAAGTGTGGTCGACATTTTTCCCGGGTCCTGTGTTGGTCGGCACTGCAAGCGGGGGAGCTTGGGAGGAGCTCTCGGCGCGGCGCGGACCGGCTGGAGCCGAGACGGATAACGGGCGAGGGGCGGGGAGGGACGGAAAGTTTGCTTGCGGGGCCGGCGAGGAGGGAGGAGGCCGCGGCGCGGAGTGGGGGGCAGAGGAGAAGCGAGAGCGCGGCTCGGCGCCCCGGCCCGCCCCCCGCGCGAGCCGATGGCAGCTCGCGGACTGGTGGAACTCCGAGGCCCGCGAGCGCGCGCCCTATATACAGCCCGGGAGCGGCGCGGCGGCGGGGCAGAGCGCACGGGGGGAGGGGACCGCGCGCCGGCCCGCCGGGGTCTCCAGGCAACGCCGCCCGCCGGCTCGCGGACGTCAGGCGCCTCCTCGCTCTCTCATTGGTCGCCGCCAATTTTTCCCCCCTCGGGGAAGAGGGCGGGGCGGGCAGCCGGGGCGTCCGGGCGCTGGGCTGCGCTGCCCCTTAGGGTGCTGCTGGGTGGCGGCGGGAAGGTCCCGCTCCCCTCCGCCTCCGGGGCTCTAACGTTGGAAAGCACGTTCACGTTCTGGGACCACCGGGACCGGGCCTCTCCCCTCCCGATCGTCCTGCGCCGAGCGGCGCAGCTCTTATCTCCCATCCTTGTTTTTGCTCGGCGCGCGGGAATTGCAAAATGCAACAATATTGCAATAGTGAGTGTGGCCAGGCTGGTTGGCAAAGGGTGCTTGGCCTAGGGCGCCCCGGGGCTCGCGGCCCGTCCCGTAGGTGGGCCCCGGTGCACGTGGAGACTCTGCAGGGGTGGGGGCGGGAGCGGCCAGCCTGGAGGAGCAGTGGCCCGTTTCTCCGCCCCTCTCCCCGCCCAGGCTCGGTAAACAGGACGAGTGCGCTGGGGCCTGCGGGGCAGGGCTGAGAGTCTGAGGACAAGGCGCTGGCTTTGCTAATCACATCACAAGACCTTGAGCCTGGGCCAAAGGCGCGGAGTGGCGCGGGAAGTCCAGGGCGGGAGAGCCGATTCGGGGGGACTAGAGGGAAGTCGGGGGGCAGTGTGGACATGGAGGAAGTCACTTCCCACACCTTTGTGTCCTCTGGGTGGCCTGGCCTCCCCACCCATCTTGGGTGGGGGTGCAGCTGCTGACCAAGGCTTCCCGCCTGCACAGCCGTGGCCTGTCGAGTCCTGCAACCATTTCTCTTCCGCTGTGGGAGGGACCGCATCAAATCTAAGCTCGGTGCTGGCTGCCGGAGGCGGTGGTTGCTGAATTGCCACCAAGGTGTGTGGGGGTCCCTAAGTCTGTTGGCTTTGGTGCGTTCCCAGAAGTCGCCTGGCCCTTTCTGAGAGGAGGCACACACCCCCACCTAGCGCCCAGTGAGGCTAAAGCCGCCGACAGCTTTGCTCGGCTATTGTGGTCAGGTCCAAACCTTTCTCCCTCCTCGGAGTCCATACTGGCTGCCAAAAGCTGGACTCGGGCCCATGATTTCACCCAGCTGGCCGCCCAGGCTGCTCCGGGTGGAAGGCACCGCAGCTGCCAGGAAAGGACGCTTGACCTACACCCTCCCCACGTTGTTCTTCCTGTCGGCTAGCACTCAGTGCAGCTTGTGCTTGGGCTGTATCAGTTAACCTGGAAGGGAAGGAGGTAGGCCTGTCATTACACAGGCTCCGGAGTCCAGCGCGCATCTACCTGCACAGTTAGAGCTCAGGGCAGAGCTTGAGGACCTTAGGGTCACGCATGTAGTGCTGGGTGGGTAGCGGCTCGCACCCGTAATGCACTTGGAAGGCTGTGGCAGGCAGACTGTGGTGAGTTTCAGCCAGCCTAGCGAGCTTAGCGTGAGACGCTACCTCAATCAAGGAAAAATACGGATTGGAGCTGAGGCTCTATCCCGGGAAGTCATGTAGTCTGAGGCAGATCAGTCTGTTTGGTATTTGTGTGTGTGTGTGTGTTTACTTGTAACACAAAGATAAAATTCTTTCTTTCATCACTCCATCACCTCTGTCAAGGTACAAACAAGATATCCAACGTGTTTAAAAGATAAATAAAACCCTCACCTGATTTTCTATGTTAAAGCGATCTGGCTTTTGGTTGTGGCCAGAGCAGAGGGACTGAGGGTCACCCAAACCCTAGGATCCCCAAGTGCAGTGACTTCAGGAAAGATGGCTGCGCCACTCTTCCCACCATGCTGCCTTGGCCCCTAGAGACTGCTGGGCAGCTGTGGAGAGGGCCCGAAACATGAGCGTGAGTCTCTGTGACTAAGTTTTTCCAGGTTCTTCTCAGGGTGCCTCGGGAAAGCATGCAGCAGACATTCCCTTAGCTGCTGCTAGGATTTCAGACACAAACCTGTGGAAACATCCATCACTCCTGCCCTCCCAGGCTGGCCACAGCCAGCCAAGATCTAAATCTGGAGTGATTCCCAGCCAACACCCACTGGGTAGACTTGGTAGGATGGTCTTGGAGATAACATAAGGTATGTTCTGGTACATGCTTTGGTACAGCGCGCCTGCTAGTGTGAGATGGTTGTATTGTTATGTAACTGCTTTCACTTCATTTTCCATGGGAGGGAGAGGGAAGGTTCCATGAGCTGGCTTTTGTTGGGCCCCGGTCAGAGTACATCTCTTGAGATTATCACCACATTACACACCAGCTCCTCTGACCAGCTAGATCTTAAAACAGTAGTGTAATGCTGGGCATTGTGGTATGTGCCTGTAATCTTGGCACTCGAGAGACAGAGGCAGGAGGATTGATGCAAGTTTGAGGCCAGCCTGGTAAATAGCAAGCCAGATTCAGAAAAATAAAAGCAAAACCCAAAACAAAGTAGAAACTGTTAGGTTTTCAATTTTTCCTCAAGGGTGGGCTGCGCTGACACCTAACTAGGTAATGAGCACAGGGTCATACACACCACACCTGGTGCTGCGTGTCTGCAAAGCCACCTGTGGGTTCTCTGCTCCTCATGGTCACTGTGGATGTTGCTCCTGCCTCTCTCTTCTGCACGCCATTGCCCACACTCCCAGCACAGCTGTGTTTTTATGGTGCTGATGGTTTTCTTCTCAGAGACCAATGACATGTGAAACCTCAGCTCTTCTGCAGAAGGAAGTGGCATAGCAAAGGCTTCTCTAATCTGCACATTCAATCCCTTTCCCCATAATTCTAAGTGACCGCTCAGCTGTATTTGTGGGCCTTCCAAGCGCCTAACTTTAGCTGGCATGGTCTTTGTAGATAACCAGGAATGTGGACCCGGCTACAACACATCCAAGCCATGAACTTGACGGAAACTGTGGGTGACACTCACTCTGAGAGCATACAGTAACAGTGGCAAGCTGGGACTGTGATGGTATGGCTCAGTGGATTAAGGTGCTGACTTTGCGAGCCTGAACCCGAGCCGGATCTCTGCACCGCATGTGAAGGTGAAGGGAGAGAACTGACTCTATGAAGTTGTCCTCTGACTTCCACAGACGTGCATGCCCGGGCACAGGTGCGGAGAATAATTTAAAATAAGTTTTAAGGTAGTAAGTGAGGAACTAGATTAGCAGCATAATGTGTGCAAGAGAGCCACCTGCTGGGTGTCCGAGGAAGCCAGCTGGGCTGGGCTTGAAGCGACAAGAACCCTTAAGGTCTCTAGATGGAATTACTCAAGTGGATAAATGTGTTTATTGGAATCTGAATAAGAATCGTTTTGTTGTTTCCACCAATCACAGGACAGTAAACAGTGTAGGCATCAAATGAACCAAGCATTTGTTCAGGCTTCTCTTTTCCCCAGGCTCCATCAAACAGCTGAAGTAAAGACAACCAGGTTTCCTAACCTTGGCAGGCATTTCTGGGGGACACAGGAGGGACTCGTAATATGGGCCACTGAAGGACTTGTAAACATAGATAAAAAAACACAAGTATTTGCATGGGGAAGATTCTTAATTCTCCCAGAATATAACACTTGGAACATATTTCTCCTTTGCTAAAATGGAAAAAAGTTTAGAAATACAAGTAGGTGTTTGCAAACTAATCCAGTTCCTATATCCAGACCAAAACAATTAAGAGCACTGTGTGTGTGTGTGTGTGTTCGAGTGTGCTTGGGAGGAGAGGACTTGTGTGTGCTAAAACTCAATATTCAGTAGCCAGAGTGCACGGGAGGTAGGCCCTGGCTGGACTGAAGGTCCTCAGGGATGGAAAAGGCTGATTCAGGCCTGCAGGTGGCCTGCACCTGGAGACAGAGTAAATATTCAACACAGCAGCCTTATTTCCTCCAGTAGCTGCAGTGAGCTGGGCTCCTTTGAATGACTGTGCCGAGACAAAGCTCTCCTGGAAAGGGCAGGAGCCTAGTCTCCCAGAAGTGGGGGAGGCACAGAACCAAAGAGCAAAGAGTTTCAATTTATGTCCAAGTGTTCTTGCAAGCCTGGTTGGCTAGATAATCCACTTCCTGCCCAGCCTTCTTACTTCAACATGCTGCTTCTGTTTTTGAGGCCAGTAATTGTCTCCATTCCCTAGGACAGTCTTCAGCTCTGAGAGCTTCCTTTCCTTCCAGGAAGGCCAGCAGCCTCAGGACAGCCAAAGTCCTTTCCTCCTGAATGCGTAGCCTTGTGTATTCCACTGTCTTCAAAAACTCAGCCGACGGTGGAAGCTCTCTGAAGAGCTGAGAGATGAGGTGACGCTGCTCTGACGCTATCCTTTGCAGGTGACAGAGCTTCTGTGAGTGAGGGGACTGCCAGCCAGACTGACAGAGGCGATGGAAGAGTTGCCTACATAGGTATTTCACAAAGGTCAGGGTCTCAGCCCAGAAGTTGACTTCTGATTTTTCAAATATGTAGTCTTCTTCCTCCTACATTGAATGAAAAACACCCAAAGTAAACCGCACAGGGAATGCTGCCAAGCCCCAGGCGCACCCCATAGGGCCCTGCTAGATAGATGTGAGAGTTGTGTCTCCTGCAGAGCTGATAGAGGGCCCACTTAGGCCTGTCAGCACCCCGCCACACCACTCGCACCTCTGAAGGTCACCTTCTACGTTCACTCTTTGTACTTCTCTACCAGGGAGGAGTGCTTTCTCCCAGATGTGACATGACCTTTGATAAAGACGTGAAGCAGCTCAGAGCCAAGATATTTTGGGGAACTAATGGTGAGGAAGTGTGTCTTAGATTTTAAGGTGTACTGAGAAACCAGAGGAAGAAAGCACAGGGAAATCTTGGCGGCAAAGCAAAGAGTTAGTGAGTATATGTGTGACACCAGTCTTTAGAGACCACATTTCTAGAATGCCATGGTTCAGGGTCATTTCATCAAAACCATTTTACTACATCTCCACATTTTCTATGAGCAGACTGAGTTTTAACGAGTCAGTATAAGCTGACTCTTGGTCTGCTCAGGATGCCAAGATAGCTAGCAGTCGTATGGGGTGTGAAGATTTCTGTTTTTCCAGTGCCCATGTTGCCTGTGGGGGTCTTCAGGTCTTTCCAAGTATATGTGACGCCCTATCACTCAGGAAGAGGGCTCAGGTGCCATGTTCCCTAGAAGGCTCCTAATTCTTGGGACGACCCTTGCCCATGAGTTGACTCTAATCTTTTTTTCTCTCCAATCCCTTCATAGTTTTATTCTCAAAAATCAAGGTGCATTTTTCAAAGTGCTCCTCTTCACTTGCTCCTTGCCACTGAGCTCTCCAAAGTCCTGTGTGCTTCACCCAGGAGACTTTCTCCTAATCAGTCTTTACATCCAGAGGGCTAGAACACTGCCTGCCTCCCAGCTCCCTAAGTCACTGGGATTACCTGGTGTTCGCTCTGCTCACGGCCCTCGAGGCCATCACCCTCTCCCAGCAGCCATCCCAGTAGAATGGGCAGTCCTGGTACCAGCTGTTCCCACTGCTGGAGCAAGTCACACAGAACAGCCAAGGCCAGGGCCAGAGCAACAGAGGCATCCACCTGGCAGAAGGCAAACTCTGTAGAGAGAGGACAGAGGCAATCAATGAATTGTAGCTCAGGACCAGCTCCAAGAAGCCCAAAGAACTCTGGGAGTATGAAGAGTCTTAGATAAAATCTCTGTCATCACACTAGGGGTGCTGGAACAGCTTACTGAAGGCTGTCCCACCCGGGGTCCTTCTCTTGACCCTGCTAGAGTCCTAAGGCTGAATGCCACCGCCCTATCCTAGTCTAGAGCAGCACCTGTAGGCCTAGACATTTCCGTTAGCTCCTTTAGCACAAGCAGGAGAGGGAACTGTGTCATCTCAGAGCAGAGTGGTGCCTCACGTTACTTTACCTGTTCTACATGATCCACACATTATAGAAGCAATAAACTAGTAGCTGAGTGCCAATAAAATGTTATCTGTGCATGTTGTCCTTCAAATTTCATGCGTAAAAAATATTCTTTTCCTCTTTCAACCCCAGCCCCCACCTCCAAATACTAGGTCTCATGTAGCCCAGGCTGGATATGTTGTCAAGGATGACACTGATTCTGATTCTCTTCACCTCTTGGATCTGGGATTACAGACATGTACCGTCATACTTGGTTTGTAGCCAAGGATCACCTTGACCTTCTGATCTTTTCTGCCTTCAACTCCCAAGTATTGGGACTCCAAGTATTGGGACTGTAAGTGTGTGCCACCATGTCTGTCTGGTTTTATGCAATACTGGGGCAAGCACTCGAGGCAAGCATTCTGACAACTGAGCTCATCCCCAGCTCTCAAACCATTTACTAATGTAAAGCCTCATGCATCTCACAGCCATCCAAAAGCAGGTAGTGCACTGGGTGTTGGTCCTAATTTTGGTATGCAGGCGAGTCATCTACCACTGAGCTATGACCTTAGTTTAGGATTCTGCTGACAATTGTGCCTTTGTATTGATGGTGAAATTCTTTAGCCCCTTCACTTCCTGGCTCTCTGAGGGTGAGGTGCTGAAAGAGCGAGTGAGAAAGAGGAAGTAGGTATGTTGGGGGAACCGTGCTTACTTCAACTGTCTAGCCTTAGGCCTAAATATGGACTTGCAACCAGCGTTGGGGTGTTGACACTTTTACCACTGGTTCAAGCCTTCTCACCCCAATAGCTGGCAGCCTGAATCTCAAGACTTAAAGTTTCTCAACTCACAGGGTAGGTCTCTGCGGAACCCTCCTGCACTAGCGCCTCCACTTAATGATGCACTTCTACTGAGCCTTCCTATCTCCCAAATCCACAGTTCCAGCTCGGCCCAGAGACGGTCCCTAGCCGCCTGATAACCAGCTGAACGCGCTCGGCACACGGGAACTGAGGTGGAATCTGGGATGGAAGGTCAGGTCCCCTAGGTGTTGAGCTACGCTTCTGGAAGGTCTGCAGCACAGCTAGCCCTAGTGAGTGCGTGGGCTCCTGTCCTTTTAGGAGCTATGTTTTGTTTTGTTTTGTTTTGTTTTGTTTTTAATGGTGAGAAAAGCAGGTCAATGACAGTCCAACATGGTCAACACTGCTTGGAAGAGACAGAGTGGGGCCTTGACTCCCTTAGGCAGCCACAGGGCTGATCCCTCCACTCTCAGGGCCCTTGCTATCTGTCCTGCATGCTTCAGCCAGGCACTGCAGCAGGCACAAGGCTGCACCTTGGTGGTAGTGTAGTACTCAATACAGCTTGGGGCAGACTGTCCCTTTCCTGCAGAGTGGCACTGTGAGACAGACACCTTCTCTGAAGTCTGTTGAGGTGAACAAGGCATGCTGGTCTCTTCACTTTTACTCATTTAAAAAGACACATAGGCTGGAGAGATGCCTCAGTGGTTAAGAACACTGGCTGTTCTTCCGGAGGACCTGGGTTAAATTTCTAGTACCCAAGTGGCACTTCACAACTGTCTACAACTCCAATTCCAGAGGATCTGGCATCAATATACATAAAATAAATTAAAATAAAAAGGTACACATGTAAACCTGTATTATGGAATCAGCATCAGACCATCTGATCTTAATACCTTCCAGAAAAATTTACCCTCTGCCTGACCTTTCTCTCCCTTCTTTTTTATTTAACTTAAGGCAAAGACTGAAAACTTTGCAGGAAAGATAAATATCTCTTCTACCAGGCCAGGTGTGGAGGCACACACTTAAATCCCAGCACTTTGGAGGCAAAGGAAGGTAGTGATCCAGAGTTCAAGGCCAGCCTGGTCTACATAGTGAGTCCAGACTAGCCAGGGCTACATACCCTGTCTTAAACAAAATTCTCTTACCAGTAAAACCAGTGCCTGGAGCTCAGGTGGCGCATCTATTGAGTCTAATAAAGAGCACATGGGCATGAGCAGACACGCCACCAGGAAGGCCAGGCTGCTACACTGACAACAAAATGGTCGCACTGTGCTATGAGCTATCCTTGGGAAGGGGTAGACTGCCAAGATGATGGGACAAAAGAAGTATGTGTGGTGTGGCTGGACATAATCCTGGAGATGATCACATCTTGTGCACCAGGGAGGAAGCTGAGAAGGTGGAGTGCTGGGATCAGATGGAGTGGGTCCCCTGCTGAGGGATAGGTCCAGCATATACATTCCCTAGCTGACTACTTGGACCTAGAGTAAACTTACTGGACAAGTGAGCATGATCTCTGCTGGCCAAGCTGCCTCTCAAAGGGAGGCTGGAGAAGAGTGAAAGGGATTTTCCACTTAGCACTCAGGCTGGCAAGTCCATCAAGGAAATGAGAAAGCCAGCAGCCATGCAACAAGTGTGGTTAGGAGTCTACTGTGAACCCAGCATACCCAAAGGATCTTGAAAAAACAGAAACAAAAACTAAGGATACAATCTGAGAACTCTCTTTTTTCGATTTTAAAATTTATCACAAAGCTATCAGAATCAAGGCAATGCAGAGTGTGCGTGCGTGGCGTGTTACTGCTGGGGACTGAAATGGGCTGCATGTGTGCTAAGCACTCATCACCAGCGAATATTCCTCTAGCTTGGCAGTGTGGTTCTGACAAGATGACAGCTGTATGAATTAGTGGAACCAAGTGCAAAATCAATGGGTCTGGGGCTGTAGATCAGTTGATGTAGTGCTGCCTATTACATCAAGTCCTGAGTTCAATCCCCAGCCCCTCATAAGCCAGGTGTGCTGGTACATGTCTGAAATTCCAGCACTTTGGAGATGGGAGCAGCAAGACTAGGAATTCAGATCCAGACTTGGCTAGCTCCATGGTGAGTAGGCCAGCTGGGTTAATTGAGACCCTGCCACAAAACAAAACACCCCAAAACACGAGGCCTTGAGAGATGGATCAGCAGTGAACACTTAATGCTCTTTCAGAGAACCTGAGACCAATCCCCAGCACCCATGTGTGCGCATGTACATACATGTAACTTGCAGAGGCCAGAGAGGACTCTGGATTCCCTAGAGTGACAGGTGGTTGGGACCTGGCCAAGGGCATACCCTCACACCTGCTGTGCGAGGACCCGAGATGCCTGAGGAAAAACCCAGTCTCTTTCTCAGAGTGTGAATAACTTAGTTTGAGGGAAAATGACAAATTAGTCTGGTGTCCGGGAAAGAGGAGTGGCCGTGCCTCATGGAAGTGAACTGTGTACCCTACTTCTTGCTCTCTTACTACCTACCATTCACAGGGTGTTCTCTTGCCTTGCCCCTATGGACATTCGAATATGTGAGCCTTTGATGAGAAAACAGCAGCCTCATGTCAGCCTGACCTTGACAGATGTGGACACCAAGCAAGACCTTCAACCACAGTCCTCTTCTTACCTGCCTGCTTCCTTTCTCTTCCCTTCCCCACTTTGGTTCCAGTTTGCTTCATCTGGTTTATCTTTTTTATCCCCTTAAGTTAGTCTGACCTGCCTCAGGATCCCTTATAGTGACTTCTCCTAAATGGTAAAGGGGATGATCCATGGCTAAACCCTGTGGCTCTCATATTCCTTGAACTGTCCACTAAAGTAGTCCTGGGGAGTAGCTGGGGATGTAGCTCAGTGGTAGAGTGCTTTTCTTGCACTGAAGGAGGTTCCGGGGTTCAGTCCTTAGGACTTTATATATCTATCTCTCTCTACAGATATAGGGAGGTAACACATATGGAGAGAGGGCATGTCTGTGTGTACTGGGGCTCCCACAGATACCAGCCATTACCACTGGATTACAGTCTTATATTAGACAATCTAGTGCAAGAATGAGGTCAATGACAATGTTGTTACTGTCTTATGTTCAGGGCTGTTGCCATTTGGAGGAGTACATAGGTCAGGATTGCACAGGCAGTGAGTAACAAGTAGCCTGGCTCTACAGCCCAAGTTCTGGATCATTTTGCTAAGCTGCCTCCTGCCAGTGCTTTGCCCTCTGCCCTGCTTGATGTCTCAGGATCTTCATCTATGGCCCCATTAGCCAGGTCTCCTAGCCTCTGGGCTTCAGTTAGATTCATTCAATAGGAAAAGAGGAGGAAGGAAAAGTTGAGAGTAATTCTTTCCTGTGTCCTTCTCCGTGACTCAAGGTTCTGGTAGTGGCTAGACACTGGCACTGTCCTCCCCACACCAGCTCTTCCTGTACTCAAGCCTTCCCTCTGCCTGATGGGCAGCCATATTTCTACTGTTGCTTGTTTCTGGGTGCCTCAAGTTCACGGTTGCTTCCCTTCACCTAGTGGCTCCCCCCAGGAAGGATGCTACATCTCAAGGGATAGCTGCCTGTCAGGATACAGTCTGGTTGTCACAATTAGGAGATTATTGGCATGTGATGTGTAGTGAGAGTTAACGTTCTGTAAGGCACGTGCCAGCCACCATCAGTGTCACAGGACCCAGAGTAAGACCTTAACCCTATCACAATCTCATACGACTCATCACTAAAGTCTATCATAACACAGCAAATGGGCAGAGAAACTATCTTTAGGGTCCCTACTAATGACAGGTTGGGTCTCCATCTGGGGCAGATATGGAGAGGTTTACCTCTTTACCTTCCCCTTTCTGGAAGGCACTCCTGAGGATATGTTCTTTGCATCCTCTGGCAATAGGTTGCAAGCAGCCATTTCCCTGGAACTATAGAGCCCTTTCTGCCCAGAGGTGTAAATGTGTTTTCAGGTCTAAAGGAATCTCCTATCACCATTATTTGACATTTAAAAATACACAGGACAAAAACCTTTTCACATATTATACTTTTGATTTTGCTTCATTTTCTACCTGTTTTAAAAGAAAACAATTGGCCTAGGTTCCCAAAGTTCCTGTATTTCTCTCTCTAGTGTGAGCTGCACAGATGTGCTTATCTGGCATCACATATATGGCTACCCAAAGGAATGGTTTTGTTTTTAATCTGGAATGGGAACAAACTAGGAAATCCTCATTCTTTCCTTCCTTCCTTCCTTCCTTCCTTCCTTCCTTCCTTCCTTCCTTCCTTCCTTCCCCCTCTCTCTGTCTTTCCCTCTCCCATCTCTCTTTCTCTTCCTCTCTTTCTTTCCTAAGACAGGCCTCAGTGTAGTCTAGCTTGGCCTCAAACCTAGTGCACAGATGAAAATGACGTCAGGTTCATGATTTCCTGCCTCCACATCTGGACTGTTGGAATTGCAGGGCTATGTTACAATGCCTGGCTCTTTTAATTTCATTTTTACAAATGATTTTAAAAAGATTTACTTTTATTCATGTATAAGTGTGTGTGTGTGTGTGTGTGTGTGTGTGTGTGTCCATCCCTATATGCTTTCAGGTGCCTTTGGAGGCCAGAAAAAAGTGTTGGATCCCCTGGAATTTGAGTTTTAGGCAGTTAGTTGTGAAAGGCCCAACATGGGTGCTGGGATTTGAACTCCAGTCCTCTGGAAAGGCTGCAGGTACTCTTAACCATTGGGTTATCTCTTTAGTTGCCCCCCCTGAAAATATTTTAAAAGCTGAAATGACAATAAATTAGAAAATATAAATTAACTTCAAATAACTGAGTAAGTACATTTCCCCCAAGTCTATTTATTTAATTTTATTTTTTGTTTTTGGGATAGGATTTCATTGTATTGCCCTGAGTGATCTGGAACTTTCTTAAAAGTGTGCACTTCCTGTTCTGCAGAGCCAGAGCTCATAGAGAAGGGTTAGTTAGAGCTGCTTAGCTCTGCGCCCAGCACAAGCATACACAACATACGCATTCTTGCACTCTGATCATACTGATAAATAAGGACCCAAACAAACAGTAAGAAAGTCTCCGAACAGCACAACTTCTCCAAGGAATCTGAGGTCTCTATGCCCTTCCGAGAACTTCTGATGTCATTCATTGCTCTGTGTGTGTGTTCTCCTGCACTGCCAGATTCTTTGGTGCCTGTGCCCACACTAGATGAGACCTGCCATGTGGCCCTGGTATGTGGAGGACTGAACCCAGCTCAGTATACTTGGGCCTGTACTAGGCTTCTACACATGGCAAAATCTTCTGGCTTGCATCAGTTCAGCCCCGCTCCTCCAGAAAACCATCATCTGCACAGCCTCTGGTCATGAGACCTGCTCCTTGGTGGCTTTCTTCTGCTGAGTACCCAAGGGTCCCATGCCTGTAGCTCTGAGGATGGTAGAAGGATTGTGTTATTCTACTCTGCCCTAAAGTGATTTCCTTGCAGTGACACTCTGACCACAACCTCACTAATGCTGACACACTGGGAGACTCTTGTGGGGTACCAGGAAGACTGGGGCTCCCATTCCAATCCCTCTTTCCTGGCCAAGACAGAGCTCAGTGACTCTGCGTACACATTCTACATTCCTCACTCACCAGATACCTTGACACATTTCTTTCCTATTCCATGAAGTCACTTCAGTGTTCCTCAGCTGATCTCTGAAGGCATTTCTTCCCAGTCTGAGCTCTTACGACTAAATGTCTGTTAAGAATTTGCAAAGCCACAGTGTCACTGCCTAGCCCTATTCCCCTTGACTGATGCACACGTACACATATACTTACATACTCTAAATGTAAAAAAAGAAAAGATTTAGAAACACTTTTCAAAATGTTAAGTGTCTATGATTCAGAGTCTCTGGGAATCACTGCTCCTGATTTGAGAATGAACTCAGAGCTTTGGAGATGTTGGTCAAGTGACACACCAGCCATATTCTCTACCCTCTGAATTTTCTACCTTGAAACTGAATTTATGCTCAACCCCCTACCCCAACACCCTTATCTGTCCCATGTCACCTCTATTCCCTAGAAGCTGCTCTGGAAAGATAGTCCCCCTACCAAAGGCCTGGTACCCACTTGCTGACATGGCTCTAGGCTGCTGGGAATGGGGAGCTGAGCATGAAGAAGGCCTGGGAGAGGGAAAAGAAGCAAGAAGAGAGGGCATAAAACCTCTCAAGAACAAGCATGGAAGAAATACCAGTTCGGAGGAGGGCAGCAGTGAGGCCAAGTGAGCAGGAAGAAGGGTAGAAGGTTCAGGGTGCATGCACATATTGATTTTAAATTCTCAAAAATTTGTATGTGTATGTCTGTGTTTGTGTGTGTGTGTGTGTGTGTGTGTGTGTGTGTGTGTGTGTGAGAGAGAGAGAGAGAGAGAGAGAGAGAGAGAGAGAGAGGATAGTCTGTGGTTCTTTCCTTCCACGAGTGGGGTCTAACTCAGGGTTCTCAAGGTTTAGTGCTTGATGGCTTAAAACTGATGGCCTGGCCTTAGCTGCCCGAGACTTGGTGTAATAGGTGGGCATTAATCATACCTTGCTTGAAGGATAGGTTTAGGGAAGGGAAGGATCAGACTTTGCATGCAGTGAAAAGCCTTCATCTTAGGAAGAAGCAGGCTGTTTCTGACTATGACAACAGCATATCACACTCACAATAACCAGAAGTCATTTTGATAGTGACAATGAAAGCACATGATAGTATGAACCCAGGACACTGAGACTTGGTGGAAATGAACACAAAAAATAAGTTAGACACAGTCTATAACTGGGAGTAAAAAAACTTTTCTTGACTGCAAACTCTGACAAAGGTAAGATTTTCTCTTAACTGAATTTACACACAGAGAAGTTGCTATTCAAGACTGTAAAGGAAAATAAGACTTGGTCTTGCCTTTCCTCTACAGAAAATTGATCCAGGAGTTAAATTGGCCTCATGAAGTTATGATGAGAGTCATTTCTTGAAATTACTTAAAAAGTAATCCATGTTGGTGTAGTTCAGATTAAAATTTGTTTTACAGAGTCACAGTGTCCTCTGGGTCGATGACGAGTCAAACACACTGACATTATTGTGGAATGTGTGCAGGCCTGAGGAGGAGGAGGAGGAGGAGGCAGCCGTTGTGTGTCTAGCCCACTTTTTGGAAGGGGCAGTCTGGCCTGCCCCACACTCCTCCTGTCTTGGCACTGAGGGCTGCTTGGCTCCACAGGTGCTGTGCTCTGGGGCTCTCTGCGACTCTCCAAAGCCCGACTCTACTGTTTTGACTGGCTCTTTCCCTCCAGGGGCATCTCATCTACTGTCCTAGCCTCTGTATTTTGACAGTGGGAGCCCTGAGCCCCCTGTGTACTTGCCCACAGGGCTGCTTTGATGCTGCTTTGCTTCTTTCTTGCTACTCTTGCTCTAGGAACAATGCTGGGTTCTTACCAGACTCCTGGGAGCTAAAT